>NC_049234.1:58687289-58993805 GCF_011100685.1 Canis lupus familiaris
ACCCCATTGAAGCTATTCTCAGTTGAGTCCATCAATCTCTTCTTGTTCTTATATGAAAGGAATACCTTTCAGCCCTTATTTTATAGACTCTGATATGATTGAACACTGTATTTCCTGATTCATGAAATCTCCTTCTCCACTTGTATATTTTAAAGACACACTTTCCTCTCATTCTCCTACCAATTCAACACTTTTTCATAGTCATCAATGCCCACTCCTTCAATATGTGTGCTCCTTCACATTCTATATATTTTCCTGGACAAGCCCTAAATACTATGATTGCACCTATAAATAAAATCTTTTAAAAAAATAATTTGATGACTTTTGATGTTTATCTCAAATCCAAAGCTCACTCTTAAATTCCATCTTGATATGTCCACCTTTACCTAGATATCCCCCAAATTCAAACAAATTGAAAAGTAAACTCACCTTCTTTAAACTTAAATATGCTCTTCCTCTTTTACTTAATCTTTCATAAATAACATTTATTTAATCACAGAAGTCAAGAACACCTAACAGAGTGTCATAACAGATTAAGGACCTCTTACTTATAATGGTATTTGTCTTACTATAACTTGTGGGCTAATTTTTTTCTCAGACGATATATAAAGTGTATCATTGATTTCCTAGAAATAGCATCCAAGAAAGGTTTGGTGAATTAATAATGAAAAATGTAATTTATCTAGAAAAACACTGATGACCAGTATTATCAGTTGGGATTACATAGATCATGCCTACTGTGCAGATATTTGTGTATGTGTCCACTGGTGCATCCCATCACCCAAAACTGCCTGGCACATAATAGATGCTCAATAAATGTTTGTTGAATGAACCAATAAAAATCTGTTTTGATAGAGACTGTACTTCCACATTTTTAATAAGAAGTCTACAACTATAGGAGCATCCTACTCACAGTGAGCATTAGTTATCTATTACTAGATAGTAAATTACCCCAAAAAACTTTGTGGCTCAAAGTAACATTTATTACCTCACAGATTCTGTGATTCAAGAATCTGGGTGACAGCTGAATTGTCTGGCTCTGAGTTTTCCACAAGGCTGTAGCCATCTTAATGCTCAACTGAGTAGAACTTCTTCCTCACTCTCTCGCATGGTTGTTAGCAAGATTTAGTTTCTTTCAGCTTGTTTGCCTGAGACCTTATTTTTTTAATGAGCTCTTGGCCAAAGACCTCCTTCATTGTTATTTTACATATGGCCAAAATGGCAGTTTGCTTCATCAAACCATGTGAGAGAGCAAGAAAGGGCCAGTAAGATTAAAGTCACAACCTGTTGTAATCTAAACCAAATATGATAGGCATAACTTTTGTCACCTTTTATTCAATAGAAGCAAGTCATGAGGAACCAAACACATTCAAAGGAAAGGGATTTCAGGAAAGCATGACCACTACGGAGATATAGTGGAAGAGTTGACATCATTGAGAGTGATGTCACAAGCTGCCTACCACATCATACATAAATACTTTTCTAGGAAATAGAAAGTCACTGTGAGCATAAATACCAGGGCTTATGGCCACAACTGGAACTACACTTATCTAACTATCTCAACCAAGTGAAGTAATAGATACCCCTTTCCAACATTATTAGTAAATAAGCAGAATTTTTCCCTACAAACAATGAAGAAACCTTCCTTGTCTCTTCTCAATACTTAACAATTTCCTCAAGAATGAGATTAGATTAAGTTACAAGCATATTTTTAAACCCTGTAGTCCACATCCAGACTTTTCCCTTCCTTCTCTGCACAGGTCAACCACCACTCATATAAAATGGTAGTGAAAAGCTAGACTCCCTTGTCAATTTGGTCAGTCTGACTTGAGCTGGACTCAAAGTTGAGGGCCAAAGGAAGTAGCAAAGGTCAGTATTTGTCTGGCTGTAACTTCTCCCAGACACATGACCTATTGACCAACTCATAGGTAAATTCCCATCAATAGTTTCAAATTCCCCATAACCTCAAAGGACATTAAATATATTCATTTCTGTGTTTCTTAGTATCCATAGTGGATGAAGAGGGATTTAGAAATGATTAGATGAATGGTGGCTGGTTGTAGGAGTCAATTCTATTTGTTTGGTGGAATTTGAACAACAGATTAAGTTTCAAAGTTAAGAGAATCATGTGTGAGAATTTAGAGTGTTAAGAGGTTTCCTTTGGACCTGGATGGTTAAAACTGCCTGGTTAAAAAATTTCATAGACTTTCGTGTATAGCTTCTAAAGAACAACCAGATTCTCTGTAGACTTAACACCTACTACTGTCTATTTATTTTCCATTCATACTCTAAAATCAAAACCCCGCCAGAAATTGAGAACAAAGAAGATTTTTGAATTTTTATTGGAAGACAATGAATTTGAGATGACTGATTGTGAGTTAATTACCTCTGAGCATTTCTGAAATTGCTGCTTGTGCATTTTCTTACTGCTGACAAGTTCCCTAATACTGACAGTGGGAACTGTTTCAAGCAAGATCATCCAATTTAGTCTTGCATCCTTTTTTCTAGACCTGTATATGTGGCAGTAATTGAGTCTCTTTTGCACAGCTCTTGGGATAAAATTTATATATTAATGGCCTTGGGTTTGGGGACACACAGAAGTGGGAGAATTGGGAACTAAAGAGCAGTGCAGTGCTTTTTATGTCAAAGAAACCTTGAAGGAAATGAAGAAAAAGAGGTACACGGCTCAGACTCCAAAAGAGGGAAGGAGGGTGAGTACATTAAGATTCAAAGGCTATACCTTGACAACAACCTAGTATGGCAGCCTTATAATGGGAAGGACTCTGATCTGTGATTGTAATCCTACCTCTGCCTCCATTCCTGCTGTGTGATCTTGGGGCAGGCGAGGCTTTGTAATCTACAAAATAAGAGTATTGAAGTGCTTGATCTGTAAGAACCATTCAAGCTGTAAATTTCTCTACTGTGACCTGATAGAGGAAACTCGATCAATTTCTGGCCTCCAACCTCCCTATCAGTTTATATTTCTTTCCTCTTGGCATATTTCCCCCAGCATTCTCTCCAACCTCCAGATCTTACCCTGGGTGGGTGAATATTTTCACTCTTCAGCAGTCAAACTCTCTGGTAATTAATGCTGCGTAGTTGACTAGTAATAAAGATGTTAGTTGATAATGGCTGAATGAATGACCCACAAGTAATAGCGTTTTAAACATAAATGGACTCTCAAAGACTAATATATCATGACCCAAAAGATTGAAATTATAATGATGAACTGAGAGAAAGTAGAATTAATATTTTGAGCTTAAGCAATCATCTACCCTGATTACTCATAAAGCTGCCGTGGCTGATTTGTCTAGAGAGAGTAGTTCAGGGTAGAAGAGTTGAAAGAATTCAATGTTAGCACAGACTTTGAAAGCAGACAGATTTGGATTTAGGTCCCTCCTCTACAATTTGTTAGCTATTTGACTTTGAGCTATTTACTCATCTGCCCAATCTTAAATTTTCTCCTATAAAATGGAATTAATAATGCCTATGTCCCAGAATTCTTTTAAAGAATAAAAAAGATAACATATCTGGGACATAGTACTCATGTAACAACTGCTAACTACAATTATTATTACCTCTTCCCTGGGAATATAATGATAAACCCAATTTTAAAAATCAAATAATGTTATTTTCACTCTCAAATGGAGAGTACGAAAGCTTTGCTGTTTTACAAAATGAATATACAATATAATACCTCTGCCTATAAAGTAATGACTGGTTCAACATAAGAAAAGCAATCTGATTATTTTATACTTACTCGTAATAATTAATTGTTTGAATACTGCTTTACCTCATGAAATCAAACCTATCTTTCAATAGATAACTTGAAGTCCTTCATTAATGATAGATAATTTCCCTAAGTTTTCAAAATTCACTGTCCTCCTTAGATAATATTTAAATGTGGAAATCAACTTAATTGAAATAGAAAAGGACTGACCCCATGCTATGGATCAAATAGGTACAAATGAGAAACTAATCCAAAACAGAAGCTCCCTGGATCTGCATACTTCCTTAGCCCTTGGACACTGACTACTCAATATTATTATCATAGCATTACTTCACTACTTAAATCCCTTTATGTTTTATTCAGATCTACAGCTTTTGCCTTTAAAACCAACTATTGAGGAACTATGGAACAATGGGCTGAGAGATCCCTCCACCAACAGAGGCCAAGAGGAAGGCTCACACAGACAGGCCTGCATGTTCAAAGTAAGATCACCCTCTGGCCTCCCCCAGCTTTTTATATGCAGGGTGCAGAGGGATCCCCCAAGTGCTAACAGTAAGCCTAACACTCTTGGTCCTTCACACCCTCACTTCCCAGTGTCAGGTGAAAGAAAATACCAAAACTTTACATCTCCAGGTAAGATTACCATTTTTTTTGTCCTGCCCCAACACTCATGGTCCGTTCTAGCCTTGGGACCATCAGGACTAATTTCAAAATATCTTTTATCGTTGTCTATGTTTTTTTAAGTTTATTTATTTATTCATGAAAGATAGAGAGAGAGAGATGGAGACATAGGCAGAGGGAGAAGCAGGCTCCCTGTAGGAAGCCTGATGCAGCAGTACTCAATCTCAGGACCCCAGGATCATGACCCGAGCCAAAGGCATAAAATCAACCACTGAGCCACCGAGGCACCCCAATTACTGTTTATGTCTTCATCACAGGAAACCCAAGACTCTCTGGTCACTTTTCTTCCTTGACCTTTTTCTTATTTTCCTCTAAGAAAAAGGAAATAATCAGATGAATTTCACAAGTTTTACTACTCTACCCACCCATCTCTCTCATATTTCTCTCTCATCACTATGAGCTAACTGCCCATGTCCCTATCCAAGCTTAACTCCTCTATTTTGCATTGAATATCATCAGATCTTGCCTGCTTGAGAATATTGGTCTGGCTGGTTTCTTATCTCTCTTGCATTATGAAGGCTTCTTTTTCTGGTGCTTCCCTTCTATCACCACACAGGCATGGTATTATTTCTGTCCATCTCTATTAGGATAGACGCTTCTTGAGAACAAGAATTTATAGTTTCATTTTATTCTCTGCTATCTCAAATACCTAAAGCAGAGCAATTGTTAAAAAATGAAAATTTTTTAGATGTTCAGGAAATAGATAACATGGTCTATTATAGTTTTGTTAATAGTAATAATAATAACAAGCATTGTATAATGCTTATATGTCAAGCACTGTATTAAGGGCTTTACATATGTCTGTCTATTCATATAATTAACTCATTTCATCTATACAATGAATCTACAAATAGATAATACTTTTGTCTATATTTTAGAGATGAAGAAATTATGGCCCAAAGAAGTTAAGAAACCTCCTCAAGATTATACTGAGAGGGGCAGCCTAAGTGGCTCAGCGGTTTAGCACTGCTTTCTGCCTAGGGTGTGATCCTGGAGACCCAGGATCAAATCCCATGTCAGGTTCCCTGCATGGAGCCTGCTTTCTCCCTCTGCCTGTGTCTGTGCCTCTCTCTCTCTCTTTGTGTGTCTCTCATGAATAAATAAATAAAATCTTTAAAAAAGGAAAGAAAGATTATACCAAGAGTATGTAGGAAATCAGGATCTGAGCCTGGAATTTGTACTTAACTTCTATAGGGAACTTCTGTTTCCTCTATTAAAATCAGGAAAATAAGATCTTCCTTGTGAGAATTACAGATAATATATACAAAATATAAAGACAATAGCACAGTGCCTAACTCTGGCAAGTCAGTACATGGAAGCAATAATTATGCTGCAACTCTTCATACAGAGTAAACTTTAGTACAAGGAATCTGAAAATATCTTTCTAAATGGAAGTGCTATGTTATTCAATCTCCCAATTTATATTTTGATCAGCAGCACCATACTAGACAATCCTTCAAAATCACACAAATGAAAATTAGCCTTTTCTGTCTTTGGAAAAAATAAATTGGGATTTCATTTTTATTTTTGTTTTCTTAGCTTACCAGCTGTATTATGCAAGCCTATGTCAATGTACACACAGTCTAACAATGCAAGCATATTTGTTTTTCAAGTCAAAGGGGGAAGACTTTATAAGCCACTCAGTATTCATTTTATTTGCCTAAGACTCTAATCTGCTCTTCATTTAAGCTTACAGAGCTCCAGTATGAAGAAATCTTTAAACCCCAGGCCTACTGATTAGCACGAGCTCTGTTCAAGTACCACAGAGGAGTCAGAAATAAAGCTCATACAGGGGCTCTGAAATGAAGTGGGTAGATTGGATGAACCCATTTGTGTTTCAGTGCCCCCAAAAATACCTTCGCAGCATGTGCAATAGTATGGGGGCTCTACTGAATTTATATTATGGAAAACAAACTAAAAGGTCAATGTGCATGTATATTCATAATGGAATTGGTATTTGTTAATCAATGAAGGGAAACATTTCTTCTTTTGTAGCAACTTCTCAAACTTTTCTGGGGAGAGCCTGCAGTTAGCCTTAGAAAGCTCTTACAAATTACACATCAATATTTTCTAAGATACTTGGAACAAAGGGTTGTTAAACTAATAGTCTATTGACTTTATAATTTCAATACCAAGACTAAGATGCAATATTAAAGTGGTACATTTTTCATGCTCTCTAATGGGGGACAATATACTAGGATAGAATTAGAGTAGAAAATTTCAAAAACAGAATACTTATGTTGAAACCACACTGTAGCATAAATTCCTTAGATCGGCAAATATTCTTTAGCTGAAAACTATGGGTGAAGCATGTCAATGTCACAGGCAACAATAATTGTCAGCCACCTTTATCGAAATAGAGATCATACCTTAATATAAGTGTTCTAGGGAGAATGGGTAGAGCAGTATTCCACTCCAAACTCCCAATTTATAGACTAATAATTGGTTAATCATTTTATTCCAGGTTGATTACTTCTGAAAGCATTTATTTGTATGACTCATAGAGATATCTAGAAAAATAACTAATAATGAAAACATCACTATGGGAATATAAAATCAGAGTTTCTCCATATACCTCCATTTGGTTTATCAGATTAAGTTGTCTGATAAGACTACTTCTCCTAAATCCATATCTTTTATATCAAGAGATTCCTGTTATGGAACACAGCACCTGTACCAGATGGTGTGATGGGAATGCTGGACCACTAGTTCTCCATCTCTATTTCCCTTATTTTTTGCTGTGGTGATTACATCATCTCTCTTTCTCAGTCAATCCACTTCATAATCCTTTACAATTTCACCTTTGGAGATCACTCTGTACACTTACAGTTCTAATTTTCTGAATCCTACCAACATAGAAGAGAATCCCTTATTATCATTAGTCAAATAATCCAAACCACACTCCTCACTTCTAGGAACAACTGGTGACCTTCATGATTTATAGCTTCTTATAAAGCTTAATCATAACTGAAGTCAACACTTCCTCACCTGACCTCAGCACCCTGCTCATTTATTTATCCTTCTTCAGGTAGTACTTAGCGTATGCTACTTTACATATGATACTAACAAATATCAATCAGATTACATTGAGATTTATCCTTTTCTTTATTATTGTTCCAATAACTTTGTATTATTAGAGAACTTCTGAGTTGTAAATAGGTTTCATTTCAGACATGAGTAGTTTGGAAATTAGTTGACAGAATAATTAAGCAGCAAATTTGGGTTAGTGGAGAGAAACTAGAGTAGGTGAATAGGAGGCAAAGATTAAAAGGTGATAGGAAAAGCACCCAGAGAAGACAAAGCTCATATTGAGACTATGGGCAAAAGAGAACTTGGAAAGGGGGATTGTTATGAGGTTATGGTTGCAATGAACATGTGTTATCCAGGCACAGTGACATTCTGTCATAAGGGACACATAAGTTTAAAAATTTCTTCCCAATAAGAAGTTTTTGTTTATTAACAAAGCACAAATGTTTGATTGTTCCAAATAAGGAGAGCAGATATAATTACTTGATAATGTGTCAATATATGTTGACTGCCTTCATCCTGTAAGTTCTATCAAGTTACTATTGGGTAGAATGGAAGAACCAATTATCACATCTCTTAAATTGATAAATAATACAAGAAAAAAAGCTTCCTAAAATTTGTGCAACCAAAATTTAAATGAAAGTTAGCCAATTTGTGTACATTATTATAATAATCCTATCGGGAGGCAGCTTCATATAAGATTTTAAAGCATGGGCTTTGGTGCCTGACAAACCTGGGCCAATCATTGATCCACTATTCATTAGCTGTGTGCCTTTGGAAGATTCTTAGGATCTCTCCAGGTCTCAATTTCCTCATCTGTAAAATGAGTATAATCCCTATGTCACAGGGTTACTTTGGAAATTAAATGGTGTCATGAATGTAAGATAACAGCTACATAAGTTGCACCTTTTATGACAATAACAGCGATGGTGATAATATCATATTTTGAATATCAGAGGGGGTGACATCAGAATCAAAGCAGCAGGAGCCCTTCCTGTTTTTCTCTCTCCTTTTGATATGCAACTACCAACATTCATAACTGAAAAAAGAAAAGTACTTCTGCACAGCATACCAGGACGCCCCAAAGATCCATCATCTATGCACTGAAAGTGGGTGGATAAGACTACTGAGAAACAGCAGAGCAAGGGAGGTGGTGGCAGAGGAGGTGGATGGCAAAGGAGGCTGCAGCCCATCTGGCAGCAAGTAAGCATGACCTTTCTGGCAAAGAAGGTAGAAAGTGAAGGCAGTGAATAAGGACCTGCCCTACCATACACGCTACAGCTGGAAAGACCATTTACTGTCTCTAAGGAGAGGCCACAGTGATGGAGGGAGGGAAAGGAAAGGAAAATAGGCAAAGACAACTGAAAAAGAAAGATCTCCTACTGGAGACAAGTATCTCCTTCTGGAGGCAAGAGGGCTGCCCCTAGATCTCTGGGCCCTCTCCCACTTCAGGATATCCATAGCAGGCAGGGGGCACACCCAGAGCCCCAAGTGCTAAGTACATGCCTCCTTGCACACCTCCCTTCCAAAGGGTGCCCTTTGCCCCTTTGTGATGTGTGTGTGTGTGTGTGTGTGTTTTGTTCTAACGTGTGGCTTCCAATCTTACCAGTGAGTCACACTGTGAAAGAAACAAAAAAACTTGTGCTGTAGTGCCACCTTCTGGAAACAAAAGTAAGGCTTCTACTTACCAACCTGGTAAATTGATTCTGGAATCAAAGAACAGAAAAATCTTGCCTAAATAGTAAAAGTGTTTGTTACTTCAAATTCAGTGTCAGAGGCATTTTTCATCAACTCCACACAAAAGCACAGAATATGGTATCACAAAAATAAGGTGGTAATTTTCCAGTAACTGAACCCAAAGATATGGATTATAATCTAACTGATAAAGACTTGAAAATAGCTGTTATGAAGAAATTTAGTGAGCACAGAGAAACTCAGAAAGGCAATACAAATGCTTGCAGGTATAAAATAAATGAACAAGAGGAGTACTTTATCAGATTTAAATTCTAAAAAAGAACCAAACAAATACTGGAGCTGAAGACCTTAATAATGAAATGAATAATGCACTAGATGCATTGGAAATAGAGAAGATAATATGGAAGAGAGAATTAGTAGGCTTGAAGGTAGAAATATAGAAATAATTCAGATGGGAGAGGGGAACCAACATTTTTAAGAAGTAAAGAAACCCTATAAGAACTATCTGACTTCATTTAAAAAGTCAATATAAAGGGATCCCTGGGTGGCGCAGCGGTTTGGCGCCTGCCTTTGGCCCAGGGCGCGATCCTGGAGACCCGGGATCGAATCCCACATCGGGCTCCCGGTGCATGGAGCCTGCTTCTCCCTCGGCCTGTGTCTCTGCCTCTCTCTCTCTCTGTAACTATCATGAATAAATAAAAATTAAAAAAAAAATTTAAAAAAAAAGTCAATATAAAAATAATGGGGATTCCAGAAGGAGAAGTAAGGGAGAAGGGGAAAGAGTTATTTAAAAAAGAATAGGTGAGAACTTCCCAAACCTGAAGAAAGAACTATATATACAAGTCCACAAAATTAATAGAACATCTTATTATTTCAACATAAAAAGACCTTCTCTAAGACACATTATGTTAAAATTTTTGAAGACACAAACAAATGGAAAAACATCCTGTGTTCATGGATCACAACAATAAATATTGTTAAAATATCCATGCTACCCAAAGCCATCTATAGATTCAATGCAATCCTATCAAAATGTACTATAAAGCCACAATAATAAAAACAATATGGTACAAACACAAAAATAGACACATCAACCAATGAAACAGAATAGAGAGGGGATGCCTGGTGGCTCAGCGGTTGAGCATCTGCCTTCAGCCCAGGGCATGATCCTGGAGTCCTGGGATTGAGTCCCACATCAGACTCCCTGCATGGAGCCTGCTTCTCCTTCTGCCTCTGTCTCTGTCTCTGTCTCTGTCTCTCTCTCTCTCTCTCTGTGTGTTTCTTATGAATAAATAAATAAAATCTTTAAAAAAAAAAAAAAAAGAATAGAGAGGCCAGAATTAAATCCTAGCATATATGGTCAACTAATATTGGACAGAGAAGCCAAAAATACCCAATTGGGAAAAGATAGTCTCTTAAACAAATGGCACTGGGAAAACTGGAGAAACGCATGCAGAATGATGAAACTGGCTCCCTTTCTTACACCACTCACAAAAAATAACTCAAAATGGATCAAAGACTCAAACATAACACCTGATACCAAAAAGCCCCCAAAAGAAAGCATAGGGAAAAAGCTTCTCAATACTGGTCTTGGCAATAATTTGGGGGGCATGACACCAAACCATGAATCACAAAAGAAAAAATCAACAATTGTGACTACATCAAATTCAAAACTTCTCCACAGCAAAGGAAAAAATTAAAGAAATGAAAGAGAATCTATAGAAAAGAAGAAAATTTTTAAACTATATATCAAATAAGGGGTTAATATCCAAAATATATAAAGAATTCAGTCGACTTAGTAACAAAAAAAATCTAATTTAAAAATAGACAGAATAACTAAATAGACATTTACACAAAAGGAATCTAATGGCCAATTGAAAAGATTGAAAAGATCTTGAAAACATGAAATGATACTCAGCATCACTAGTCATCAGAAAAATGCAAATCAAAACCACATCTAGGGATCCCTGGGTGGCGCAGTGGTTTGACGCCTGCCTTTGGCCCTGGGCGCAATCCTGGAGACCCGGGATCGAATCCCACATCAGGCTCCCAGTGCATGGAGCCTGCTTCTCCCTCTGCCTGTGTCTCTGCCTCTCTCTCTTTCTCTCTCTGTGACTATAATAAATAAATAAATAAATAAATAAATAAATAAATAAATAAATAAATAAATAAAATTTAAAAAAAAGACAAAACCACATCTATTAGAATGGTTATTATCTAGAGATAATAGATGTTAGTGCAGATGTAGTGAAAAGGGTCCCTTGGTACACTATTGGTGGGAATGTAAATTGGTCCAACCACTATGGAAAACATTGTGAAATTTTCTCAAAAAAATGAAAATTAGATCTACCATATAATCCAACAATTCTACTTCTGAGAAACCCAAAGGAAATGAAAACAGGATCTTGACAAAATCCATGCATTTCTATGATTTCTATGTCTATCTCATCATTATTTACAATAACCAAGATATGGAAACAACCCAAAAGCCTACCCAGGGTAAATAGATTTTTTTTTTAATTAGAGGTGGTACATATTCACTATAAAATATTATTCAGCCATGAAAAAGGAGAATATCTCCCCATTTGTGACCACATGGATGGACCTTGAATTCATAATGCTAAGTAAGATAAGCTAAAGAAAGACAAGAACCACATGATATCACTCATATTTGGACTCAAAAAAGCTAAGTCCTGTGAAAAACAGAGTAAAATGGTGGTTCACAGAGATTTAGCAGTGGTAAGGAGGAATAAGATTGATGGTGTTTAAAGGTGTAAATTTTTAGTGAGTAGTAAATAATCCATAGAGATCTAATGCACAATATAATGAATATAGACAATAATATTAGACTATAATTATGTAATGTGATAAATATTGCTACACTGGCAATCATATTTCAATATATAAGTTTATCAAAGTAACACATTGTACACAAAGTGCACACACATTCTACTGACACAATATTACATGTCAAATTTACTCAATTTAATTTAGATTGTAAGCAAATGAAATTTTTTTAAAGATTTTAACACATATTTCAAGAATTAAAATATCTAAGTACACAGACCCAAAAAGGAATGTTTGTTTATATTTATAAATTATACACTTATCTTACTAACATATGAGTATTATATAACAGATACAAAACTAGAAAATTTTAAAGGAAAAAATAAGTTAAAAAATAAAAGGAGTAGGGGCACCAGGGTGACTCAGTGGTTGAGCATCTGCTTTCAGCTCAAGTCATGATCCTGGGGTCCTAGGATCAAGTTCTGCATCGGCTCCCACAGGGAGCCTACTTCTGCCTCTGTTTATGTCTCTGCTTCTCTCTGTGTCTCTCATGAATAATTAAATACAATCTTTTAAAAGAACAAAAATAAAAATAAATGAAAGGAGTATCTGAAATTTAAGTCTATTTAACCCCCAGGTGACAGATTTGTCTTCTAGGCTACACATAGGGAAAGTACCCGGAGGAAGAGCAGTACAGGGCTTGGCATATAGGCTTTCAGGTAGTTGACTAAGCTATTATCTCCCTACATTTTAGATTTTTACTAACTTATATGAGTGTGGAAGAAGACTGAAATAGAGATCCCAAGGCTTCCAAAGGAGTATTGGAAAGAGGAAAAAGAAACCCTCCTACATAAGCACTGGCCCTTAAGTTTGCACATATGATCTCACATACATGCTCAAATACATACACACACTACACATATACACACACATGTATACATACATGCATACATATACACACATGCACATGGCTAAGCCCTGGACAGTGCTCACCTGACCGAAGGTCTCAGAACCCAGTTCTTGACTTCCAAAGGAGGCTGGAAAGTGGGTGGCAGAGCAGGTGTTAAGAATGTCATGCAGGCTCTCTCTCTCTCTCTCTCTCTTTCTGTAAAATAAATAAATCTTCTTTCTATAAAATACATTTTTAAAAAGTGGGGGAGAAGGTGCCTGTGTGGCTCAGTCAGTTGAGCAACTGACTCTTGATTTTGGCTCAGGTCATGGTCTCAGGGTCATGAGATCAAGCCCCGCATGGGGCTCTGTGCCCAGCAGTGAGTCTGCTTGAGATTCTCTCTCTCTCTCTCTCTCTCTCCTTATGACCCTCCCCTACTCTATTTCTTTCTTTCAAATAAATAAATTTTTTTTTTAAATGTGTGCAGTGCTTGTGGCAAGAGAGTAAGTGCGTGCACGCAATCAGCACCACTGCCACAGAGGGCTCTGCAAATTATATGATAATATAAAGAAATCTGACTTTAAAAAGAGAATCTCTTCTAATTCAAACAAAGGTGTTAAATGAGTGAGAGGGGGTCCTGATTCTGAAGCCAGACCCAGAAATAGGACACAACACAAGAAGGAAGGAGTGTGATAACACATGACAAAAGAAGCAGGCAAATAAAATATCAGTTCACAACCAACCAGCAGGACAACAGCAGGCAGCAGACAAGGAGCCGAGATGGGATATTTGGACGCCTCCGAAGAATGTTGTATCCAGCTCTTGCTTTCCCTGAGTGCCTCTGTTCAAACCCTGCGCAGCCACTCACTAAGTTGTGACTACGGACAAGTTGTTTCAACTCTGAGTGCCTCAATTTCCTCACCTGCAAAGATAGAGGTGAAGGTACTACAATTGTCATAAGGTTTGTGTACGCATGGCAATGAGTGTGTTGAATAAGTTGATACATGTAAAGCACACAGAAATAATATTCAAGAAATGATATCATCATCAGGATCATTACTATTTACAAACGGTTTGTTGGCAAGTTCTCAAAGCTATGGATTGCCTTGTACCAAAGCCAGCCCTCCTGCCTGGCTCATGCCCATGCCATGAGAAATCAGTAAGCACCACTCATTCGTCCAAACCTGTGTGTCCTAAGTGATCTTCAAGCAGGACCAGAGAGCACTGGAGAGGGACAGGCCCTGACAGACAACTGGAGCCCAAAATAAAACTCTTCTGTTTTTCATCTCTGTTTTCCAAGTCAGCAGGCAAAGGATGATACCCAGAACCATGAAGCCACTCACCTAGGAACTTGGCCAGGTATGCAAAAGTGAGCCCATGATGTGCAATTAATCATGCACAATTTTACAGAGTTGAATACAGTGTTACGAACTGTGAATTAGATATTTAATACCATAACGTATTAAGGGAGTTGTCCATAGAAGCTAACATTTTCATTAAAACACAATGCAAAACACCATCCCTAAATTCTGCTTTGGGGGCAAAACACTTCCCAGTGATATGATAGTAAGAAAAAAATTTAAACTAAAGGCCCTTGTTAAGAAGAGAATCAGGTAGAATCAATATATCCCAAACTAAATCTAAAACAATGTTTCCTGTGTAGGCGATCCGATCAACCATAAATAACACAAGAAACTTCTAGAACTCCTCCAAGTCATAATGAACCTAAAGTGGAAGCACGAGATTATAAGTAATAAACAAGCTTACCAGGACAAATGTGATACACACCATAGCAAAACCCCCATGGCATCAAAAAAAAATAATGAAGCACCACCTATGTGGGCAGGGTGCTGCAGCAGCTGTCAGAGCACCCTGGTGTGCAGATAGATATAAGCCACGGAGTAATTGTGTTTAAGTATAGTCACCGGGGACGTATGCATGTAGGAATTGTGGCAGGCACCTCAGATCACTTCTTTAATGACTATTCAAATGAAGACAGAATGATTAATGATATACTTTCTTGGTTTTTTCAGTACCAAATATGAAGCCAGTCCAACATAAATTCCCTTACCTTGCAGACCAAGCAAGAATCTCTCATTATAATATACTCCCATAAATCACACAGGATTGCATGGTAGGAACAGCATAGCTCTCCCTTTAATTCTGTTTCTGTGTTGGTGGAGGGTGCAGTCTCACACACATACAAGGGAAAAAAAAGAAAAAGAGAAATGGGGCTGCCATCCACCTTATCAAGTCCTTTTAACTAAAGGGACTTGTGTTATAAGTGCTCAGTGTTTATGTTTTTCTTCAGAAATAAATGCAGTATTTATAGGCTAGCACAATGCCTACCACAGGGTACTTTCCCTACAAATATTTGTATAAGAAAAAGAGAGAGAATAAAAGGGTAAAGAAAGAAAACATAACCAAGAAGAAAAAGAAAAAGAAAAGGAAAATGACCAGAAAGGTTTTCAAATCACCCTGACCAACTGAAAGGCCAGCTCTGTGTGCATTTCACAGGAAGTAGAGCTCAGTGTTGGTGGAAAACCTATAGCTATTATCACACAGTTTCCTGGTGAATTATATAAACTATGTTTAGATCCAAATGGTTCCCTAACCGGTCAGTAGCAGAGATAGAACTAAATTTCAAGTATCTTAGCCCCTAAATGCTTCGAGATACTTAGGTGAAAGTTTATGTATTACACTTCTAACCCTTCCCAAGAGCCTCCCCCCAACCTGATGTGGTATCAGAGGGCAAGACATCAAATATCAATTCTAATTGTTTCCGTTGGGCAGCTATCTTGAGTTGGTTTCAAACGTAAAAAACAACTGAACTACTTCTGTCCCTTCAATTGATTTCCACCATTTTTTTCTCCTGTAATTTAGGAGACTTTCTGAATTCACAGACTTCAGTTCTCTTGGGTAGGAAACACTTCTGTACTTCCATTAGGTACTTCACAAATCTGCCTTGCAACCTTTCAGCTTCACTGTTTCCTGCTAACCACAGTGTTCTCCCCAAACAGCCGGTCTCTGTAATGTATCGAACCATTAGGGTGACTGATATGGGTTACAGAGTGATGAACTAAAGTAGATACAGAAAAAAAAATTAGTGTCACAAGTCATTTGCATCCATTATTCTAATGGATTTTAAAACAATGAAATTATTTTCTATCAAAGCGTATTGAAAATGTGTGCAGTTAGAAGCCATTTGATTTTCATATACTCTATATTTTAACATTTAACAATTTGACAGTCTAAAAATGGCACGTTGTCACAGCTGAAAATCACTTTAGAAATCCTGAGGTACCAAATTAAGTGTGGGGTAGGGTAGGCCACATACAATTATCTTTGGAATTGTAGGGTAGTATTGGTTCTCAAGGACTTTGATGACAGTATCATGATCATATGACCCACATAACTGTTCTTTTTCTTATGTTACTTTTCTTTAAGTGTAAACTTCTCATAAATGTATTTTCAAGCCAAAAGCTTCCAATTGAGACTACATTGATTAAAGGCAGTTAAATCCCAGATTCTAATTCTCTAGTGTTTAGCCAACCTATCGCTTTAGAGTTATTTATGATCCTATGTCTGTTTATGCCCTCTGAGTGAGACTTGCAAAAATACTTCACTCTTCATGAATCAAGAAATTTCCCCAGGGTCATTGAGAAGGGGAGAAAATAAGTTCTTCTAGAAAGCAGGACCAAGTGATACAAGGAAACTCAATAAAGAAAAAGATTAAATTAGAGAATGATAGAAAATAAAGAATAAAAATGATGAAAGTGAAAGACTGAATTTGAAAATAATAAGTTAAAATACATGAACATTGATATGACATATATATATATATATATATATATATATATGCTAGATATATAAAGAAACAAATTAGAAAATAACAGAATAGGAATAAAAACATGGAGGAAATCATGAGAACAAACCACTGCTGAGCTACCAGTTGCATCACTCTTGTGAACCATATTGAAAATTCCCACCTCACCCCTGTGCATTACAACATTTGCAATGGATCTGTCCATCCCTTAAAGCTCCTGACACCAGTATCAGTGCACATCCCTTGAAGCCAGAACATTTGCTCTTTGACTAACATAACCAGCTGATCCTTCCTTGCCTATAATTACTGTATTTCTAATCCAGTGCATTAATATAAGCACCCCCCCCCCAGCCATTTACATTCACCATACATTCATCCTAATTCTGAGAGGCACTTATCTTCCATAACCATTTTTCACTACTTTTCTTCAATCCCATCTACTGTGCACCCTGGAACTTGCATTTCATGATTAACAAACTTCCCAAAATCTTTCATTTCCTTGATGAATTTTCCTTTTATTACATGGTTATAACTGAAATCTTTTTTTGCCAATTGAAGTAGACATTCTAATGATCATCGACATTTTTTTATTTTCTTCTTCCTGAATGTTTACATATGGGTACCCTTTTGAATTTAGGTATAACCATATAACTTTCATGTCCCAATGAAATGTGAGAGGAAAGGACATTGTATCACCATGGAGTATTTAAAAGCCAGTATATTACTCTTTTTACTCTCTTCCTTTAATGTGGTATTTGTGGAAGTTTATTTTGCTGTGCATGTGACATAATATGAAAACATGTAGGAACACTGAGCCACTCCATGAAAGATAGCAAGCCTAGAGATTCACTTAAATAACTATACTGGAAAAATGATATAATTAATATATAAAACTGAATAATCAAGAAATATCAATATAGGGACTCCTGGGTGGCCCAGTTGGTTAAGTTTCTGACTTTTGGTTTGGGTAATGATCTCAGGGTCATGATCTCATGGGTTGTGAGATTGAGCCCCACATTAGGCACTGTGCTCAGTGGGGAATCTGCTTGAGATCCTCTCCCTCTGCCCCTTCCCCTACTCTCACATGCTCTCTCTCAAATAAATTAATTAATAAATCTTTACAAGAAAAGAAATATCAATACAAGTAGAGGTCAGTCATTTGTCAGAATAATCAATCAACTAAAAAGATATGGATGTGGCTATGCAAGGTAGTAGAAACCAGGACTGCAGAGAATAAGGTAGGTGACTATTATTAAATATTAGCCTACTGGTTTTACTTGTTAAATAATGTACATGTACTATTTTGATTAAAAAATTTTAAAAACTAATAAAAATTTTAAAAAATATGTCTTGCTTTTGTCTAGATGCAGTTGGTGTGAGGTACAAATCACGCCTAAATAAGAAAAACTAAAATACTAGAAAAAGAGCAAAGAAGTTGAGAAATAACTAGCATATTAGTGCATGTAAAGTGAAGGAGTTCGTTGGTTAGTTGGGTAGTTTGGAAAACCAGGAAACAAGAAACAAAATAAGAGTCTGTATAGGAAATGGTTTCTAAGCACCTTAAGGGTAGATAATTTGTACAATTTGCTTTATTTACAGTAAGCAATCTGAAGCTATTATAGAAAGACTTTAGTAAAATATATGAAAAGTAGCTGAAAAGACATCTGGAGCAAACATCAATAATGTGATGAAACCCCTATGATGGTAACTGAAAACATATTTTCTGAATGCTTTGGAAGTGTTGGGATAGAGAATAAACTACCATTGCAATATAAAATGCAAAATGCCTAGTTAAGTTTTACTTTCAGATAAGAAACAGACTTTTATATCTGAGTGCCCCAACATTGCATGAACTTACTTAGCCAGTCAGACAAGAAAAAGAAATAAGAGGCATGTATGTTGGTAAAGAAGTTAAACTCTCACTATTCACAGATGACATGATACTGTGCATAGAAAGTCCCAAAGTTTCGACTAAAAAAACCACTAGAATAATAAACAAATTCAATAAAATGGAAGGATTTTATGTGGCAGGATAAAATTAATACCCAGAAATCAGTAGTACTTCTATACACTAACAAAGAAGTCACAGAAAGAGAATTTTTTTTTAAAGAGAAATTTTTAAAACCATATTTACAATTACACCAAAAAGAATAAAATATCTAGGAATAAACTTAACCAAAGAGGCAAAAGACCTGTACTCTGAAACCTAGAAAACACTGATAAAAGAAATTGAAGATGACACAAACAAATGGAAAGATATTCCGTGCTTACAAATTAATGTTGTCCAAATATCCACATGACCTAAAGCAATCCATAGATTCAATGCAATCACTATCAATGGATCAGGGTAGAGACCCCAGAAACAAACCTACAAATATATGGTGAGTTCATCTATGACAAAGAAGGCAATAATATACAATGGGGGAAAATATGGTTGTTTAATAAATGGTCCTGTGAAAACTGGACAACTACATGTACAAGAATGTAATGAAGTCCTTTCTAACACCATACACAAAAATAAATGTAAAACCTAAACATGAGACTTGAATCCACAAAAATCCTAGCCGGGAACAGAGACAGCAATCTCTGATGTCAGCCACAACACTTTTCTAAATATATCTCCTAAAGCAAGGGAAACAAAAGCAACAAAAGACATCCCCTCCTAAAGCAAGGGAAACTATTGGGACTAACTCAAAATAAAAAGATTTTGTGTAGCAAAGGAAAACATTGACAAAACAAAAAGACAATGTACTGACTGGGAAATGATATATCCAATAAGGAGTTAATATCCAAAATATATAATACATACAACTCAACAACAACAAAAAAAATCTGATTAGAAAATGGGCAGAGGACCTGAATAGACATTTTTCCAAAGAAGACATACAGATGGCCAACAGACACACAAAAAGATGTTCAACATCACTCATCATCAGGGAAATACGAATCAAAACTATAACGAGATATCACCTCACACCTGTTAGAATGGCTAAAATCAAAAAGACAAGAAATAACAAGTGTTGCTTAGGATGTAGAGAAAAAAGAACCATTGTGCACTGTTGGTGGAAATGTAAAGCAGTGCAACCACTGTGGAAAACAGTATAGAGACTTCTCAAAAAAATTAAAAATAGAAATACCATATGATTCAATAATTCCACTATTGGTATTTACCCAGGTAAATAAAAACACTAACTGGAAAAGGTGTATGCATCCCTGTGCTTACTGCAGCATTATTTACAACAGCCAAGATATGGAAGCAACCCAAGTGTCCATCAGTAAATGAATGGATAAGAAAAATGTGGCATTTATATACACAATGGAATGTTTTACAGTCATAAGAAAGGATGAGATCTTGCCATCTCAGACAACATGAATTAGACCTAGAGGGTTTTATGCTAAGTAAAACAAGTCGGACTGAGAAAGACAAATACCACATAGTTCTACTCATAAATGGAATCTAAAAAAAAAAAAAGAATAAACATGGGATATCTGGCTGTCTCCGTTGGTAGAACATGTGACTCTTGATCTCAGAGTTGTAAGTTGGAGCAATACATTGGGTGTAGAGATTACTTTAAAAAATAAAATAAATAAGTAAATAAATAAATAAACAAAAAGCAGAATTAGAACTATAAATACAGAAAACTGATAGTTGCCATAGGGAAGGGTGGTGGAAGGTAGACAAAACAGGTGAAGAGGAGAGGAAGATACAGGCCTCCAGTTATGGAATGAATAAGTCACAGGAATTAAAAAACTCAGCATAATGGATACAGTCAGTGATATTATAATAACAATGTAATGAGACAGATGGTAGCTATACTTGTGGTGAACACAGCATAATGTGCATAACTTGTCAAATCATTAAGCTGCACACCTCAAAGTAATGTAACTGTGGCTCAACTATACTAAAAATTAATCTGAAAGTACCAAAAAAATTATTTGTTGTTTATCTAAAATTAAAATTTAACTGAGAATCTTATATTTTTGTTTGCCAAATATGGCAACCCAGGTATAAACCAATTGTTAAAGACCCGAAGGATAAATACAAATACAAACATTTCGGTCAGTAGTAAGAAATTATTGAAGAGTAGAGTAACAAACATTCTAAAGGAAAAACAGTGACATAAGAGTCTCCCGTACTCTTGATGAACACCAAAAAAGTGTTTGTTTTCTATAGTGATGGTAGTTTTCCTGACTAGATGAAATCGTCATGAGACTACCCTCCTGTCCCATAATCAAAGGAATCAACCCTCCCCCATTAGACATATCTAAGTTTCCAGCAAAGAGTAACTTAGAACAGGGAGAAATTCATGAGTTCCAAGAAATTTAAAGTCTAAAACAGGTAGGAAAACTATGGTCCACTGATCTGTTTTTGAAAATAAGATTTTATTAGAACACAGCCATGCCCACCCATATACTATCTATGGCTGTTTTTACACTGAAGGAGTTGAGTAGTTGTCACAAAGCTAAAAAAATTTTCTACTTGATCCTTTATAGAAAAAAGTTTGCCAACTATTACTCTAAAGGCTATCTTGACCAGCATTTTCTCTTATTTTTAATATCTACTACTTTATTTTATTTAATAAATAAATAAAGTATTAATATCTACTATTTATTTTATTAAAATGTAACCAACTAAATCACATATATTTTTTTCAACTCTTCAGTTGGTCTTTTTTGACAAAGAAAATTCATACTCAAAACACTTTTACTTGGCAGCAGTAAGACATCTTACAGACACAAAAATATAGGTAATATGGTCTTGGAATGGAAATGACAGTAAGATTTAAATATATCAACTTTATAAATTCAACCTTTTTCAATAGTAGCAAGTATATCAAAATTATAATTCATATTTTCATTCTTAACTGTTTAGTCAGTTTGAGCTTTTATGAAAGCATAACCTTGGTACTAAAAATTATAAAGCTGTTTATATGGTGAAAGCTACTCATTTGCTCAAAAAAAGTTTAAGAAGTCTGTTCACTGAAATGTCATAAGGAAAAAATCTATACCAAGTTGTACAGATGTAGCTGCATCTTTAAAGATCCCAATACAATAAAAAATGGATTTCTTTTCTTCCATACATTTACCATGAACTTACTCCCTCATTAAAATGTGAACTACACCAAACAAGAGAACAGCTGTTAGGTTTTTAATTAACTTCTTTAAGTCAAATAGTATAATAACTTAAAATCACTTTATGGAGACAAAAATTGTTTTTGAAAGAAAAATGGCTTTGCCTTGTCTCCTTGTAAGATAACCATAATTATCAAAAAGTGCATCAATATTAAAAGCTTAAGTGTTTTTACCTTAAGTGGTTTTTTTAATGCTAATCTTTTTACTTATTTGAAAAGTTTTCTTGAGATAAAATTAACAAACATATAATTTGTCCATTTAAAGTGTACAATTCAATATTTTTTACTATAGTATTCACATTGTTATATAACCATCAACAATCTGATTTTTAGATGTTTGTCTTCTCAAAAAAAAAAAAAAACAAAACAAAACAAAAAAGCCCATACTTTTATTCACCTCTGCCCCACTCCACCCCAGCCTTAGGCAACTACTTACCTATTTCTAATCTCTACAGATTTGCCTATTGTGGACATTTTATATAAATAGGATCATACAATATGAGATCTTTTGTGATTTTTTTTCACTTAGCATGTTTTCGAGTTTTATTTATTTTGTAGCATGTATCAGTATTTCATTTCTTTTTATTACTAAATAATATTCCATTGTATGGTTATACAAATTTTACTTCTCCATTCATCATGTGGCTTATTTCTACCTTTTGGCTATTATGAGTAATTCTGTTCTGAACTTTCATTTACAAGTTTTTTGTGTAGATATATGTTTTTATCTATCTTTGGTAAATACTTTAAAGTAGAACTGCTGGGTTATATGGGAACTCTGTGCTTAATATTTTGAGGAAATGTCAAACTGTTCTCCAAAGAGTTTCAACATTTCACATTCCCACTAGCAACATAAAAAGAGTTCCAGTTTCTCCATATTCTCATTAATATTTGCAGCTATCTGGCTTTTTTTTTTTTTTTACAATATCCATCAATTGAATATGAAGTATGATCTCATTGGAGTTTTGATTTTCAGTTCTCTAATGACTAATGGTGTTGTGCATCATTTCAAGGGCTTACTGGCCATGAATCTTCTTTGAAGAAATAACTATTCAGATCCTATGTCTTTCTTTTAAATTGAGTTATTGGGTGTTTTTATTATTAAATTATAATACAGATAGATGATACATTAGATACAAGTGCCTTATCAGATATATGACTTACAAAAAAAATGTTTTTATTCTGTGGATTGTCTTCTCACTTTCTTGGTAACATTCTTTTCAGCACTAAAGTTTTAAATTTTGGTGTATCCAATTTATCTGTTTTTTTCCTTTTGTAGCTTACACTCTTGGTGTTGTATTTAAGAAAGCATTGCCCAAACCAAGATCATGAAGATTTTTTTCTTCTAAGAGTTTTATAGCTTTCTTGCATATAGGTTTATAATCCATTTTGTGTTATTTTTGTAAATAGGATGAGGTAGGGATCCAGCTTCATTGTTCTGCATGTGGATATTCACTTTCCCAGCACTATTCACTGAAAGATTAATCTTTCCTTGATTAAATTGTCTTAGCATTCCTGTCAAAAATCAAGTGATTGTAAATGTGAATTTCTCTCTGGACTCTCAATTCTATCCCATTGATCTATATGTCTATCCGTATACCAGTACCACATTGTCTTGATTACTATAGGTTTGCGGTAAGTTTTAAAATCATTAGCTGTAAATATTCCCATACTCTCAAAATTGTTTTGTCTGTTCAGGTTCTCTTGCATTTTCATAATAATATTAGGATCAGGTTAGAATGGAGTTCTTGGCCTTTGAGTAGTGGCTAGGTAGGAGAGGAGAGATCCAGTTCTTTCCATGCCCCTACCTTCAACATGGTGCTGTGAGGGATAAGAAATGGCAACCTGACCCTTCAGAAATGAAACTTTAACCCTAGAAGAGCTGGAGAAAGAGGGAGCCCCTGTCTTCTTGGGTGTATACACCTGTAATATAGCTTCTTTAACATGGAGCAGGGATGCTGGTAGGGGGTAGTGTCAGGAAACAAATCAGGACTCCAATGCTACTACTCTTTTTGTTCACACATAGATTTAATAGATTTTCTTCAACTAATGTTTTTTTTCTCCAGTCTCTGTATTCTTTAGAACATCTTTAAAATCTTAAGTTTTTCAACATTTTCATCATTAAATTGTTGCTTCTTAAGGAGGGAGCCTACCAAGCTCCATACTCTGCCATTCTAAATGTCCCTGCCCTCTTTGCATAAACTTTTAAAAATCTACTTGATTATAACATTGCTTTAGTTGAGGAGTAGCAGATATTACTTCTATTTTTCAAATAAGGCAAAATAGGTTAAATGTAGAAATGGAAATTGTACACCAAGAAATAGAATACATGTCTCCCAACCAACAGGTTTTATCAGTTCAAGCTGCTGCTGTGATAGAGTAAGCCTACAGAAGAAGTTCAATGAATTTAATTTACTTCTCAAGATACATGTGATTCCTCAATCTTATGTTTTTAGTCTGCCATGAAAATGTTCAAGAACTTTACAAAAATAGCCAGAACTGGCCAGGTAGCAAGTCTGTCAAATATTAATAAGGTGTAACACTTTATGTGTTTAGAAAGGCTCCTCCTTAATAGAAAACGTGTCAGAAACAGATAAATCCGTGATAATCAATTAAGCTGATTGGCAAGTTTTCTAATGGTTTTTCTATTGGTTCCATGTTACACAATTTAAAGAAAACAAGGACAGAAAGTCACAAATGCATATAGACAGCTAAACTCATAAGGCAACCTACTACTTGGAGAAAAATTATAGGGTCAATTCAAGACAAAATTGTGATGTAAGAAATTTATTCTCCTTCACTGCCCTTTATCCTTTGTTCTGATAACAATTCCATTTTCTCCAGCAACAAGTGTTTGATGAGTTTGTATTCTTCTCCATTATCTCAAAATTTGCATCATGGTCTTGATTTGATCTTAACATGTCACCCATTTAAGCCATTTGTATCCTCACTTAAGCTTGAATTAAAGACTGTAGTTTCACCAGTGTAATTTTGGACATCCTCAAGGGAGTAAGAGAGAGATTTTTGGAACACCCTGAAGCTGTCTTCCTTTACAGCTGAAACCACTCACATGTGGGTGGTTTCCACTCTACTTACGCACAAGGATTGCTCTACAAGAAAGACACCATTTCTGCTTATATAACAGAATCATTCCCCTGAATTTACAGCTTCAATCCCCCTATCAGTCATTGTGACAGCACTTCACAGCAATACAACAGGAGAGATTGAAGACTAAGACAACTGGTCTGCCTACCAGTCAGATCTGATTACAGCTCTGTACATCAATGTTTAGACTACAAGGCAGTATGTATCATCTTTATCACAATGTAAGATCAGATAAACTATCTGCTGTTCTTCATTATCTGGGGAAAGCCTGGAAGAGAACATATAGTGCCAGTCATATTATGCGTTACCTTTCTTCCACTGAAAAGTAAAATTGAAAGACAGCAATAAAAATTTATCAATTCAGGGAATCAGAACTCCACTTCATTCTGCAATTAAACATCAGAGACCTACCCATTTCTATTTTAGTTCTTTGAATATAAAACATATCTAAGAAGATGGGGAAAAGACACTTACAATGCCTCTAAGTTTGTTTCCATCTCTGGTCAAGTTCAGGATCAGATAGGAAATATTGAAATGCATTAGGAAGTTGTCTTCACTTAGCATTTTATTATTCTCTTTCTGAAAATTCAACCTAAACAGATTCCTGTTTTGAAACCTACCTGGCCTAATAATGTAAGAATCCCACAAAGAAGAGTATAAAGCTAATGGACAATAGAAATTTGAGTCAATCCTCTTACCCATCTATCCAGGAGTCTACCATAACTGTGTCACAAACAGAAGTGTTATAAGAAAACATGGTGGTCTTTTACTACTTAAATAATCTTTTATCTTCAAATTTTTAATGATACACCTTCAATGTCAATGCAGGATAATTAGTTGACCATACATTACACACCTTTCTGGCTTTGAAAAGTAATGGTATTAAGTGAACAATGTGTTATTTTGCATGTTTTAATAATTTTAACCCAATTAAATTTTTAGTCTGCTTTATAATTGATAATTAGTCCACACTCCATATATTTGCTCAAACTGAAACCCAAGAGTCATTGTTTGTCCTCATGCCTATACACCCCACATCTAATCCATCTGTAAGTCTTGAGAGTTCTACCTTTGAAAGATATGCCAAATCCAGCATGTTTGCCACAGAGACACCTTCATAACTTGGGCTATTTCAGGAGCATCCTATTGCTTCTGCTTTTGTTCCATTTCAGGCAATTTTCTCCAAAAACATTTTAAAATAAACATTTAAACATTTTTAAATAAAAATCAAATAATTTCACTCCCTTGCTCAAAACCTTCCAGTGTCTTTACTGTTTTAAACTTATGCAGAAGATAATTCAAACTCCTAGTCATGGCCTAAGTGCCTTATATATTCCAACCTCTACCACTTCCTATTCAAGCTACACTAGCTTCTTGCTCCTCTTTGAACATAGCTGCATAATGAAATGGGATTTGCATTTTACAGGCTAAATACCACAATGATTTTCTATGAGGTCTTACGGGTTATAGAATTCTTCTGTATGATATTCCCTTTGAAAAACCACATCAAGAAACACCTCTTAAGGAATAAGTAGTGCATAAAAAGAGTGGTAAGTCCTCTTATTAAGTGACAGAAATATGAATGAGAATCTCCTACACATAAACAAAATCACCAAATAGAAAAAATATTGTAAAATAACATTCAATGCACAATTTTTCATACCCACTGGCATCCAGTTAGATCATAGATGCTGTGTTTCAGAATCATCAACTTATATCTGATCTGTTGGCTAGCATAATCCAATTTAAACAAAAAAATTTTTTTAGAGAAGCCATACAAATCTGACAATCATATGGTTAACCTTTGCTTAATAAGCAATAAAATGTTGAACAGAAAATATTTGCAATATTTGCAGATGACATGGTATTACATAGAGAAAACCCTAAAGATACTACCAAAAAAATGTTGGAACTAATGAAAGAATTCAATAAAGTTGTAAAATACAAAAGCAATATACAAAAATATGATGCATTTCTATACACTATCTAGAAAGAGAAATTAAGAAAACAACCTCATTTACAATTTTATGAAAAAGAATAAAATACCTAAGAATAAATTTAACCAATGCAGTGAAATTCCTCTATGCTCTGAAAACTATCAGACATTGATAAAAGAAATTAAAGAAGACACACCAAAAAATGGAAAGATATTTCGAGCTAATGGATTGAAAGAATATTGTTAAAATATCATACTACCCAAAAATCAGATAAATTCCAATGGCATTTTTCACATAAATAGAACCAACAATCCTAAAACTTGTATGAACCCACAAAAGACCCCAAATAGCCAATGCAATCTTGATAAAGAAGAATAAAGCTGAAGACATCACACTGCCTGATTTCAAACTATATTACAAAGCTACCCTAATCTGAAATAATATGGTATTGGCATAAAATCAGACATGTTGATCAATGGAACAATAGAGAGCCCAGAAATGAAACCATATACTTATGATCAACTAATTTATGACAAAGGAGGCAAGAATATACAATGGGGAAATAACAGCCTCTGTAAGAAATAATATTGGGACAATTGGATTGCCACATGTAAAAGCATGCAATTGGACCACTATCATACCCCGTACAGAAAAATTAACTTAAAATGGATTAAAGACTTGAATGTAAGATATGAAATCATAAAGCTCCTAGAAGAAAACACAGGCAGCATGTTCCTTGACATTACTCTTGGCAATGAGTTTTTGGAACTGACTCTAAAACCAAAATAAATAAGTGAGACTACATCATCTGCACAGCAAAAGAAACAATCAACAAAATGAAAAGTCACCTACTGAATAAGAGCAAGTATTTGTGAATCATGTATCTGGAAAGGGGTAAATATCCAAAATAGATAAAGAACTTTTACAACTCAATAGCAAAAGAACAAATAATCCCACAAAAAAAAAAAAATGAGCAGAGGATCTGAATAGACATTTTTCCAAAAAAAAAAAAAAAAAAGACATACAGATAGTCAACAACTTTCTCAAAAATTGAAAGCAGAATTACCATTGATCCAGCAATTCCAATTCTGAGTTTTTATCTGAAGAAAATGAAAACACTAACTTGAAAAGATATATGCACCCGTATGTCCATTGTAGAATTATTTACCGTAGCCAAGACATGGAAATAACCTACGTTTCCACAAAAGGTGACAAAACAAAATGTGATATACATTTTATTCAGTCATAGAAAAGAATGGAATCTTACCATTTGTGACAACATGGATGCACTTTGAGAGCACTATGCTAAGTGAAATAAGTCAGAGAAAGCAAATACTATACAATCTCCCTTATATGTGGAATCTAAAAACAAAAAAAAAAACAAGCCCATAGATACAGTTAACAGAGAAAAAAAAATGGTGATTGCCAGAGGTGGTGGATGGGCAGGGGAATGAAATGGGTGAAAGAAGTCAAAAGACACAAACTTTCAGTTATAAAATAAACAAGTCATGGGGATGTGATATGCAGCATGATGCGTACAGTTAATAATGTTGTATTATATATTTGAAAGTTGCTAAGAGACTAGATCTCAAAAGTTTTTATCACAAGAAAAAATTGTATATGTATGAGGACAAATGCTAACTAGATTTATTTGTGGTAATCATTTTGCATTGAATGCAAATATTGAATCATTATGGCTTTTGTTTGCTTTTGAAACAGGAAATTTTATTACCAGAGACAGCTAGGATGTTAACAGGGTTCAAGGAGGTAACTGTGGCCCTGCTTGAAAAATCAGTGACACACTCCCCATAAATACTGTGAGAGAGAGCTGGATGGGGAAGCCATCCTCCATTTGAGGGAAGTGCCCCCCCAAAAAATGGATCCTCACCAGAATCCCACACTGAAAATTGGAGAAAGTGTGCTTCACTTCCAGAAGGGGAGGGGACAAGTAACTATTTGGAAACAGGCCCAAGGCATTCTGGTCTTTTTTAATGAGGCTTGCCCACAAGAGAAACTATTTTACCAAACTCTCAAATCGTTATGTTGTATACCTGAAACTAACATAATGTTGTATGTCAATTATGTCTCAATTTTTTAAAAAAAGAAAAAAAGGAAAAACACTAATACCAGTATTAAAATCCCTAAAAAGAGAAAAAAGAAAATACGAACATCCATCTTAATCTTACATCAGAGGAAGAAATTAGGCATTTAAATATACTTTTATCACACATCATCTATTTGGGTAAATACTTTGAAGTACAATTGGATTTCCATATATAGAGAAAGGATCCCCTTAGAAGTATTAAACAGAAGTTGCTTAAAGTCTACTTCATATTACATGTAAATACAATGTCTATCACATATTTCACTCCTTACACATGTTCAGAAGTTTTTTGTGGTTTTTTTTTAATATTTTATTTATTTATTCATCAGAGACACAGGGAGAGAACGAGGCAGAGAGAGAAGCAGGCTCCATGCAGGGAGCCCGACATGGGACTCAACCTCTGGTCTCTAGGATCATGCCCTGGACCAAAGGCGGCGCTAAACCGTGAGCCCCCCGGGCTGCCAGCTCAGAAGTTTTTCATCTGTAGACTTTCCTACCATAACAGTATGCCCTTTTTGTATACATATATAAAATGTTTCCTAATTATTATAGCTCTATCCTCACTCTAACATTTTAAGAGTAAAATGGCTACTTTACAACTCAAAAGTTAAACTTAAAAAAACCTTAAGTATATAATATTTCTTAGAGAGAAGAACTATAATTCTCAAGCTGATAGGAATTGGAGAGATTTACTGATACTCAATCCAGCTTAAAATAAAGTTGCTGTCCTGTCCTTTCCTACGGCTTATGTCTCTGACAGCAAACATAATTAAAGCTATAGAGAGAGAAATCACCAGTTGTTCTGAATCAGTGAAACGTGACAACCAAGAAAATAATGCTAAAGCGTTTTTAAAAAAAAATCTCAAGTACTGATTCTACCCACAGACCCCTTTTCTTCTGTGTCATCCTTAACAGCAGATATAAATACAGAACGAACATGAATCAATAGAAAAGACTGGGGAGAGAGAGAACAATTTAGGGAATTTTTTGATGTATTATGGTTCACACACACGCAATCATCCAGCAAGCATGACATTCTCCCCAGCTCTGATCTGCTGGCACCTGCTCACTCTTCTAGTCAGCCCCATGGTTTCTCTATCTCACTTCCCTCCTGTAAACCGAATGTCAGCTCAGGTGCCAGAAAAAGTAGGGTTAAAACTTCAACATCTGTTTCCTACTAAAGTCACAGAAATCTTTTGTCAGTTGCCTACTCCTTGGCCTCGCGAGGAAAAGGTGGCTACAAGGAGGAAGACTGCTAAAGTGAAAAGAGACTATTTTAAATTTCTGTCATCATGATTAAATACGATTTTCTCCAAAATGCCCTAGGGTCTCATTTTGAACCAAATCTTCTCCTGCTGGCATGTTTCTGATTCACTGGCACTTACCCACATGCATACCAGGGATATGCCATCTTTAAAGGAATTAAAAAGAGTTATCACCATGAACTCAGACTGTGTTGTATTCAACTTATATATAATATGTATATTTGAAACCACTCTGAAGAGTGTGGTTTTTCCTGAAACTGGTTTTAGCAGGCTGCATGATGGCTTGGCAGTCTCTTAGAAGCAACACAGAAGCCATCAGCATGATTCTCCCACTGGCTCTTAAACTCAGAAGTGGGCAATTGGTTAGTACTTATTTTAGAAAGCCTGGCAGGTCGTTTGCTCACAACTGTGCACCTCTTCTAAGTCTCATGCTAGTGAGCTCTATTATTATAAAAAGTCATACATATAATTAATCCACAACATCATGCCACCTTGTCACCTTTGGACCAACCATGCTTCACATACTACAGAAAGCCTAAATTTTACTCCATGATATTGCCATTACACTTACGATAAGAACTGAAATTATGTCAATTATTTTTATTTTCATTTCTTAAAAATATGCAAGGTTACAGACATTTTTCCCTAAAAGCAGATGATACAAATCCAAAATTCCAAGAATGATTTGTTTATTCATTTTTGTTTGTTTTGCTATATATATATGCCTGTGGTGGATAAAAGAAGTGAGGATTGGGCTTCTGGACTTGAGCCTCTCACTTTCTTACTATGTAACCTTGTATAAGTCATCTTAGTTTCATTCCTTTAACAGTAAAATGGAAATAACAATACACATCCTCTCTATCACACATTATATAAAATCGTGCTAGATAAATGTAAGGTTTTTGCACTGAGTTAAAATGTGAATAAACATGTGTTTATAAAATATGCATTTCCATTGAAAACATATATATTAGTAAAAAGAGTGTTTTGGCAAGAAAATTGGCTGGCAACCAAAGACTTGTGTTGCGAATTGCCAATTCCAAGTAGTTTGGCAGAAAAATCCAGACAGAAATCATATACCTCCCTGTGATGATTAATTTTATGTGTCAGTTTGTCTGGACCCTGGTGCCTAGATATTTGGTCAAACACTTTTTCTAGATGTTTCTGTGGAGGTTTTTTTCGGATGAGATTGACATTTGTATCAGCGGACTTCAAGTAAATCATATTGTCCTCCATAGTGTGGGTGGGCCTCATCCAATCCATTGAAGGCCTGAATAGAACAAAGGCTGACCTTCCCTAGAACAGGAAGGGAAGTCTGCCAGCAGACAGCCTGCAGACTTCAAATGAAACGTCAGATCCTCCCTGGGTATCCTGCCTGTTGGACCTACCCTGCAGATTTTGGACCTGCCAGTCTCTATCATCATGTGAGCCAATTCCTTAAAATAAAGTCTTCTCTCTCCCTCAATCTCTCTCTACACACACCCTCAGCTCTGTTTTGTTTCCCTGGAGAACCCTAACTAATATACCCCCTAAAATCTATGTGGGATGATTGACTAATCTTGGCCAAAGGAATATAAGGAAAGTGAAGTGTGTCACCTCTGCAGGAAGCTATTTAATTATCCGTGTGCTTTCTCCACTTTCTCTTCTCCTCCTGTGACATATTTGGAAGCCACATGTGGAGTATAGTTACATGTGGTACACAAGATGGATGAGGCCTGAAGATTGGCCCAAGAAGGATGTGTGTATTGGATTTTGTGTGCATGAGAAAAATATTATTGTGTTAGGCCACTGAGATTTGGGGATTATCTGCTACAGCAGCTGGAACTAGTTACCCTGACTAATGCGGGTATATTTTATTGTGTACAAATTGAACAAAAAGGGGAAAATTCTGCTTTTGTTGAAATGCAAAAGAAAAAAGCAACTCCTGACACCTGGAAACTATCCCGAACACTTTTCACAGAACACCAACAGCAGACAAAGCACTCTCTGACTATAAGAAACAAGACTGGAATGAGTGAGTCATGGGAATCAAAGGCACAGCATAGGGAACATGGTCAACGGTACTAGAATAGTGTTGTACAGCAACAGATGGTGGCTACGCTTGTGGTGAGCATAGCTAACCTATGGAGACGTTGCATCACTACATTGTATACCAAAAACTAATGTAACATTGTGTCAACTATATTCAAATTTTTAAAAAAGACAGAAACAAGACTGCTCTATAATCATGTTTAAACACAGAGAAAAATGTAAACATCGTCCAAACCAGAAAAATAATCCAACATCTCCCTATCTAGAGTCATATGAGTGAATGCTGCCTAGTTTTAGCTTCCCTCTAGTCTTCCCTCCTTCTAAGGAAGATATATTAAATACCCAATCACAATTAGCCCTGCTTCCTGACAGCATCCAATCCAGAACAAGGCCTCAGAACAAAGATTGAAGATTCCTGAAGTCTTCCCCCCAAATCACCCAAGCAACACTGAAATTCTATTTTAACAGTCCTTTCCAACACTCTACTGAGACACTCTGCAATTTCCCATGACCAGTTGTGTGGTCTCCCTCAATGGCTCATTACAATAAGCATAAACCCAAACTGTCTAACTACAGGTGTGTTCTTCATGGTCTTTAGCTGGAGAGCATCAATATGGGTAATAATTGTACCCTTAGAAAATACAGAAATTGGACAAAATTATTTCTAAGACTATTTATTTGATTCTAACTGCCTGTGGTCATGCTGATTTTCAGAGTGGGTAGATGAAAACAGCTTTTCTCTATACCACATAGTGAGACTCTATAATCAGCAACAACATTACATTTGGATTAAATTGCTATTTTTAAAAAAATGTGTTTTTTTCTGAATTTTTAGCTTGGAACATGTCCAAATACTTATTAAAGGCTTGTTACTTTATATTTGATCTTCTTTTATTGAAAAGTCTTTAATGAATACACAGAGAATTAATATTTATATTTTAACAAACTAATTTTTATTTTTCTGTAATAAGACTTAGAGAATATTACTCTCCAGAAAACTTTAAATTGTCAAACTTGGAATCAAAAGTATGGGAGAAAGTTTAAAAAGACCTGAAAGATAATGAGTTTAAGCTACAGGTTAAGTATGTGTTAACATTTATTTCAATAATATCATTCTTGAGTTTTTGTATGCAAATTTATTTTCCACCTAAGGAAACTTTGTGTGTGTGTGTGTGTGTGTGTGTAGCAAAGTGTTTCACTCCTCTTTTAAAAAGTCTTTTAAATTCTTAAAATCTGTATTCTCAAACTCTACTGTGACTAAAAATTACTAGGTAAACTTTTTAATAATTGGTTTTAGGACAACTGGAAAGACTTTTAGCTAATGCAAAATTAGGTCTGTACCTCACACCATGCACTAAGAATAACTTCAAAAAGATCGTATATTTAAAGTTTAAAAAAAGTTAAAATTTTCTGGGGCACCTGGCTAGCTCAGTTGGTAGAGTGTGCAACTCTTGATCTCAAGATCATAAGTTTGAGCCATGTTGGGTATATAGATTACTTTAAAATAAAATCTTGAAAAAAATAATTAAAATTTTATGTGAATTGAAAGATATAGATGAGTGCCTTTTCAGCCTGAGAACAGGGAAAACTTCCTATCTTGATACTCAGTAACAATTCAAGAAAGAAGAATGAATAATTAACTAATAATTTTAAAGTATTCTGCAGACCAGAAACACTATACACAAAGTTAAATGTGCATAAAAACTTGGAGAAGTTATTTATAACTGATAAGGGGGTGGGATGGAAAGCCAGTATAAATGATATAATAAGAGTCCCCCCCCAAAAAAAGAGTTCCCCAAAACCTTAGATAAAAAGACCAACAATCCAATAGAAGAATGATCAAAGATCAATGATCAATCTTTTCAAAGATTATGAATAGGTAGTTCACAGAACAAGAACACAGAAATGACCCTTAAAGAAAAAAATAGCAAAACTCACTTAAAAAGAGAAATTCTAAATACCACCATAGTGAGAAAATATTGTTCAACTATCAAACTGGTAAAATCTAAAGTTTTGACAAAAAGCTGTTAGGGAAAATGTTAGGGATAGGAATATTTATCAATTTTTGGCAGAAATGCAAACTGGAACTGGCCTTAAGATAATAACTTTGCAATATATAGAAAACATGTGGAATTAATAAGTGATTATAGCAAGGTTTCAGAGTAGAAAGTTATAAAGTCAATCAACCAACCATGAACAAGTTACATTTGAAATTACAAACACATTATCATTTACATTAGCATCTCCAAAAAATGAAATACTTAGTATAAGTCTAACAAAATATGTACAAGATCTATATTAGAAAAACTGCAAAGCTCTGATGAGTGAAATCAAATGAACACTAAGTAAATGGAGATTATATATATTCCATGTTCATGAATAGAAAGACTCAAATATTGTCAAAATGTCAGTTCTTCCCAACTTGATCTACAGATTCAATACAATCCTAATAAGGATTCTATCCAGTTATTTTGTAGATATCAACAAACTGATTCTAAAGTTTAAATGGAGAGGTAAAAGACTCAAAATAGCCAACACAATATTAAAAGAACAGAGTCTAAAGATTGACACTATGTGACTTCATGATTACTATAAAACTATGTGGTATTGGTGAAAGAGCAGACGAATAGATCAATGAAGCAGAATAGAGAGCTGAAAAATAAGCCCACATAAATACAGTCAACTGATCTTTGACAAAGGAGCAAAGACAATACAATAAAGAAAAGATTGTCTTTTAAATAAATGGTGCTGAAACAACTGGACATCCAAAACTAAATAAATAAATAAATAAATAAATAAATAAATAAATAAATAAATCAAGCAACCTATACACAGGCTTGCACCTTTACAGTAAGAAATTAACTCAAAAAGGACCGCAGAGCTAAATATAAACCGCAAACCTATAAAACACCTAGGAGATTACATAGGAGAAAATCTAGTTGACCTTGGGTTTGGAAATTATTTTTCAAATACAATAGCAAAGGCATGATCCCTGAAAGAAATAATTGATAAACTGGACTTCATTAAAATTAAAAACTTGATGCCTGCAAAATGTAATATCAAGAGAATGAAAAGACAAGCAGATGGAGAGAAAATATTTGCAAAAAATACATAATAAACACTGTTACACAAAATAGACAAAGAACCCTTAAAACTCAACAATACGAAAACAAACAACCCAATTAAAAAGTGAGCCAAAGACTTTAACCCGCACCTCACCAAGTAGGATATATAAACAGCAAGTCAGCATATAAAAAAGAGCTTCACGTCATATGTCATCAGAGAAATGCCAAATGAAATGAAGACACCACTCAACACTTCTTAGAATAATGAAAATCCAAAACTGACAACAGCAAGTGTTGGCAAGGATGAGGAGCCACAGAGACTCTCATTCCTTCCCAGTGGAAATGCAAAAGGGAACAACCACTTTGGAAGACACTTTGGCAGTTTCTTAGAAAAGTTAATATACCTTTACCATACTATTCAGCAATCTCACTCTTTAGTATTTACTCAGAGGAGTTGAAAATGTATGTTTACACAAAAAATGTTTGTAGCAACTTCATTAACAATTGCCAAAACCCGGGGCACCTGGGTGGCTCAGTCGGTTAAGCATCTGCCTTTGGCTCAGGTCATGATCCCAGAGTCCTGGGATTGAGTCCCATATCTGGCTCCTCGGTCAGTGGGGAGTCTGCTTCTCCCTGTCGTTCTATTTATCCCTCTGTGGGCTCCCTCTCTTTCTCTCTCTGTCAAATAAATAAATAAACTCTTTAAAAATGATAATAATAATTGCCAAAACTCTGAAGCAATCAAGATGATCTTCAGAAGGTGAATGGATAAACTGTGATACATTGAATTACTATTCAGCACTTAAAAAAATTATCGGTTAAGCCAGGAAAAAACATGAAGGAAACTTAAATTTATCTGACTAGGTAAAAAAAGCCAATCTAAAAAGGCTACATACTATACGATTCCAATCATATGACATTCTGGAAAGGGCAAAACTATGAAGACAATAAAAAGATCAGCAGTTTGAGGGGTTTGGGATTAATAGGTGAAGCACAGAAAACTATTAGGGCAGGGAAAATGCTCTGTATGCCATAATGATAAATACATGTCTATATATATTTGTCCAACCCCACAGAATGCACAACACAGATTAGACTGGACCCTAATATAAACTATGGACTTTGACTCACAACATGTGTCAATGGAGTTTCATCACTGGCAACAAACGCACCATGCTAGTGGGGGATTTTGATAATAGGGGGGATTGTGGATATGTGCAGGGCAGGGGGTATATTGGAAATCTATACACAGTTTTTAAAAAGATTTTGTTTATTTATTTATTTATTTATTTATTTATTTATTTATTTATTTAAAAGAGAGCATGCAGGAGCAGAGGGGAGGGACAGAGGGAGACAGAGAATTTCAAGCAGACTCCCTGCTGAGCATAGAGTCCTACATGGGGCTGGATCTCACAACTCTGAGATCATGACCTAAGCTGAAATCAAGAATTCCACATTTATCCAACTAAACCACCCATGTGTCCTTGTATCTTCTGCTCAATATTGTTGTGAACATAACAGTTATGTTCTAAAAATTAAAGTCTGTTAAAAGTTACCAAAAAACATGATTTTACCCTTTGATGTTTCCACCTTTAAGAATTTATCCCCAAATATACACTGGAAAAGTATGAAGTTATTTATAAACATTATTGTGAACGTATTTGTAAAATTAGTTACTAGAACCAACCAAAATATCATCAACAATTTCACTAAAGTGGCAGGATACAAAGTCAACCTACAGAAATCAATTGTATTTCTTTACACTAATGATAAAAAGCATCTGAAAATAAATAAATAAAACCATCTCAGTCACAATAACATCAAAAAAAAATAAAGTACTTAGGAATAAATTGAACACAAGGAAGTAAAAGATCTATACAATAAAAACTACAGAATGTAGCGGAAAGAAATCAAAGACACAAAAAGTGGAAAGATACTGCGTTCGTGGATCAGAAGAATTAATGTTAAGATGTCCGTACCCCCCCCCAAAGCCTTCTACACATTCAACACCATCCCAGTCAAAATACCAATAGCATTCCTCATAGAAATAGAAGAAAGAGTACTAAAATTTGTGTGGAACCACAAAAGACCCAAAATAGAGAAAATAATCTTGAGAAAAAAAACAAAGCTGAGGTACCATGCTTCTGGATTTCAAGCTATACTACAAAGCCATGGTAATAAAAACAGTACGGGCACAAAGATAGACACGCCAACCAGCAGAACAGAGTAGAAAGCCCAGAAGCAAATCCCAGTATATTAAGTCAACTAATATTTGCCAAGGAAGCCAAAAATCAGCCAATAAGGAAAAGATAGTCTCGTCAATTATTAGTGCTAGGCAAACTGGAGCTACACATGCAGACCAGTGAAATTAGAACCCTATCTCACACCACTCTGAAAAATAACCTCAAAATGAGTTCCACCTGCAGCAGAAAATAGGCCCCAGAGAGCCCTGAGTGCCCCCAGCACCTCCACAGGGAGCCCAGCTGCTGCAGCGGGCCCAGCCATCATCACCACAGCCCTGAACACGGAGGCTGAAGCCCAGCAGCACCTGCCACCCTGCCCTCAGCGCTGCCCACCAAGGCCCGCACCATGGCCAGCGCCCGGCGGCCTCACCTCAGGGCACCCTGCCAGGACAAGATCATCGCAAGGGAAGACTTTGGGAATAGTGAAATGCATCAATGTATGAAATGGATATGATTTCATCAGCAGAATCACACAGAGGAAGATGTATTTGTATGTCAGACTGCCATAAAGAAGAACCCCAGAAAGTACCTTCGCAATGTAGGAGATGGAAATCCTGAAATTTGCTTTTGTTGGTGCAGAGGCAGCAAATGTGACAAGCCATGCAAGGCGGTAAGTAGGCAGCCAACCCTAACCATTACAGGCACTATCCATGTGGTAGGGGTTCTCCAAACACAGAATTCTTTTTTTTTTTTTTTAAGATTTATTTATTTATGAGAGAGAGAGAGAGAGAAAGAGAGAGACAGGCAGAGACACAGGTAGAGGGAGAAGCAGGCTCCATGCACCGGGAGCCCGACGTGGGACTCCATCCTGAGACACCAGGATCGCGCCCTGGGCCAAAGGCAGGCGCTAAACCTCTGAGCCACCCAGGGATTTCCTCCAACCACAGAACTATCAGAGTAGTGAGAGCGGGAAAAAGAAGGGATCAGAGAGTGCTCCCCAAGGCCAGGCCCAAGACCGTAGGCACAGCACAGGTGGGGGTTCCCACCTTACCATCTGCAGACCCTATGGGAGTGAACCACAGTCTTCCAACCCTTCTGTGCAAGGAGAAGTGATGGAAGCTGCTGACCACCAGGGTGCAGGAGAACAAGTTAGACCAGTGAGACACCATGTGTATGGGAGTTATAGATTAGGGTTCCACAGGGGGCCTCCTGGCCGAAGATAGTCCAAAGAGGCCGGCAATGAAGAAGATAAGGAAAATCATGGAGATGAAACCCAAAGTCAGAAGTCACCTCCGCGTGGGTACCCCTGCAACTTTAGTCACTGAGGCAGATGCCCAGAAAACCCTAAACCACCAGATGGCAAAGAGACCAGAGCAGCAGCTCCACTAGCTGAGAATTCATCCACCTGGGAGGCACAGTGGGGCCAGGCTGAGTAAATACCAGTTTATCATCTCTCCCACCATCTGGTTTAGTCATCCAACAAGAAGAAACAAGTATGAAAAAAAAAAAAAAAAAAGTATGAAATTCCAGCAATAAGCAACAAACAAAAGATTGGAGCTAAAGACCTTAAATGCTTGCCTTTTTTCCCATTGACCAGATAGGTAGAACTATCTGCATTATCTATGCAGCATGGGGCTTTTATTATTTTTACCTAAAAACATTTATTTTTGGTAATGAAAAATCCATTTTTTTTAAAAGCCTCAACACATTTATAGAGGCTTTTAAGTTGTTTCAAGTTTTTAAGTTCCGGTTAAGTGAGTTTTTTAAGAACTTCATTTTTAATTTGTAATAAAAGTTTACAGCTTGATTTTTTTCAAAAAAGTCAACAAATGGCAAGCACCTATTAGTAAAGGTCTTAAATAATTATAAAAAAAAAAGAGAGAAGTAACTCAAAATGGATCAAAGAATTAAATATAGACCTGATACCATAATACTCCCAGGAGAAAAGGTAGGGAAGAAGCTCTTTGATACTGGTCTTGGCAATGATTTTTTTAGACATAATACCAGAAGGACAAACGACGGAAGCAAAAATCAACAAATGAGACTACATGAAACTCAAAACCTTTTGTACTGCGAAAGAAACAATTAACAAAATTAAAAGACAACCTATAGAATGGGAGTAAGTTTTCACAAACCATATATTGGATAAGGTGTTAATATCCAAAATATTTAAAGAACTCAGTCCACTTAATAACAAAAAACATTCTGATTTAAAAATGGGAAGAATAACTAGAGATTTTTGCAAAGAGGACATCCAAATGGCCAGACATATGAAAAGACGTTCGTGACTAACCATCAGGGAAATGCAAGTCAAAATCACAATGAAACATGATTAGAATGTTAGCCTCACACCTGTTGGAATGACTATCATCAAGAAAAGATAACAGGTGCTGGCGAGGATATATTGAAAACGGACCCCTTGTACTCAGTTGGAATGTAAATTGGTCCAGCAACTATGGAAAAGAATATTGAAGTTCCTTAAAAAACTTAAAATAGAGCTCACATAAAATCCAGCAATTTCACTTCTGGATATATAGATAAATGTAAATGTTTTTATTTACATAAAGTTCAAAACCAACCTACAGTGTTTGAAGTGATGGCTAATAGGAGGACTGAAGACATATAAGTAAATGTGATGAGTGATCTTTGGATCTTAATTTTAACAAACCAGAAAAAAGACATTTTTTAGACAGAAAAATTTATATGTGAACCATTAAGTGAATTATTAATTTTGTTAGATGTAATAATGTCGTGGGTTACATAAGAAGTTGACTTTTTTTAGGAATTCATTTGATGCATGTTATGATAAAATGACATAATACCTGGTATTTATTTTAAAATGATTTTGCTTTTGAGAACATGTGTTTTAAAATTCTTCAGCAAAATAAAAGGAGCTATAGACAAAGCTAAGTTGGCAAAATATTGGTCATTCTGAGTCTTGATGGCATATATGGAAGTTTGTTATAATACTCTACTTTAGTGTATGTTTGAAATATTTCTTAATAAAAAAAACTTCTTAAAAAATTAATTGAATATGGGATACTCATGAATAAATTTAACCAAAAGAACATGAAAGAAGGAAGAGAAAGAGAGAAGGGGGAGGAGGAGGAGAGGGACAGAGGGAAGGACTCCAAATGAAATCTTTGGGGCCATTAGTAAGGCCAGAATGTCCAGATTCTGCAGAGTATGGAGACAAGGATGATCCAAAGGCAATGGCCAGGAGATAAAGCAAAGCCAATGTAGTCCACAAAACTGGGTCATCCATCTCAAGAGGTTAGGCAAAGTAGCAGAATTTAGGCAAGCAAGAACAAAATGTAAGGCCAGGAACACAAAACAGAACAAAAGGTTTAAAATGAAAGAATACCAGTCTGGAGTTGCACACATGCGTAAAGCCCGTGATTCTGGTTATAAGTAGGGAAGAATCCTTCTAAGGTGTGGTCAAACTGGATCAGAAAAATAAAGAAATAGAAAAAAAATAGAAAAAAAATTTTATTTCAACAGAATATTCAGTATTCAAATTAACTAATTATTTATCCAAGGTCAGAATTAAGTCTATATCTGAAAATTCAGTTCGTTGTTATTGTAGTTGTTGTTGTTTAATGAATTCCTGCTACTTCCATTGTACAGTTTTAGTGACGGAGACTACACAAATTAGTCCAAGGATAACCGCCACCTGAGAGAAACTGCAATTTCATCCAGGAGATTACCAGTCAATCAATAAAACCGTACGGTATGCATATGAGGAGCCTATGAGATTACCACTCCACAAAAGTCAGGTATAAGAAATGTCATAGTTCTTCACTTTTCCTAAATTGCATAGGTATATTCTAAGCCCACATCTGCCTATATGACAAGAAATGTAAGGAACCACCCCTTCAGATAGTCATGCAAAAATGGAGAGTCTTGTGGAACCAAAAATATTCAAGAAAGGGTACTCAAGTCTTCAGTCCACACTGATCACCATTGGTATGTGTGCTGAACCGTCCTGAAGAGGCCTTAATGCATGTGGTACCATTGGTTCTGGGCAAAATGTGGACAAGGAGATTTTCCCTAGGTGTGTAGCATTAACATTGGCTACTGGGGTCCAGCCTGTGCTTCAGGGAGCCCCAGAGGAGAAGAAACTGGTCCTCACTACTAATGGAACATGGAAGATTCCTTCTAAACTGGCTAATACTCCTTTCCAACTTTACCCACCTCTGCCTCTCTTAATATTTGGACCCAATTTTCCTCTGACAAAGTCCTGCTGCAAAGCTTCTGTGCTTTTTGAAAACCTACTGAAGCTATATTCTGGAGACCTGGTAAATTTTCCTTCCAAAGCTAAAAAATATCATTACTATTAAATTTTTTTTCTTCCAAACCTAAAATACCAATGCTCTTAGGAGAATCCTAAGAAAAAGAACTGAAAAGACTACATCTTTGGGATAAAGAAGGCAAAATCTCTACAGCAGCAAGCAAGAAGCCCAAATCAATACTCTGATACACTTAATTTATCTAAGTGACATAGCACTAAGTGCCTTTTGAGAAAGCAGCACTATGTAAGTGGCAAAAACACTCAGTATGGAATTATCATACACATACTTGAACCCCAGCTCTATTATGTGCCAGTTTTGTGACCTGAAGCAAGTCACTCATTTTTTTTACCCTTGGCCTTCTCTACTGTAAAGTAGGAATAATGACACTTGTTTTCACCAAATTATGGAGTTTTGAGGATCTAATCAGAGAAGGTGTGTAAAGATAGTGTGTGAACTGCAACTGGTCATAGTACAAGGGCTTCTTACAGGGACAGGTCAAGAACTAAGGCAAGAAAGCATTCTTTTCCTAGACAGGAAAATCTGCACATCTACCTTTTTCTATAAAATTGTTCTTGGTAGCCATCACATTTCTACTTTTTGACAGATATAGTTGTGAGCCATGAGCCTTCAGGGAATTGGGGGATCTGGGTGGCCAGTGTTGCACCAACTCAGGCACATTTCTAGTGAGAGGCACCATTGGACTTAGAACTCTGGTATCCTGAATGCTAGAAAATGTTCTGTTTTCAGGTGTGTGTGTGTGTGTGTGTGTGTGTGTGCACGCGCATGTTTTAAGGCACTCACGCAATATCAACAATCAGTAACAAGAAACACTTTTTTCTCCACTACAAAAGGAAAGAAAAAAAGAAATTCTACATTACCAAGAAATAAATAAGCACTCCTTTAAATTTTATTACTGATATATACTTTATTAATATTAAAAAGTAACAGAAATAATATCAATAATATAAAACAGAAGAAAAATTTTGAAGGCTATAGTTCAAGATAGCCACATAGGAGGATCCTGAACTTCCCTCTTTTCATGGACACAACAAACCCGCAACTACATGGCAACAATTCCCTCTGAAAAAAATAGTTTAACTAGCTGAACAGATCTTTCACAACAAAAAATTAAAGGGACACATCCAGACAGGTGGAAGACACAGAGACAGTCTCACCAAAAACCTCACCTCCAGCTCAATTCACAATCAGAAGGACTCAGGAAGGAAGGATCTCACAAATGTGGAGCTTCTCCCTAGGGAGGAAGGGGTTTGTGACCCACTGAAGGCACCCCAACCCTGCAGTAAAGAAATGAGCCCCCAAAACATCTGGCTTTGCCAACCAATGGGGCTTATATCCAGAAGAAACATAAGGCTACAGAAAACAGAAATTCTGTTCTTAGAGGGCTCATGCACAGACTCCTGAACCCAGCACCAAAGCAACAGATCGAAAAGTGCCTAGACCATATGTAAAGGAGATTGCTCTAACAGTGGTAAATGTGAACATCCCTGTCTTATTCAGTTCTTCCCTATGCAGGATGATATTAGCTGTGGGTTTTTCATAGATGACCTTTATTAGAATGAGGTATATTCTCTCTAAACCTATTTGTTGATGGTTTTTATCATGAGTGGATGTCGGACTTTGTCAAATGCTTTTTCTGTCCTATTAAGAGGATTATATAGTTCTTATCCTTTGTTTTATTAATATGGTGTATCACATTAATTGATTTAAAAATATTGAACTACCTTTGTAACTCAGGAATAAATCCCACATGATCGTGGTGAATGTCTTTTTTAATGTATTGTTGGATTAGGTTTGCCAGTATTTTGAAAATTTTCATATTTATGTTCATCAGAGATGTTGGTCTGTATTGCTTTTTTAAGTGGGGTCTTTATCTGGTCTTGGTATCAGGCTAATGCTAACCTCATAGAATGAATTTGGAAGTTTTTTCTATTTTTTTTTCTTTTTCTTTGTCTCTCCCTCCCCAACCATGTCTGTTTCTCTCTCTCTCTCTCTCTCTCTCTCTCTCTCTCTCCTTACCCAAATCCACCCTTCTAAGCCCAGCAATTAGCCAGGGAAGAGAAAAGGCATCCAAATTAGGAGGAAAAAATTAAAACTCACCATTTGCAGATGATATGATTTTATATATAGAAAACTCTAAAGACTACACACACACACACACACACACACACACCTGTTAGTATTGATAAATACAGTAAAGTTGCAGGATACAAAGTAAGTTACAAAAAAAAACTAAGATACAGAAATATATTGCATTTTTACACACTAATAACAAAGTAGCATAAAGTGAAATTAAGAAAACAATTCATTTAAAATTGGATCACAAGAATAAATACCAAGGAATAAATACAACCAAGGACATGAAAACACCTGTACTCTGAAAATTATAAGACCCTGATAAATGAAATTGAAAAAGATTTAATTAAGTGGAAAGATACACCATGTTCATGGACTAGAAGAATTAGCATTATTAAAATGTTTGTACTATCCAAAGCAATCTACAAATTCAATGCAATATCTATCAAAATTCCAATGGAATTTTTTGCAGAACTAAACAAAAATCCTAAAATTTGTATAGAACCACAAAAGATCCCAAATAATAAAAGCAATCTTGAGAAAAAAAAAAAAAAAACAGGGATCCCTGGGTGGCGCAGCGGTTTGGCGCCTGCCTTTGGCCCAGGGCGCGATCCTGGAGACCCGGGATCGAATCCCACGTCGGGCTCCCGGTGCATGGAGCCTGCTTCTCCTTCTGCCTATGTCTCTGCCTCTCTCTCTCTCTCTCTCTCTGTGTGACTATCATAAATAAATAAAAATTAAAAAAAAAAAAAAAAAAAAAACAAAGCTGAAAGTATCACAATCCCTGATGTAAAATTACACTACTAAGTGATAGTAATCAAAACATTTTGGTACTGGCACAAAAATAGACACAAATCAATAGACTAGAATAGAGAGCCCATACACATATGGTCAATTCATTTATGTCAAAGAGACAGGAATATACAATTGGGTAAAAAACAATCTCTTCAGTAAATGGTGTTGGGAAACTGGACAGAAGAAGAAAGAGAGAAAGAAAGAAAGAAAGAAGAAAGAAGAAAGAAAGAAAGAAAGAAAGAAAAAGAAAGAAGAAAGAAGAAAGAAAGAAAGAAAGAAAGAAGAAAGAAGAGAAGACAGAAAGAACAGAATAAAAAATCATAAGCAAGACAGAAAGACAAGAAAAAGACATAAAAAGCAAAGAACTCTCAATCAGCCGCCTCCCTCCTCTCCTCATCCCGCTCCTCCCCCCTCAGATCCATCCCTCCAACACCCCACCACACGAAACACCGAAAATAAAATAAGAGTAACAAGGAAATTGATCAGTTTTTCACCATGGACAAATATTAACTAAAAATGTATAAAGATCTTAATGTGAGACCAGAAACCAAAAAATTCCTAAAAGAAAATATAGGCAGTAATTCCTCTGATATCAGTGATATCAGTTTTGGTGATTTTTTTGTATATTTTTTAATTGGAGTTCGATTTGCCAACATAGAGTATAACATGGTGATTTTGGCGGGGGCGTGGGTGGGATCTGACACCAAAGACATTGGCAACAAATGCAAAAAAAAACAGATAAGACTACATCAAACTCAGAAGCTTCTGTAAGTGAAGAAATCAATAACAAAATAAAAAGACAACCTACTGAATAGGAGAATACATTTGCAAATCATATCTGACAAGGGGTTAATATCTAAAATATTCAACTCAATAATAAAGAGAACCCAAAAAATCCAACTTAAAAATGAACAGAGGAGGGATCCCTGGGTGGCTCAGCGGTTTAGCGCCTGCCTTTGGCCCAGGGCTTGATCCTGGAGACCCGGGATCCAGTCCCTCGTCGGGCTCCCGGCATGGAGCCCGCTTCTCCCTCTGCCTGCATCTCTGCCTCTCTCTCTCTATGTCTATCATAAATAAATAAATCTTAAAAAAAAATGGACAGAGGACCTGAACATTTTTCCAAAGACAGCACAGAGATGACCAACATTCACATAAAAAGACACTCAACGTGTCTTTTTGACACATGAATAAATCAATAAAACATCAGGGAAATGCAAATCAAAACCACCATAAGATATCACCTCAGACCTATCAGAATGGCTTATTACCAAAAGGACAAGAAATGGTAAATGTTGGCAAGGATGTGGGGAAAAAAAGAACCTTTATGTACTGCTGCTCGGCATGTAAATTAGCATGGCCAAAATATTAGGAGGTTCCTCAAAAAACCAGCAATAGAACTACCATATAATCCAGCAATTCCACTTCTGGGTATTTACTTGTAGAAAACAAGAAACAGGGATGCCTGGGTGGCTCAGTGGTTGAGCCTCTGCTTTTGGCTCAGGGTGTGATCCCAGAGTCTTGGGATGGAGACCCACATCAGGCTCCCCAGTGGGAGCCTGCTTCTCCCTCTGCCTATGTCTCTGCCTCTCTGTGTCTCTTATGAATAAATAAATACAGTCTTTTTAAAAAGAGAAACACTAATTTGAAAACATACATGCACCCCCAGGTTCATTGTAGCATTATTTATAATAGCTGAGGTACAGAAATGACTTAGGTAGCCATAGATAGTTATATAGACAAAGAAGGGGTACTATAAATATCCAATAGAATACTATTTAGCCATAAAAGAATGAAATCTTGTCATTTGCTACCACATAGCTGAAACTTGAGGGCATTATGCTAAATGAAATAAGTCAGAGAAACACAAATACCACATGATTCCACTTACATGTGGAATCTAAAAACAAAACAAACAAAATAAAACTCGCAGATGCAGAAAACAAATTGGTGATTGCCAGAAAGATGGGGTGTTCTGGGACGGGCAAAAGAGGAGAGAGGGTAAAGAGGTACAAGCTTCCAGTCATAAATAAGTAATACACAGCATGGTGACTCTGGCCAATAATATCATATGGTATGGTATGTAAGTTAACAGGGAAACTGGACATTGTGGATGATCATTTTATAGTGTAGACAAATATTGAATCATGGGACACCTGGGTGGCTCAGTGGTTGAGCATCTGCCTTCGGCTCAGGGCATGATCCCAGGGTACAGGGATCCAGTCACACATCGGGCTCCCCACAGGGAGCCTGCTTCCCCCTCTGCCTATGTCTCTGCTTCTCTCTCTGTGTCTCTCATGAATAAATAAATAAAATATTTCAAATAAATAAATAAATATTGAATCATGAGGTATATACCCAAAAATAATATGTCAATTATACTTCCATAAAAAGAATTGACAGTACTAGTAGAAGAGTAAATGAAGAGAGAAAATGTGTGATTTCTTTCCTTCCCTCGGGATTTTCATAAATCAGAAGTGGGGTTGGCATCAGCTTGTTGTCTGATTGCCACAGGAAATTTAAAAGCATGAATGGGTTTTGTTCTTGCTTTTACAGTCTGTTTCCTGACATGCTGTTTATTTGTTTCACATGGAAACAGCAACAGCTTATGCATCAACTTAAGACTACTGTTTGTCCAATTTTAAAAATAAATGTCATCTAGCAGTCTGAATCTCCTTGCCAGGACTAATAAAGCCCAGAAATTAGCTTTTATCAGGGAAATGCTACTCAAATCTTCTTCATGTTGGCTCACTGGCTAGGCATCTATCTTGATATCTCCCTCACATATCCCACTGTTCTTTAAACCTAAAGTGAGGACCAGTGGTCATATAAGCATTGAAGAGGGGGGAAAGAATGTCACTGATAAAGGTCCCTCTAAAACTTCAGAGAAGAAACTTGTCAAAGTCACTGTTTCAACATTTGTGAGGATATCTGTAGTTAATAGAAGTTGAACAACAGATTTGTTTTAAGGCATATCTATATTATTCTCTATCAGGTAGCCTTATTTGAGATGGTTTAATAAGTAAAAAAAGTAAGCTAACAGTCTAAGTTAAGAAGAAAGCTCTGAGTTGTAGGCATAGAACATTAAAACATCATCAACAATTAGCTAAACTATCCCACAGACATTTACCTATCATTGCTTTCACTATATAAAGTATTTAAGGTCTTATTTTAGTCTCTGACATACCTCACAATCACTACACATTCAGTGTTATACTACTGCATTATATGAGCCTCAATTCATATATGTTCATATAACAGATGTTATCTATTAGTCCCTTCTAAAAATGATCATTCCTGAATCTGGGACCAAAAAAAAAAATTGAACTTAATAAGCAAAGGGAGAAAAACATGTTGACATTTTTAAGGCATTTTTCATTTCATTCTGAAGATATTTCTTAATTTAGCAATTTGCCGGCGAGCACTTATACACACATACATGTGAAGAATATACTTAGATGTACATGCAGCTTACACCTGTTCCCTTTGGATTAGTAGCTAATCAAACTTGCCCCATGGAGTAAGCAAATCAGCAAATGACTCATGCTCTACTGATATTCTTAATATGACATTAAAAAAGCAAACATTAATAAATGATTTAGGGGATCCCTGAGTGGCTCAGTTGATTAAGTGTCCGACTATGGATCTCAGCTCAGGTCTTGATCTCGAGGTCATGAGTTCAAGGAGCCCATGCTGGATGTGGAGCCTACATATAAACAAACAAACAAATAGATGATTTGGGAATATTAGTACTTAAAATAAAGAAACTGCACTAGCAAGTTTACCACAGATTGTCTCTTAGAGGTAATCATGTTGCAGATGAGGTAATGAGACCAAATGAAATTAAGTGATTTGTCTTGAGCCATCTGCCTACCAAATTCCTTCCATCAGGGATGCCTGGGAGGCTCAGCAGTTGAGCATCTGCCTTTGGTTCAGGGCATGATCCTGGAGTCCCGGGATCGAGTCCCACATTGGACTCCCTGCATGGAGCCTGCTTCTCCCTCTGCCTGTGTCTCTGCCTCTTTCCTCTCTGTGTCTCTCCTGAATAAATCAATAAAATCTTTAAAACAAAACAAAACAAATTCCTTACATCAGAACAAGAACCCAGCTTTTCTGAATCCCTATCACACTAAAACCATCTCCCTATGGATCAGGCAAGCAGTAGTCATAAACATTTGGCTCCACTCCTGGATGAAAGCTGTTCAACCTCCCAACCCCTCCCAATGAGAAAGGCCTACGTGAGTCCCTAAATTTAAGTAGGCAAAATATTTTAGATAGTTGGGCATACAGCACCAGTTCTAGAAAATGATGTATTTTACCAGGATATGGAAAACCACAGCTATAAATAAGATTCTTCCTACCACCAATAACAATACTGCTGCCACAATATAGCAAAATATATTGAGATTTTTGAGGTCCCTGATATTTTAAGGCTACCTGACTGCAAGAAGACCAATAATAGAATATAATCTCTATGTAGTACTTAACTATTTATAAGTTATTTCATATACATTGTCTTATGAAACCATCTGATGTGGAATTTAACTCCTACTTCATCCTTTAGTTATTAGTTAGAAGCTGCTTCATCCGGGAAGCCCTTCCTAACCTCTATAGACCAAATCAGGTGGCTCTGCCATTTGCTTCTTGAGCAATTCACTCCCTTGTCTCATATTTCATCTCTCCATTAGAGTTTTCTGGACACAGAAACTATTTCTATCTCATTCACCACTGTATACTCAAATTCTAGTAGAATCCCTGGTATATATTAAAAATTAAATAAGTGTTTGTTGATGAAGGAATAAATGAGCAAAAGAAATAGTCTAACAACTTGGGAGTAAAGGGGGAAAAAAGAAGTTTGAAATGCCAAGAGTTTACTATAGAAGACAGCTATACAAGCTGAGAGTCAGGTCCTGTAAGTGGGTCTTTCCTCCATCTCTGCACCAACAAATTTCCTAAAACCTCCGGACATTATCATAATGGCTTCAGTAGCTGCAGCTCTAATAGAGCAATGAGAACAGAGCAAGCATGTTGATGTCTTTATATATATTCCATCTACAAAATGTTTTTCAGTCAGAAAACTGCCTGAGAGCTTCCTTTCTAGCAAATGGTACTACTGCTATTCAACAGGAACAATTTGCTTTGGGTACATTTTGTACCATAGTCATATACATTAGCTCCCTTTTATCAAACATATAGAACACACAAGAAGAAAGATGGCAGGGATTATCTCCTCCCTATGACTTTGTAAACCTCACATAAGGGCTTGACGTTCTGGGAAGTGACAGATAGGGGATTTTATCTTCAACAAAATAATCACAAATGTAGTTAAACCAACTACACTCTGGAGGCCCATACTGATTTGTAATGGGAAGTAAAAGTCACATGGCTCCGGTCAGAATGTGGCTTTTTCAATCCCAGGATAGCTGATCAATAAAATAATTTTGGCACCACTTAGGCTAGGATAAAATGGCTAACAGAAATGTGGACTATAACTAACATCCAAATTTCTACATCAAATAAATGATACTATTTTCTCCACTTTCTTCCCTCCTCTACTCCATCCCTCTCCCTGTTTAAGCCCTCCCAGGAATCATTTGTCATCCCTGCAAACTCAAATGGCTGACTTTAAAAATACATGTTTATAAAATACTCACACTACGTTCTGCCTCTTAGACTCCCTTGAAATAAAGCAGCCATAATCTCTGTGACAGTTGCCACCATTAATGCCGATCATAAAAGCTGGTAAAGAGGCAGAAATGCTGATTTACCATTCATTGCTATGCTCATATATCCTCTTCCTAATAAAAATCAGTGAAATTATTACTTTCTGAGAGCTTAGCACTTCAACATTTGTATTTTGAACCTCCTCTACTGTAAGATTTCCATGTTCCCCGTGCTATTTTTTTTCTTCCCAAGGAGCTGCCAGTGTAAATGTGCCACACTTGGGCTCTACAGCATACTGAGCTGAAAGAGCATATGCCCCACATCTATAGTGGAAAATTTGGTGTTGAGGGAGCAATGAAGCAAGCTATAACTCAGACTCAGAGATAAATGCTCTTTGAAACTCTAGTTATGTTTATAGATATAATTTGAAAAGCTTAGATATCTTTCCTGTAAGAATTTTTACTTCCAAGATTTGGGTAAAAATAGTGGTGCTACAATGTTTGATATGAATAATACCTAATTCTTAATTTCTCCTTTATTTAAGTTTTATCTAACACATTAATGTAAATGAAGTCAAACAGCACCAAAAGTATATAGCAATAAGGTGTAACAAATGCTGAAATCATTGGCATATGTTTCTGGGTAAGATGTAGGACTCTCAACACACATGGTATTAATTTGATTTAGCTTAATGCTTTATGTGGTACTTTCACTTAACTCAGAATTATATCGTAGAAACGCTGAGAGTTTTTAAATGAGCTTTGACCTAGCCATACTACCAGTTGTGAAACTGTATCCCCTCCGGAAAACCAGAATCATTCAGTGGGAAGTGATCACCTCCACCCTTCTACACCCATCCGTCTCCACATACACATTGAGCTATGCCTATACCCTCTTGCCTTAAAGAAACCGAAAAGGTAAAGGTCCAAAATAGGACATTGTTTCATATTACTTCAATATAATCATATCCCCTCAAAATACCAAGTCATAGGTCAATTCCACAACTTGTGTATTTCATTTTCTCTTTCCTTTAGCAAATGTACATTGAGTGCTTACTGGGTAGAAGTCCATCTGCTAGATGTTAGAGATACAATGAAGAACAAAACAGATACAACGTATTTTATCTTTTAAGAGTAGAAATTTAGGTAAGAGATAAACTAAAAAGCAAAGTTACTTGAGATTCTCTTCAGTGTCATAAAGAAAAGTACAGGTGATGAGCACATTGTTACACTCGGAGGTAGCTCGTCTCACATCATATTAACGTTGTGTGTCATTTGTCTCCCTGGCAAATTTACCATCGCTGCCCCTTCCTAGTGATCAGAGCAGGATTAGGCTATTCTAGTAAAGCTTTTTCTCACCTCTGTCTGAAATACTCTAGAAGGGAGTTAGGAAGATTAAAGAGTTATCAGTGTAGACTCAGAAGACAAGACCATGAGATCTTTGGAGGGAATAGGATTGAGTGTCAGGCACATAGCAGATAATCTGAATGCAGAGATGGATGGATGGATGGATGGATGGATGGATGGATGGATGGATGGATGGAGAAGAAACTCAGAAAAGGAAGGGTCCTTAATTTCGACACAAACAACAAACAAGTACTAAGTTCCCACTGTGATACAGGCATAGATTTAGAGCTCAACCGTGTATAATAATACTAGGAATAGCTAACATTTACTGAGCGTTAACCAAGTGTCAAGCACTGTGCCAAGAGCTTTTACATACATTTCCTTGCTTGATATTCGTAACAACCTACCGTGGTAGTTATTGTTATTCTCATTTTGCAGATGGGAAGTTATAAAGATTTTTTTTTATTTCCTTGCTTGAGTTCACACAGTTAACAAATAAGGGATTAATGTCTGGACGTTCCCTCCATTCTTCTACATTTTATTTTGATAGATGTCCTATTTATATAGATCTGCTTACAATCTATTGAGGAGGAAGGTTCTAGATAAACATGATAGGATAACGTAAATGCTAAGAAACACTATAAATGAAATTTTCTGTTGTCTCAAAGAAGTAAATATCACATCCAGTTGATGCTGTAAAAATCTGTGGCCCAAGGACTTGATAACTCAGTAACACGTTCCAGGTCTTACCAAAGCATCTTCTTTGAAGCAACTTATTCTAACTTCTGTCACTTTTTCAACTGAAATACACTATTTTACTTTCTTCACTTAAAATTTAGCTAGTCTTTCCTTTACCTGTCTGTGGAATGTTTTATGCATATTTTATATTATTATCATTTGTTTATGGATCTACTTCCCCCGATAGATGAAGTTCCACGCAGGTAAGGACTCTCTCCATCCTTTCTCCCTAACTCACTGCCTAGAACGGGTATGTAGCAAATAGCCAATAAATGTTCATTCAATAAACAATCAGGTGACTTAGTGGCTGGACAGGTAGGTATAAGGCAATAGTATGGGTTCAATTTAAATGCAACAATTGTAGCTCAACCCTAGATTAAATGACTTCTTAATGCAAAAACTTTTGAGATGACAGGGATTCAGCCATTATTTCAGTAAAGTTCCAAACAGACTATTACTGTACTATAATTAATAGACTGCTAGAACACTTACAACTGCTAATATTTTCTCGAACATTATGCCCGTATCTACAACTCCTTGTAGATTTTTGTTTTTGCCAAACAAAAAATGGCAAATACATGCCGCATGCGCCACAATGCTCCTCTACCCGACACAAAACACTGCTAATCAATCACAACATTCACTTCTTCGGAGCTCGAGCTGAGCCTTAGCATCCTTTTCAGTGTGACATTCTAACCATCGGTGCCAATCGACGGGCACCTCATTATCACTTAACACTCACTTGTCATGCTTGACCTGGATCAGGCCACATAATTTTCTTTTCTCTAACATTTTACCATTTAGTACTTCTTCTTCCAGTGAGGAAAGAAAGCATTTGGGTATCTCAAGGAAATCTTAGATAACCTGGGCTCCAGATTTTATTTGAGCCAGCTGGGTCCCAAGAGCTGGGCTATAGACATTGCTGGTCTGCAATTGATTTTTCACCACTTCATGGGGGGAAACGTAGAAGAGAAAATAGTGTACATACTAATCTGGCTGGCTGCATTAGAATCACCTGGGGAGCTTTTTAAGTATATAGATCACTCCCCTTGAGTCAACATCTCTAAGGATTAAGTCTGGAAGCTATGTAAATGTGTGTATATTGTGAAGTGCATTCAGGGTTGGGTACTGTTGAATATTTGTGTCTGTGGGCATATTTTTAATTGTATATTTTTGAAACAAAACACATTTTTTCTAAAACTATGTCATTTTTATCATCCTGAAATTTTACATCTTTCATTTATGAAATAATGGATAAATACGGTAGTGAGCGTACTTTGGGTTACTTTTTTAATGCCATACTAAGCAAAATAGAGCTGCAACTCCTACATAAGTCCCTTTTTTTTTTCCAAAATTTTGCTGATCTTTTACACCCAAGGCTCTGAAACCCACAGACTCTAGTGATACCCACTTCTCAGATTAGTCAAGTTTTCACGTTCAGAGTGAAATGGTGGGTGGAAGAAGCCTGCCAGAAATCAATTTTCATTCAAAACTGAAGAATCTCGGGCGGGCCGGGTGGCTCAGTGGTTTAGCGCCACCTTCAGCCCAGGGTGTGATCCTGGAGACCCAGGATGGAGTCCCACATCGGGCTCCCTGCATGGAGCCTGCTTCTCCCTCTGCCTGTGTCCCTGCCTCTCTCTGTGTGTGTCTCTCCTGAATAAATAAAATCTTTAAAAAAAAAAAAAAAAAAAAAAAAACTGAAGAATCTCGTGGGAGATAACAGCACAACAGAAAAAAAAAAAAAATGTCAAGAGGACAAGCTGGCTAAACAGCAGATCCTTCTTCCAGGAAATGGGGAAGATGATTCTGTGATTCTGGTGTACATCCACTCCTGGCCCCAGCACACCTTCTGGCATGGTCTTTAGGTGCTAAGAGTAAAGGAAAAAGGGGGTGGTCATAGGTTAAGAAAGAAGAGCCAGGTTCTCATTAAAACCTCTGTAGGAGGGATGCCTGGATGGCTCAGTCACTGGGGCAGCCAACTCTTGATTTGGGCTTGGATCACGATCTTGGGTCATGAGATCCAGCCCTGCTTCGGGTTCCACACTTAGGGGGAGTCTGCTTGGGATGCTTTCTCTCTGCCTCCCTCTGCCCCCCTCTGCCCCTGCTCATACTCTCTCAAATAAATAAATGAATCTTAAAAAAAAAAAAAAAAAAAAAAAGACTGGATTTATTTAAAAAACAAAACCTCTGTCAGATATTGACATGTGGAAATACCTTTAACGGTGTAGCATGTAAAGGGGCAGAGGCATTTCTCCCCACCTTTTCCCATGCCACTGGGTAACCTGGGCATCTCAGAGCCTTCCTCACACCTGTGGCAGCGGCAGCTTCGAGAGGCACAAAGGGACTGCCATGAGCATGGAGAAACCACAGTGCTTCACCAAACAGGACAGCAGAGCCCAGATCAGGGATCAACAATGTCTGAGAAGCAGCTGTTTTAGGGGGTGACAGCAGTGTCCATCATCAATAGTGAGGCCTAGCAGGCACTGTGAAGCCCAGTGGCTGGATCTCCTGTTGAGTAGCGCTGAGGGAACACCACGTGGTTTTCTATGAGCGTTTAGGAGAGACTTCCTAAAAACACTTGAGATAAGAGGGAGAGGTCTTTGTAGGGTGCTCAGGACTGACATTAGCATCTCTGGCAAGAACCCAAGAAGTTTTGATACATAATCTGCTACCCCATTTTAAATCCCAATATAGCCTGGGGTATCCCATTTCAAATCCCAGGTAGTGCAGCCCACCGAGCAATAGCCTCTGTGAAATGAGAATATAAGACACATTAGCAAATTCCCCAGGAGCATTCCCTCACAGCCCTCCAGGTTCTGATTTTCTCATTTGGTCACATATACCTAGAGTCTAATGAGTCCAGGGAAATTAGAAATGACTCTTGTAAAAAAGAAACATCAAAATTAATTCAAACCATAACCCAAATGACCCCAGGGAAAGTATTTTTCACAACTACTAAATTTTTATACCAGAAATAAATAAGGGTGACTGTCTTTCCCACAGTAATTCTCTGTCCAACGTATGTGTATTATCCCAGTCTATTAGAAGGAGACCTCATAATCTAATCAAAACTGTGGATGATATAACCCTTCCCTGGCTATAGCAATTGGTGCAAAAACCAAATTAGCATTATTTTCTAGCTTTTATCCAAACAGGAGCTAAGAGAGAGGACTCTGTTTTTATTGCTTTTTTTTTTTCTTGATGGAATGCACACGCCATCAGAAAAAAAAAAAAGGCTTATCTACAATCAGAACAAATGAGGTTGACGCAGGAAGAAGCAAAGGGGAAAAATGGAGAGGAAGTGTACACAGGTGTTCAAGGTCCTAGTTTCCATCTCTGAGTCCCTTAGAACTACCACAGTTCTTATAGAAATTCATTTAACTTCATAAACAGTGCCTGGATAAATTCCCTAGTTTAAATTGTATTTCTGTCACTTGAACCCAAAAAAATTCATGGCTGAAGTATTAGTTAATATTATAAGATATTTTCATCTGCAAGTAAAGAAAATTTACTTAAACTTTAAGAATATTTGTTGAGGGCACGTGGGTGGCTCAGTCAGTTAAGCATCCTGACTCTTGATTTCAGCTCAGGTCATGATCTCAGGGTCATGATCTCAGGATCATGAGATCAAGCCTCATGCTAAGCATGGAGCCTATTTAAGATTTTCTGTCTCTTTGCCCCTTCCCCCCCTCCTCTCTCTCTATGTCTCTCAAAAAAAATTATATTTATTGTTAACAGGAGCACCTGGTTAATTCAGTTGGTGGAGCATGCAACTCTTGATCTTAGGGTTGTGATTTTGAACCCCACACTGGGTATAGAGATTACTTAAAAATTGTTTTTTTTTTTTTTTAAGAATATCTACTGTAAAGCCTAGAGGTGATCCCATTTTCAAAAATGCCACCAAAGATCAAGCTTCCTTTGCTCCTCCTCTCCTTTCTCTTTCCTATTCAAAGTCTGGGATTTTGCCTCAAGTTTGTATCCTTATGGTCACAAGATGGTTGCCAAACCACTAGGCATCATGTCATCACAGCACCCAAAACAAGGAAAAAAGAGAAGCATACATATAGGCAATTTTACTTAACAGGGAAAAAAATATTTCCCAGAAAATCCCCAGGAAATTTCTTCTTACATTTCATTGGTCAGAAGTGCAAGAGCCATAATGGCTTATGCCTCATGATTTATACCCATGACTGGGTACCCTGCTAGCAAATTCTATTAGCAAGGAGAAAAGGGGAGATTGATGTTGAGTAAGCAACCAACAGTGTGTATCCCAAATCTATAGGGATTTGAGGTTCCAGAGCACAATAGTGGTCATATCTCAATCTAGATTCCTGAATGATGGTTGTGATGATGATGAGGGTCATAATGATGATGGTGGTGATGATAATTAATATTTCTAACTCTGGACCAAGATGTATTCTAAGAAATTTGCTTAATTATTAAAATCCACTGCAATCTTACAATACCGTGAGATAGAGTTATTATTATTACTACCATCATATAAGCTATGAGGAAAGATGTATCTTGGAACTAAGTGAATCATGCAAAGCCACTTGACTGTAAGGCATGGCGTTGAGATTTGAACTCAGGAAGCCAAGTCCTGGAGATGAAGTTATGTTACAGTATATTGCACCAGTCTATTCTCTCCAAAATCAAATGTAGTAACAGTAAAGAGGAAATATGAGGTTTTGTGCACAGGAAAAGTACTATTGTTAAAGTCTGATTTCTCCATAGGCTGACCTTGAAACTATAGATGTTATATTTCCAAAAAGAATAAATTAATTCAAAATGTAGATCACTTCCACTAACCTCTTTTCTGATCCTTTCTATGCACACAAATAACAGGGTATAGGATCAGAAAATCCTTTGTACAGGGAAATACAGAACAATTCAATTAATAATTTCAATTTCATTTGGCATTAAAGGTGTTTTAAAAATAGATATCTTTATCTCAATGAAAGCAAGACCATTAAATGAAAAGAAGTCCCTCTGAAGATTGAAAACTCAATGACACTAAATTAGTCAATGGATTTAAAATTACAAAGACTTAAAACCCAAGGAAGATTTTATAGGGTCTTTTATCCAGTGACTTTGGATAGTGGGCCTTGAGAGAAAGACAAAATTCATTCTAAAGAGGCATGAGAAGCTAAAACTGGAGGGAAAAAAAAAAAAAAAAGTGCTCTTACAACTGTAAAAAGACAGATGACATTGAACAGTGTAATATCATTTTCCAGGCAGAGTGCATTAAAAACAGAGGGGAAGAAAGTAAATTTAGATTAAGCCAATCTAAAAGTTAGGTAAACAGAATTCATTAGAATTTAAGAATCTAACTTTCTGTTCTTATTCTTAATGATTTCGGCTGTTAGTCATACAGGCAAACTTTTTAAAAATGAGCATAATTCTTATCTCAACAGTTTCCCTTTAATTAACTCTCGGTCTAATGTCAGCCAATTGTTTTCAAAGGGTGATTAACTTCTGCTCCACTGTGTGAACAGTGACCAAGCTGTGTCTCTATAGCAGCTGCCATTTCATACCTGAAGAGGCAAAGGAGATGACTGCCTGCTGGATTGGTATAATAACTGGGGAACATAAAAATGAAAATGACCTTGAAATCTTCAATAGACAATAACTTAATAACTTCTACTCAGCCACATAGATTACTTTTTCCCTTACATCTAATAGAAAATGATAAGAGAACAAGACTATCAATATAATCCAATACATTAAATAAAATAAATTTGAAACCTAATGTTCAACAACCAGCGTTGTTCAAGCCACTCTTACTACAGACAACAAATAATTCAGTTCAGCTCAGTTCTTAGAGAGCTAGGGAGAGAAAAGAAGTTTGTTTCAAGTATCAATTTATTCATTCATATTAACCACCTTTCTCTGTCCGAGCACTGAACCAGAACCAGGGGTAGAAGACAGACCTGGACCTTGACATCAAGTTAGCCATACAATCCAGAGATCAAGAAACCAGAAAACCACCCATCCCCTGAAACATACAAAATTTTACCCTAAATTCAACAATCTGTGCATCCTATAGACCATGCATATGATTTTTTTCTTGATTTTTCTTGGGTTTGACAAAAGACATTTTCATACAACTATGAGATTTCAAAAAAAAAATTTTTTTAATCACTAAAATCATCTCCCTAACATTTTCAGCAGAAACCTCCAAAGTAAGATCCATTTATTTATTTTTCTGTTTGTTACCTTGGATCTATTGAACACTTCAAAAAATGCATATGTTTAATCTACTAACCAATCATTCGGATGTCAATGTCACAGTCTACCTATTATTTACTATTCTCTAAGTATCTGGAGGTAGCCAAATCCCTGGCATCAGATCACTAAAGTATTTAAACAACTCACTAACTCTTAATTGTCCATCCCAAAATTTTAGTTTAAAGTAGAAACTAAATATCAAGAAATCCTTTTGAGTCAAATCTCTCACGCTTTGTTTTTTAAATATTTTATTTAAATTCAATTTGCCAACATAAAGTATAACATCCAGTGCTCATCCCATCAGGAGCCCTCCTTACCCAGTTACCCCGTCCCCTCACACTCCCCCCATTCGGCAGCCATTTGTTTGTTTTCCAGAGTTAGGAGTCTCATGGTTTGTCTTCCTCTCTAATTTTTCCCCACTCAGTTTCCCTCCTTTCCCTTATAGTCCCTTTCACTATTTCTTACATTTCACATATAAGTGAAGCTATATGATGATTGTCTTTCTCCAATTGATTTATTTCACTCAGCATAATTGCCTCATGCTTTAACTTGATCCCCTTTTTCTTATTTTGCAGTGACACAAAGAGAATATGCTTATAATGTTCTATATCCTGGTCTTGAGAGAAGACAGTGGTTCTATTGATTGACATTTATAATGTTTTAAAATTTATAACAGATGGTAAATCCACCATATTATTGAGGCTAACGTAATTATTTATCCAATAATTTTTTCAGAACTTATCCAATAATTTTTTCAGAACCTATATGGACTAAGATACTATATTTCATACCAGGGATGTAATGGTGAGATATAGTCCTATTCTCTTGAAACTTCTAGTCATGTGGGAGAGAAACATAATCATATAGACCTATGTAGAATCATGACAACGTATTTTAAACTGGAAGTAGCTAGCATTATAAAAGCCTAAAGTAACAAAATATGACCTTTTGGAGGAAATGAGAGAAGGCTTCCTAAGGCAAATGATCTTCAAGGCAAGAAAAGTGGAAGAATTGATAGAAGAGAATATCAGAGTCCCAGTCAGAGGTAAGAGTATATGCAAAGGCCCTATGGCAAGGGAGCGCATGATATAAGGCAGCAGTTCTCACATTGTTGTCAAGTACCCCTATGAAAATAGTCAAAAGTATTTTCATAATAATATGTTACTTGTATGTTTTACTATGATTCTCTCATGGATGTGCTATGAAACTTTCCAGCATCAATACGACATGTGATATTGCAACAAATTAAATGGAGGAGCAGATATGCAGTTGCAGCTATCTTTGTTCAACCAGGTATTGCAGAAGTTTATAGAAATGTAACACAAAGCTACTCTTCTTGTTTTTTACTTGAAAAAAAATGAAGTTATTTCTTATTTTAAAAGGGAACATGTAATAGCCAATTAACATTATTTTTAATGGATTAATAGGCACTTTTAAATTATGATAAATGCCAATAAATATAATACACAAAGAAAAGTACACTGCCAACCCCAATACAGCTTAAGATATTAAAGGGAAGGGGCCCAGAAATCAAAAAAAAAAAAAAAATTGAAACCTGCTGATATGAAGAAATTAAAAAAAAAAAAAAGACTGTCTGACAGAAGCAGAGAGAGAAGGTCCCTCAGAAGAGTACTGCTTCCTCTTGCTTTGCCCCTCTTGCCACTGTCCCATTTATTTCCTCTCAATTTAGAGAAAACAACTCACCTTGTCTGTCACAAATACATAGACACACATGCACACTTGTGCACATATGTGTGAATGTCTACGTGGACGCATCTGTGAAATATGGAAGGTGAACGGTCGTTCTTTGGTCCCTGGAATCAGGGCCAGCCACACATTTTGCAGGACACTGTGCAAACTGAAAGCAAGAAAATAAATAAATAAATAAATAAATAGGAACTAAACTGCAATGTTTTTTCATCCTTCAATGATCTCTCTCATCCAGTATTTGTTACTTGCTATTTAATTCGATTCTAAGAAAATTAAAAATTTTAATTATTAACGTGACTTTTACTCTGCATTTTATGTATTTTACAGCGCCGGTTTTAAATGCAAACGCAAGAGCACTCCCCTCATATGCAAAGTCACCGAATTATACAATGTATTTCATAGCTCATACATGCATAAGTATGCCATTCCACCAGAATAGTGGAATCACTGCCACTATTTTTATTTCAGCTCTTGATACACACTCACCCTACCAATATGCCCACTCTTCATTTATTGGTGAATAAGGAAGGACTGAAAAAAAAAGAAACTGTAGGAGACTCTTTTGCTTTTTTCTTCTATGGCATCATTTTGAGCACAAACAGTTGGCTAATGCGGGGAAGTGCCACAAGCAAGAAATAATAGGATTGCTTGGTCATCCGTGTTTCTAGAAACTCCACTGGCTTTTTTCTGCATTTGAAGCAAGTTCTGGTTCACATAGAAAGTGTGGTGTCCTCACTCAGCGTGGTAGTTAAATAATACCCCCCAGAGATAATCCATTTCCTAATCCCCCAAACCTGAGAGTATGTTACTTTACACGACAAGAGGGACTTTGTAGATAGGATTGAGTTAAGGATATTATGACCAGGCCAAGAAACAAAGAATGCAGGCAGCCCCTAGAAGCTAGAGAAGGCAAGAGAATAGATTCTCCCCTACAGCTTCCAGAAAGAAGACAGTCTTTGATTTTAGCTACCTAACACACATTTCAGACTTCTGACCTCTCGAACTGTAAGAAAATAAATTCATAATGCTTAAGCCACTAAGTTCATGGTAGTTTGTTACAGCAGCAAAAAAGGAAATTAATACACTAAGTCACACAGGTCCTTGCTTTGAGTCTTTCAGAATCCCACGCAGGGTTCTCGGCTCATGGGGCATCATGGAGGCCACACACATACCCTGCCCATTCACACCTGGGTCCATGGTTCCCCCTGGACTTCACTCACACAAGTTCAAAGATAAAGTGAAGAGTTTCCAGACAGAGATAGGAGAAAATTAAACCAAGCATGGGCCCTCCAAGTACCAGCCTCTGTGCCAATGCACAGGTTGCTCGCCTGTGAAGCTAGTGTCACCAGAAGGCAGAGTCTCCAAAAGTAAAGCAAATTGGTGGGAACTGAGAAAAATATAGTACCAATTGCAGTCCTTGCCAGTACTCAAATCTGTTGTGTTTTTTTCATTCGAATTTTAGATTCTTGTTGGAATGAAATAGGTTCCTCACTGTTTACAAGGCTATTTCGGAGTTGCAAAAATTCTCTCCCCATGTTTCCCTCTTTCTACCATGTTTTTCCCTGGTACACCCCCGCCCATTCGGGCTTGGCTGCCACAACCAGACAGACACAAACACGTGGACTCTTTTTTTGCATCTGTAGTGGGAAACTTAGCCACAGCCAGTAACTGATCCAAGACTGTCAAACCAAAGCTGGTTCTTGCAATACAGGCTTCCAAACCTTGGCTCCATTACTCTTCCAAACACACACATATACGCACAGAACTTCCACATGTAAAGTGCAGATATCCGTGCTTTTTAAAGCTCTATGGTGATCACTGCTGCTGAGAACCACTGAGAAATGACACGAATTTAACATTTCAGGGAACAAAGACTGAGAAGCAGGAAAGGGGCCAAGATCAGTAGCTTTGCGAAGCGTTTTCAACAGCCATCCAAAGAGGTAGTGAAGCCAACGGAAGCCACGTATAAGTCAGCATGCTAAGGTCTCAATATTTCTTTCTTCATAAGAAATGGAATGTTCAGGGGAGAGGAGGTGAAGGTGGTTTTAAAAATATCAACTAAATCTGAAGAAAAGGGAAAAATCACTTTTGAAGACTCAGAATGAGGGTGAATGAGGTTGAAGAACCAAAAGAAAAGCTTCAGGAAACTTTAAGGAACCTTCAATAGAATGCAATAAAAGGTGGCAGGCAAGGCTGGGGAATCTAAAGAAAATAAAACAATAAAATGGAAGGACAGTTAAAAGAGAAAACATGGGCAGCCCAGGTGGCTCAGTGGTTTGGCGCCGCCTTCAGCCCAGGGTGTGATCCTGGAGTCCTGGAATTGAATCCTGCGTCGGGCTCCCTGCATGGAACCTGCTTCTCCCTCTGCCTGTGTCTCTGCCTCTCTTTCAGTCTGTTTCTCTCACGAACAAATAAATAAATAAAACTTTTTTAAAAAGAGAGAGAGAAAACACAAAGACTACAAAGTAAAACTTAAAGGAATTGAAATAAAACCAAAAGATGTTTCAAGAAAACCAAAATTACAGGAGCCAAACCAAAACTCTGCATGCTCTTTTTAAAGAGCATAACTGAGCCTGAAGAAACAAAATGAAAATGATGAGAAAACATTACAGGTAGAGACAAGAGAATTAGAATCAACCCAACCATGATGGGTCTTTTTGAGAAACTAGGTTATTCATGATCAAAGTAACCACCAAGACGTTGAAAAAATAAGGTAAACCAAGAAAAATAATTGTAAAAGACCAGTTTTTAAAACGATTCTGGCTATAAATAATATTGAAAGGGAATATAAGGGAAGGGGGAAGAAATGTGTGGGAAATATCAGAAAGGGAGACAGAACGTAAAGACTCCTAACTCTGGGAAACGAACTAGGGGTGGTAGGAAGGGGAGGAGGGCGGGGGGTGGGAGTGAATGGGTGACGGGCACTGGGGGTTATTCTGTATGTTAGTAAATTGAACACCAATAAAAAATAAATTTAAAAAAAAAAAAGAGAAGAAAAAAAAAAAGAAAAAAAATAAATAAATAAAACGATTCTGGCAAGCTTTTTAAACTGAATACAGTCAAGGAAAACTAAGCAGATTAACCAGTAAGGATTAAAAACCAGGTGGACCCTGACATCTCTTAAATTACATAACAGAAAAACAATAAAGCAATATACCTATGATTATCAGAGAAAAGAACTATGACCTAATAATTAGGACAAATCAAATCTGACTCATTGATGAAAACAACAGAAAGATTGAGATGTACAGAAGCTCAAAAACAACCTCTCTGTGCCCTTCTCAAAAATTTCCTAAAGTTACCGAATAAGAGTTCAAGAATAGGAAAGTTAGGATAGAAAGACAAATTGTGCACTTTGAGAATAGCTTAATATAAAAGTTAAATTTAAATAATTGTTGTTAAGTTGCAGTAAAAAGTTGAAGACAAATGTCAAAACAATCATTGAAAGGAGACATAAACGGTAGCACGTATTCAGTTAATGGCTGAGATTCAGATTATGTTAACACAGAGGAGGACTCCAGTTTTGAGTTACTACAGAAGATAAGACTAAAGGAAACAGCCACAATTTCTAAGACTAACAAAAAAAGATGAAGGACTTCAGATAAAATATTTGAGTGTAGTACAAAAAGCATGTGTTTCTCTATTACTATATATAAAGATTCTCCAATTGAGACATAATCTAAATATAAGCTGCTTCCAAGAGACATACCTAAAATAAAATGGCACATTTGTTTTTAAAAGATAGGCAAAGATTTATCAAATGGAGAACAAACTGCCTGTAACCACAAATTTAATAGGATCAAGGACGGACTTTCCTACATTAACATGATTTTACTATTCCAGTAAATTCTTGCCAAGGAAAATAAAGTTTCAAATAACATTACTGTTTGTTTCAGGAACTCTTTAAAATCCATTTATCCAAACAATAGATTGATCAACTCCCTTCCTCCTTGAGCCTTAGGGTGAATAGGCTCTTTCTCAGAAAGAGAGATTTCTCAGATAAGCATACTTCTTTGTAATCAAACAGCTGTTTACTCACCAAGACTTCCTTCAAAGCTTTCATCTTGCTGTGCCACTAATCTTAAAGAACAATATCAAAAGCTGCAGTAATTCCACTCAGATCCCTGCACTGAAAACCCACCTTACACGAAACCATATCCACCCATAGGTGGTTTCCTTTCTTTCTACAGTTAGAAATTCCTCTTCTCCTGAACAATGTGTCATTCATGTGGGTTTTTTTCCTGAGTTGGCGGTCAACAAAGTAACATCAAAAAAGTGAGCACCAATTATCAGATGAACTAAATGATAAATAAAAATGAAGCTGGGTGGGGAAGCCTAGGTGGCTCAGTCAGTTAGGCGTCTGCCTTCGGATCAGGTCATGATCCCAGGGTCCCGGGATGGAGCCCGGTTGGCTTCCTGCCCAGCAGGGAGTCTGCTTCTCACTCTCCCTCAACCCCTCCTCATCCCTGCTCATTCTCTCTTTCTCTCTCTCTCTCTCTCTTTCTCTCAAATAAATAAATAAAATGTTTTTAAAAATGAAGCTGGATGTTAGATTCTGTTGCTAAAAAGATATAATCCATATCAAAATATATCACAAACGTTAAGTGCTAAATAACATACCATCAAAATATAAATAAAATTCAAACTTAAAAGAAAAACTAACAGAAACAAAACTGCACTGGGAGAAAACTTTTCACAGATCAAGTAATCAAAGAAGAAAAAATGACAAATAGACAAGTGTAAGAAAAAAGGTCAAAATGGTAATAATTTCAGACAAAATCCATTTTTAGGCAAAACCCAGTAAACTCTTAAGTACCATTTCTTATTAAGCATTAGAATAATTCAACTAATAATTTTAAATCTGTAACTATAAAAGAAATTGTAGGCTACAAAAGAAATTATCTTTCCAAATGTATTTGGAACAAGGACTTTTTTTTTTAATGATAAATATATCACTCCCTAATAGAGAAATCTCAAATTCCTAAAGCAAATACTATTCAAACCACAGTCCAGTCAAAGTGCCACAGAGCAAGAAATTAATAATTTATTTTAACTAATCTAAATGAAAATGTAAAATATAGCCTACATATCTATACTCACTTACTTGACCACAAAGCAGTTGTTACAAATATCACCTATTAATATTCTACTGAGCACTTTGGGAAAGACATTCCATTAAACTAGGAAACCAAACAAGGATGACTATAATCATCACATTAAACAATATTCTAGATCTGTGGCTCACAAAACAAAATAAAAAGAAACAAATCAGGTCATACACAATGAATACTCTTGTTAAATATGCACATGAAATGACTGGGAAAAAATACACCAAAATGATAAAAATAGTTATCTCTGTGTGATCAAATGATAACTGATCTTATTTTCTCCTTTGTGTTTTCTGAGTATTCTCTACATTAAACATGGATTATTTCCTAATAAAAATATTATTTTACTAAAGCAGCTTATTGAGACTTTGTTCAAATATAGACAGGAAGGTTTCCCAAAACAAATCGTGAAAACTAAAAATAGGTATAGCCTGCAAAATATTGGCAAAACTAAGGTTAATGAGGCTTTCACCTGAAATCCATTCAACTGGCCTCTTATTCCAAGCTCATTTTGTGTAAAAGTGAGAACAACAAACTCTCAGAAACAGAAGTTAATTACAAATAGAAAAAAGCCTGACACAAATAATCGAGAATTAACCCAAGTAGAAAAACAAAGCCAAATCCACCTAAAAGAGCTAATATTTTCTCAAAGAACAAATCTAGATTAGCCAAATCATTTGAAATTTCCCAAAAAAGGAGAAAACATAAAGATGTAATATCTGAAAATATAAAAACCCAAAAGATACTCCAAATCATGTTTCTATGTAATGTGGTTTTTTTTTTTTGTGTGTATATTTTTTTATTGGAGTTCGATTTGCCAATATATAGCATAACACCCGGTGCTCATCGCGTCAAGTGCCGGTCACCCAGTCGCCCCCCCCCCCACCCACCTCCCCTTCCACCACCCCTTGTTCATTTCCCAGAGTTAGGAGTCTCTCATGTTCTGTCTCCCTCACTGATATTTCCCACTCACTCATTTTCTCTCCTTTCCCCTTTATTCCCAATATTTCACTATTTTTTATATCCCCCAAATGAATGAGACCATATAATGTTTGTCCTTCTCCGATTGACTTACTTCACTCAGCATAATACCCTCCAGTTCCATCCACGTTGAAGCAAATGGTGGGTATTTGTCGCTTCTAATGGCTGAGGAATATCCCATTGTATACATAGACCACAGCTGCTTTATCCATTCTTCTATGAAATGTTTCTATCCTCATTCTATCCTCTTCATTTTGGCATTTTTGTTTTTATTGCCAAATGGATCTTTGTTGGCATTGCAACTGTAGAAATATGCACGGATTCCTTTTCTCTATATCAGTCCCATGGTAAAATCCAGTAGATAATTCCCTTTCTGGGTGTGATGGGACTTGTTCTCAGCAGCACAGTACACTGATCCCTGGTGAGAGTCAGGGCAGTGGCTCTCCTCTGACTTCCATACCTCCCTGGTGTTGGGTGTCCAGGCAGGGGTCCCCAGCCTTACACATGGGGCAATAGGCCCTGCTGATTCAACATGTAAATGTGTTAAAGTCCAGGACAGAGTTCTAGTCCACCCAGCCAAGGTGGTTTTACCTGTTAACAGTTTAATTTGCTGCCTACTTAATAGTCCTTTTTTCCTTTCTACCAACTTTGCCACATGCGGGTTAAGGGGAAATGGGACTTCCATTTCATATCACATTCTCTTGCACAGTCTTGCATATCATGACTTGTGTTTGAAATTTGACTCTTGATCACTATTTCTTGCACAAGGGTAGCCATACATGGTACTCAGTTCTAATACCCTAATGGTGGCCACCTGGCTTGCACATAGGCAAGGGAAAGCTTGGGTTATGCCAGATGCAGTGTCGATACAAACCAAGTGAGAAGGGGCCAATATAAACAGTTTGCGAATCACTCACCAGGTGGAAACTCCGATGGATGGCCGCAGACTCTTGGCAATTACCTTGGGTATTATTTAGGATTTACAGGACAGGCTGTTACTTAATTAACCAAGTCACCATACTTCAAGGGCAAGCCAGCATCTTTGGCAATATGCCATCTTCCTCAGACACTGCCATGGTCACTGTTTCTGTGCACCCAGTCTACTGCATCTACTCAAGGGTAGTAGTTAGGGCTCATACCCTAGCTAGGGCACCAGCTTCCTGATTCACAAAGCATTGGCAGTTCTTTATGAGCTAGAACATGAAAAACAATGAGGCACCTCAGGCTCTTGCAGATGAACCCAAATGTCTTTCCATATACATTTTGACCCCACAAGGACTTATTTATGATTATCTACCCCTCAGCTTCCCATGGTCTGGGCCAGAGGGTTAATTGATTTAGAAAAGCCCGACTGGCAGTTCAAAGGGTTAAGAGCCAGGGTTCATGAGTGGCCACCTGCCAGACCAGACCACTCTGAGCTCAACCCACCGGCTGCTGTGTGAGAGGCTCTATCTGGAGAAGCACTGTGTACACTGCGAGGAGCTGTTGCTGTCCAGGGGTATACAGGCCTTTTTCCACCTTCCAGACCTGGGACAGAAATCCCAGATATTCTTCCTTTTTGTTGTCTCTGTCACAGAGTCTGATGCTTGCCTTCCACGGTCACATTCCCATCTGACTCAAACGGCAGCTCTGCTTGGGAGATTCCCAGAGCTTTCATCTACTTCACTAGTAGTTTGCTTTCTCAGGGGTGACTTGCTGCTCTGATCCTCACTCCCACATGTGTCCTTTCTTTACCAGGTGGCACAACAGCTGGGGGCACATAAAAGTCTTCCAAAACCCCCAAGTTTCTACAAAGGCTTTCACCCCTTTCACAGACTTAGGGGTTGGATAGGCTTGTACCTTATCACTTACAGATTTTGAGACAACATCCGTCTCAGTAGACCAACCAATACCCAAAACCTTACTGTGGTACCTGGGCCTTCAATTTTCTCTGGGTTCATTGTTCATCCTTTCCCTCACAGACTGGGGCAAATCTTGACATGCTAACATTATATCATCAATGTAATTGGCCCATTTTACTGATGTGGGGAAGGAGAACAGAGAGAGGCCCCAGCTACCACCCCAGACGTTTGCTGGTGCTATGCAGGTAGCCTTGGGGAAGCACTTGAAAGGATTTTTATTGTCCCTCCCACATGAAGGCAAATTGCTCTTAATCATCAGAAATCTGTCAGCTTTTTCCATGAATTCTTGAAGATGAAGCACTTTTGCAGGAACTCCTTTTCATCAAAGCATCAGAGTAAAACAATAACTGTCTACAAATGACAATGGGCTTAAAAATGGCCATGGTTAAAGATCTGATGAGACTCATTATAATGCAACGGACAAGGGAATTTCTAGAGCAGTCTGTATTTTAAAAAGACTTTTCACTTTATTTTTTCCCTTCAGTCTCTGTGGGCAATGTTTTGGTTATCTCCTGAGATGTTTACATTTCAAAGACTTAAGACCCACAACTTCTAGGGACAGAGAGAGAATGCAAGTTTTCCTCCTAGGAGTTTTAGCCTAATTGCTATTTAAAATTTTCCTTTGTATTACAGGTCAGAAGACAGGGGGCATTTTGTTTATCTCCTTTATCAACTACCACATCTCCCTCTTCATTTTCATCACTTTCTCAAAGAATCCGTGCCTTAGTGTCCTAATCAGGCTTTGTCACAAGTGCCCAGATCTTAATCTGAGGCGTTATATGCCCTCCTAGGCTTTGCAAAGCAGCCTGGAAAGGCCTCTCACTTATTATCCTGCTCTCCCACCTTGTCTGCCAGCCCCAGAGCTAGCAGAGTCATGGCCACTCCTACACCTTCTTCAACCTCAGCTCTCCTTCTGACTTGCTGACCCAAACTTCAGTTGGGCACTGGTGGCCAGCAGAACCACCCAGAGGAGGGGCCGGCCCTCTGAGGCAGACATTTGTTTCCTTTCTTGGCCACACAGTGTGCTGTGTGCATTTCCTCTAATAAGCACATCAAGATTGGCTGGCATTTTCCCGGTGTCCCCAAACTCACCAGGTGATCCCAAGCATCTAACATAAGCCCCACCCCACCCCCAATAGAGGTTGCTGGCCATCTTGAAATTTCTCCTTTGGAGGCCTTATTCCCAAGGTCCATTTCTATGGTTTCCTGACTGGCTGGCTGGTCAATTGTTGGTTTGTAACCTTCTCAGGAGCTTCCTGGGTATAATCTGAAACTGGTCTCTGTACTTTCTTAGGAAAGAGGCAGGCCACTCCAGGTTAGCAGGTGGCAGTTTTAATAAGCAAAAGGGAATTTACATACAAGGCTTGTCTTGTGCAACAGCAAGATGAGTGCATCCTTGCACCTTATCCTACCCTCACCCCTGTCAAATATTACAAGTTCTTAAAGAGGCCTCACTTAACAGGGTTTAGCCACATATACCACGCAGGGGTTCTCACTACAACATCACTACCTCAAGCAGATGTCCTTGGAGCAGCTTCCAGCAGTGGGAAAAGCATGCAGAACCAACATTCCAAGAATAGAGAAGAGGGAGAGCCTTTGCTTCCCCGGGTGCAGCTCGCAGGTCAATCAGTGGTTATGGCTCTTTGCAATCTTCCCCAACATACTCCCATATTCTAAGTTAGGTACTAGATCAACTACATGAAAATTACAAGAGATAGATGAAAAACAACTTTTCAAACCTTAGCACTGAGTCTCCTAAATTCATAAAAAAATATGCAAGTTAAAGCAGGAAGAAAGACAAATTCTATCATTTTCCTTCCATCATCCCTCACCCTCACTCAGAAATACAGCCAAGTATTTGAGCAGCTCTCAGAGAACTTGATACTTATCCTCTGAATTTCAAGAAGACACAATGGTTTAACATGAGTCACACCTCTGAGGAATATTAGGTGAAAGACACTGCAATAACCCAGGTATGCGATGTTCCGGGAATTAGCTACTCTTATTTTACAAAGAGAGAAAAACTTATTTTAATAATTTCATTCAACGGCTCTATCTCCATATTTATTCATCAGTTGGTCTTGACCTGTCCTATCCTCCTGTTTACCTAGTCCAGCTTTCCCAAATCCAAGTTTTTGCCCCAAGCTATTTCATTTGAACAGTACACTTCTTTTATCCTCTATGCCAATTCCTGGCTGCCATTTTGCCTGCCCATCCAATAAAGCTTAAACTTGATTTCTATCATTGCAAAGCTGAAGGATATCATTTACATTCATTAAGCAGTTCTCCCTAAGCTTCTAGCTGATACAAACAACTTTTCTATCGAAGAGTATGAATGTTGTCCCCGCACACAAAATATGAAAATGGCTCTATGCCCATGCTCACTTCAAGATCTACATCTTCATTGCATCATAGTGCAAACAAGAGTGGACCCAATGTTAAAGAAAAAAACTTGGAGTGCCTTACCGTATTCTCTTTCTACATTTCAATTTCTCAGATAACCTTGTCCGTAAATTCACAGGCTAACACTCAGAAGAGTGATAATAAGTGCCCCCAATTCCAAAGATAAGTAACTGGGCTGTGTAAAACAGATCCTTTCATCCCTGTGGTTTTATTTTGTCCAGTGTCGTGCCAAGGATGAATCAGAAAAGAATTCATTCTAACAAAATTTTACTTTAACCAGTTTGCATTAAGGGAGTAAATTAAAGAATCAATGAGAACTGTAGCTCTATTAAAACAATACATATAAATTAGGGATAGATGTGCCAAAAACAGATTGAGATGGCACACAGGTTTGCTTGTGGAATTTTGGTGGGGTTTTTTTGTGAAGAGAGAGGGGGCATATTGTTTGGGGGTTTTTTGTTGTTGGTTTTAACCATCAAATTTTCATAATCTGGATTTCAGATGCCAAATCAGTAATATGATTGCAAAAAACAACTGCCAGAAACCTTTTATGACTGAATTTTGGCATCACACAGACTGTCATATAGACAATTGAAGCTTCAGAAACTTCTGTTTTTCCACAAACCTATAAACTGTGCCATCCATTCTCCAGTATAAGCCCAAAAGCCATGAATTTGATGCATTAGCCATTCCAGAAACACAAACACCACACTTCACAGAAAGAGGGCATACGCCAGAACAGGTAAACATTTAACACTACAACAGAACAGCCTACCATACTCCTTTTGTCAAAGGCTCAGAACAATTTAGAAGCACTCTATAGGCGGGAGAGCAAAAGGATTTTTTAAAAATCAGTTTTGCATTTACAATGAGAGTTTACCAGGACAAGTTTATTCAAAAACAAAAATATTTCAAATATTAAAATTTAAAATAAATAAGATTGTATAATACTTTAACCTCTAAGGAGGGATCCCTGGGTGGCGCAGCGGTTTGATGCCTGCCTTTGGCCCTGGGCGCAATCCTGGAGACCCCGGATCGAATCCCACATCGGGCTCCCGGTGCATGGAGCCTGCTTCTCCCTCTGCCTCTCTCTCTCTCTCTCTCTCTCTCTCTGTGACTATCATAAATAAATAAAAATTTAAAAAAAAAAAAGGAGATATAGCAAACCATAAAATAAAATGTTGAGAACAAAGGAGGACCAGAAGCACATGAATAGTCAGAATAACGTGGTGTGAATAGAATGGGGCCAAATGCCACAGGGACACAAGTTTCTCTTAGGAAGGGCTATAAACGGCTCTCCCCCAAAAAACCTTGCTTCGGCTCTCCACCAAACACCTGGTTTGCGTTAATGCTAATTCAGAGTTAGTTAGAGAGCTATCCGTTGAGCCCCTACCCAGATGGAAACAGGAGGAGGACAGAAAAGGAAAGAGGTAGTAGGTGCTTCAGGGCAGCAGCTCTAGCTCCAGGCTGGGGGTTTGCAGGCCACCTGCCTGCCTTATAAATTTCAGACTTGCCAGCCTCAACAATCACTTAAGCCAATTTACCTACACACCTACCTATCCATCCTACTGGTTCCATTTCTCTTGAGAACCCTGACTGAGACAGAGGCCATGATTTTCTCCAAAATCCTAGGGGATTGTAATAGAGTCTCTAACAGAATCCCCTTCTGCCATTCAGGATCCTTGGGCTGCAAATTACAAGGTCAAGTAAAGACATTCTGGGAGAGCTGATTGCTTTATTGTCTAGAGTTGCCGAGGAACAGTTTCTTGCTTTGGATCACACTCAAAACTGGCAACCTACTGGGATTATTGGGTAACAGCAAAGGAGCAAAATATGTATGTGTTGCCTCCAAAAATCTATAAAGTCTATTGAGATTTGTGGTCATAAGTGCATGCTTGTGCGCATGTATGTGTAGGGTAGGGTTTACAAGGCACGTCAAGTTGTCCTTTGCTTTGAATGGGGTTATCTTGACATCCCCCATTCCACTGGATTCCCAAAAAACTTCACTGAAGTTTTCACTCTAAATTTACATAGAGTTCACACCCCATCCTGTGGTAAACATAAGTTTTATAAAGACATGTAGGTCTACACTCATCAAGGTGTGGTCTGGATTGGGGCACCTGGGTGCTCAGTCAATTAAACGTCTGCCTTAGGCTCAGGTCATGATCTCAGGGTCCCGGGAATGAGCCCCACATGGAGCCCTGCATCATCGCATCATCATGGGGCTCCCTACTCAGCAGGGAGTCTGCTCCTCTCTCCACCACCTGCCCCTACTCCTGCACTCCTCTCTCTCTCTCTCTCTCTCTCTCTCTATCTCCTCTCTCTCTCAAATAGATTTTTTTTTAAAGTGTGGTCTGGATTGTAAACCGTTACTGATCCTTGATGAGTATAGAAATTAAAAGTACTTAGAAATGTTTATTTTTGAAAAAGAGAAAGGTTCACAGTAATTTGCCAGAACCTAAGTTTTAAAATGGGATTTTTATTGTCCTGCTTTTTAATTTTTTTAGTAATTTATGTTTATTGTATTTGACAAAAGTATTGGTCTGAACAGATCAGAAATTTTTTTAAAAATGGTCCATCGTAAAAAAAACACAAAGACAAAAACAAATAAACGGTCCATCGTCTTTGATTGTTTAAGAAACACTGAATACCTGCTATTTTCTACCCATCAGATTCTATCAGCTTGATGTCATCCATATGGTGGACCAATATGATAGCCTATGGAGTAATACAATCATCCTATGCCCTGTGGAGTAGATTGTGACAGAGTGAGAGAGACGACCTAGCCCCGAAATAAGATGTGTGCTCCTGTTCTTGCCAGGTTAAGAGCAAACTGCTTCTGATGCGCCTTGTTTTGGGATAAAGAGGTAAAAGACTCCCCAGCATTATAGCTCCACATCAGGAACTGTTGATTATAGCAAAGAAACTAATTGGAATTACTACTTGATTAAAATAATCTGCTTTCCTTCTCGGAGGCCAGCCCCATCCATCCCATCGTTGGTGGTAGCACTAATCTCTGTGATTCTCTCCCCCAGAGATACAGCACTGATTCTGATTTACTACTCTGAAAAGGAAGAGCAGTTCGAATAGTTTTTACTTGGCTCTTAATACCAAAATAGCCCTTAATCCATTCATCACCTGATCCTCAATAAGACCCACTCTGACTTGAGGCCCACAGTGTTTTCTAGATCTCCAGGGATTATCATTATTTGAAAGTCACTGGTCAATAATCCTTAAAAGAACTACTTTTTTTTTTCCTTTTCCCAGTATTCAAGTGTCAAATGGCAAATCACTTGGGGAAGGCTAGGAGAAAGAGCTAGTGAACACACTTGCAGAAGTGTTGCAGGTATTTTAACCATGTGTCAACCAGCTGTGGGTGTGAGGATTGAGATTTGGATAAGGGGCCTTGATGCATCGACTCAAGTCAATTTCCATTTACCAGATCTTAAGGGTTTGTTTTACTTCTTTAGTTATGAAGGCCAAAAAGAACTCAACAACCTGCCCATTTGATTCAATGTAGAAACCATCATCAGGTTTTTCCCCCCAGAAAAGTCCCAGCAGTCTAATCATTCTAATAATTATCCTTACTCTAGCCCCTATTGAAATGGCTGAATTTTGCCCTCTCTCCCAATTCCAATGATGAACCTCAGAATGTGACTGTATCTGGAGGCAGGGCCTGTAAGGAGTGATTTAGTTAAAATGTGGCCATTCGAATGGGTCCTAATCAAATCTGACTAGGGTTCTTATAAGAGGAAAGTCGGACACAGAGAAACTCTAGGGATCCACTTTAACAATTCTGTATCCGGTCCAATATGTGGGCTTTTCCCCCACACTACTCAGCAATTCTCTGAGCTGACACTACGTACCCAAAGACAGCATCAGATTCCACAGGTTCAGAGTTCAGTCCTGTAAGACTGTGCCCCACCACACACACTTTAGATACCAATTCCAAGTCTAGGATGTCACCTGTGCTTCTGAGTGACTTGCTATAAATCAGAGGTTTCAATGACCCCCTCTTTGGGTTTAATTAATTTGCTACGTCTGCTTATGCAACTCAGAGGAAAATTTTACCTACTGGATTACCAGTTTACTATAAAAAGATATAATTCAGGAACATCCTGATGGAAGAGATTCATGGGGCAAGGTATGTGGGAAGGAGCACAGAGCTCTCATGCTCTCTGAGCATTCCATCTCCCTAGTCTCCACATGTACCCCAACCTGGAAGCTCTTCAAACCCCATCCTTCTGGGTTTTTAGGGAGATATCATGACATAGGTATAATTGATTAATTCATTGGCCTTTGGCAGCTGATTCAAACTATAACTCTTCTCCCCTCCCCAGAGTTCTGAGGTGGGGCTGAAAGTCCCAACCCTCCAACCACATGGCAACCAGCCCCCATTCTTAGGTGCTTTCTAAAAGTCACCCAACATAAACTCAGGTGTGGTGAAAGAGGTTTGTTATGATTAAGATACCTTAATGCAAGTGTTTTAGGAGCTTTATGCCAGAAACATATAATAATATAACCCCTTACAGCGCACTGATTTTAATCCAAGATAAATATAAAAATCATTCTTAAAAAGACACTGATCAATTGCAAATATGGACATCCAAAAAGATCAGATATTATTTATTATATATTTTATATAGACCTTTTTTAAATTTCCTAGCTTCCAAATCCAACCTCCATTTGACCTAGTAACAAAGGTGCAAAGTGTGTGATTCATATAATCATTAACAAATATTTACTGAACATCTACTATGTACCAGGTGTTGGATGCTAGGGTTTCAAGGTTATTTAAAGCATGGTCTCAGCTCCCAAGATACCTCCTGACAGTCTAATAGGAAGAAAATGTGAGTCAACACACAATTCAAGTGCCACATTATAAGCGCTACAAAGATATTAAGTACAGGGTGTTGTGGGATCAAGAGAACAACTAAGTAACCTATACTAGGGGTGGGGTAGCCAGGAAAATCTTCACACCCAGAGTCAACAATACTAGAACTGAATTATAAAGAGTGCCAAAGAGAGGGTGGAGGTGTTTTCGGCAAAGGAAAGCATGTAAGTACACACAACAGTGTGAGAGACAGCCCAGCACGATCTGGGAACTGCAAGAGGTTCAGTTACTGCATCTAAATGAGAAGTAAGGGTGGCGGGGGAAGGGAGGAAGGCAGAGGGTTGTTATAGCTGAGGCAAGGAGCAAATGATGAAAAACAACCACGACAAGTGCAATGAAGAATGCAGTCAACCTACCCAGTGCTCCACAACATCTGTTCTCTCCTCTGGGCACATGAAACACCACGCTTCCCAAATGGTGAAGTCAAAGGGATGGAAGGGCCAGTTCTGGCCAACAGGCTGGGACAGAAGTGATACATGTCACTTCTGGCTCAAAGCACAAGAAAAGCCATGTGGCATCTTCACGTGCTAGATCTCTAGCCTTGCTACAGCCACGGGCAACATGCAGATGGCATAGCCTCCACCAGCCTGGGTCCCTGATATCTGTGTGAGGCAGACAACCCCCCCACCCCCACTCCTGTACAATGGGGGACACAGAGGATGAATAAGACCTAAAACACTGGCTTTGCAAAGCCACTGAGACTTTCAGTTCATTTGCCACCACAGCATAACTTCACTTTCACCTAACACGGGGGGCAACTATGAGAACATTTCGTCAGGACAGTTATTGAACAAGACTTGTATTTTAGGGGCACCTGGTGACTCAGTCAGTTAAGCATCTGACTCTTGGTCTCAGCTTAAGTCATGATCTTATGGGTCTTGAGATCAAGGCCCGCCTCCTCCCAGCTCCCCATCAGATTCCACATTCAGCGGGGAGTTTGCTTGAAGATTCTCTCGCTCTGCCCCTCCCCACTGTGCTCACTCTCATTCTCTTTTTCTCATGCTTTCATTCACTAAAATAAACAAATAAATCTTAAAAAAAAAAAAAACACACAAGACTTGTATTTTAGAAAGCTCACATTGGCTGTGAGGTAGAATACAGACTAGTAGTGCCAAGGATGGATATAGGGAAACAAATTAAAGGCTATACTAATAATTCAGTTAATTGGTGTTGTCTTCCATGTTAGCCAAACTTACGTCGTTCCAACTAGACCTTACAATACCAAGTATTGGGTCATCCTGGGCCACACCATGACACATGAGGCTTCCTTAGGCCCAGCCCTCTTCCAAACTCAAACTCTTGTAGGCAAAAAGCCTACAACTAGTAAAAGAGCCCAGATCTCTAGTTAAGGTAAGAAAAACCTGTGCTAGTAGAGAAAGTACATATAACAACTTGCCCTAAATTACTCTGAAAACTTCTTTTGTGTAGGACTTACTCTGAGCATGTAGCATTCCGAAATTCAGAACAGAGGAATCAGAGGGAGGAAAGCCCTCGGGTACCATTCACTGTCTGCCTACCCATAAATTGTTCAAAAATCTGGCCGAGATTTCCCTGAGCATCACATAAAACATAAAGAAGTTACTGAGATTAAGGTACTTTAGAAGCCAATATAAAACGATCAATATGTTGGGATGTTTGGTGCTAACAGATAAAGTGCACCACAGTGACACCCCACATAGTTACTAAACCAGTTGGAAGTCGAACATACTTGGAGATAACTCTAGTCTGGGATTTGGATCCCTGGACTACTCAGCTAGTGTGATGATAAGTCTCTAAGTGACCTTGGACAAGCCACCCACCTTCAATGTCTCCATTTCCCTTCACTGGCTTAACAATGAGAAGATTACTTTTCCCCTCAGAGAGATCATGTAAGAAGTTGTAACAGAAGCGTTTATTAAGCATTTTGGATGTCTTTCATACATAGAGTCTGAAGTTCAAAGCAGTTCCACATATGCCTAGACAGGGACCCATAAATGCATTTGGTCTACACCAAGGGATGACTCTGCCATGTGTTACTGTTGAGAAATAAAGGACTTGTATTAAAAATGCATAATTTAATCAAGAGAAAACCACTAATCAGTAGGAACTATGCAACCTTGATGTTATGGGTTTTTTTTTTTTTTTTTTTTTTAATGTTCATGTTATTAGAGCTGCCACAATTTCTCAGGGATCTGTTGGAATGAAAGTTCGTGTGAAGGAGAAGTTTTGAAAGATAAAATGAGATCAATCCATAAGGCCCTCAGGAGAGCCTAGCACGCCTCTGGGGCAAATACGGAGAAGCTAAAGCAGCATGACAGCCAGGCTGACATTGGTTCTTCCTCCAGTTCAAAGCTACAAACCTGCAAGCTGAGTTTTACAGTCCTTCAGAGGTTAACAAACCATGTGGTCATTCTACGAGTGCCCAAACACTATAGGATACAGAGGCCCTCTATGCCACAGCATCAGTTTGTCGGAGACTCTCCAACTCCTGTGTAGAGCTCGCAAAATCTCCGAAAATTCTAAGTGATCTTATCGAGCCTTCCTATGGGTTAATAATTAGATATAATCTTCCAAACAAGACTTCATGAAATGCAGCGGGGAGTCCTGTTTGAATCCTCTTCAGTCACAAACAAGCACATTTGACAATTTTTCATTAGCACTTAACTGTTATGAGAGTTGTTTAGAGGCTTAGGGCTGAGGCAAGGAGTGTGTGTGTGCGCGCGTGTGTGTGTGTGCATGTGTGTGTGTGTGTGTAGCTCTTTCTCTTTTGTATTGTGTTGGCTGAGAGAAAATCTGGCTCAATGGAAAAGGAGGAAAACAGTAAGGACAAAAGGGTGGCCAGCCAGCTCTAGTACACCCTCAGCTGGAACCATGCCAGCAACCACTGCAGATTCTGAGCCCAGGGAATCGGGGCTGGAGAAATCCCACATCGGCAGCGTCAGCAGGACTGATTGGGTGGGTGACCCTTTTTATCCACAGCAATTCTCCTATATTTGAAGAACGTAACTTCAGAGCTGAATGAAAAAGCGAACTTACCAATAACTTCACTGTAAGTGGGCAGCACAGGTGAAATAGTCGCATGAACTTCCCTTAGCCGCATGGATTAAGCGCCTGCATGTGTGAATTCCAAGCACTAAGAAAATAGCTAAAACTGAGCTGAAAGCAGCCCTTCAAACTGAGAAACTGTTCTTCATCACTAAAGCCTTTGCTTTTAGGTAAGCCTGTCTAAGAGAATGTAAAAAGCGAAGGCAGGAGGTGGGCAAAAGAAGTGTGTTTGCTACCCCAGGAAGGATGAAACAAGAAGGTAACAAGGAGGTACTTGATAGGAAAGTGGGGTCCTAAGTGGAAAAGGATCCATTTTCACAGTTTGCTAACTGGTGATCCCAATACTAATAATTCCTCTTAAGTGTTGCTACCCACCCCTGCTTTGTAAGATGATGAAAATCATATAAAAGAGTTTGCTTTCTTAAAAATCTCAGCGCTCCCAGGACTAAAGTAGAACTTGACTTTCTCAGGTGTCAAGTGTGTCTTATATGCATTGGTGCACGGGGCCATACTCTTCCTAAAGCTACAGGTGACTTTCCAGGTGTGGCTGAGGTTCTCTGCCTTCTGTCTTTCTATTATGGATACTTTATGAGTGAGGTTTTAGGTAACTGTGTTGGTTTCTTGGCAGAAGCAGAAATTATTCCAGGAATCATGAGTCTATTGCCCCTCGATAATCTTTCTGTTTCCAAGACACAAGTTCTTAGAATTATGATTCCTAAGTGGTCCCAATTCATTCCAACTCTTCTGACAGAGGCAAGACTGTATATCTCTGGCCTGAATTCCAGAATTAGGATAACAATCGACTTTCTCCACGTAAGTGCATGGTAAATGAGACAATGCTAATGACTATTTAATGATTTTTTTTTAATGTATTACACTAACAATGTATAACTCGGAAAGAAATTGGTGTAACAGTTTTGCCTATATTGCACTTTGTAAACAGGTAATAGAAAAGAAATTAATCTTACCGTATCCTACTAAAAATTTTTTATATTTCTTGTTCGTTTTAAACTTTTGTGTATTTTTGTCTTGTTTTCCCAATCTTAAGGTCCTAGAGCACAGAAATAAAGACTCATAGTATAGAATTATACACATTCTAGCTGCATAAAAATAATATTGATTCTTTTCTAATCAAAGAAAATACAACCTATATTGGCTAAATCTAAAATAGAATATGGTAATCTTTCTTCAGCCTGAAAATAAGGCCAGTATCTACTGCAACCTACTCTTCACTTTCTAAATATTTTTTCACTTCCCACCAAGGTTACTCTATCATTTCTCATGGCATTTAATGCCTTATGCAGAACTTTGCCAAGTAATCTCAGGGGAGAGAAATTTTTCCCCCTTCTAGATGAGGTTCCTAGGATATAGAGGTGTTAAATAATATGGTCAAGGTAAGAGAACAGTGGAGTAGTAGAATGGGAACAGAATCCAATGTGACTAAATCCTACCATGTTGTCCTAGACTCCCTTCCTCCATCCCTCCTTCTTTCTCTCTTCTTCCTTCTTCCAATTGTTTAAAGCCTTCTCTCTTTCAATATTTAGAAGCTGTCAGGATTCTAGAGAACTTAAACTTATTTTTCCTTTAATATCTTATCAGAAAATTAGTGAGGGAGAAGGAGGGGAAAGAAGGGAAGGAGAGGAGAGGGTCCTTTCCTTTATAGTAAGACTCCTTGAAAGTGTTCTCTATACTCAGTATTTTCTTTAAAAAAAAAAAAAAAAGATTTTATTTATTTATTCATGAGAGACATAGAGCGAGAGGCAGAGACACAGACAGAGGGACAAGCAGACTCCCTGTGGGGAGTGATGTGGGACTCGATCCCGGGACCCTGGGATCATGACCTGAGCCAAAGCCAGACACTCAACCACTGAGCCACCCAGGCGTCCCTATATTCAGGATTTTCAATCTTTTCCTCCTTTCCTCTCTACTTCTCTCTAACCAAGCATGTCTTCTGCCACACCACTGATACTAAAGCCAGTATCCAGGCCCATCCTGTCAGTTCAGAACATTAGCGGTCATGTCATCCCCAGACACAGCAGACCAACCAAGGATCACATAGACCTAGGCTCAAGTAATGAGAATGCTTCTTATCATTCAAGGGAACCTGTAGGACAGGTAATTCATCAGCACTACCCTAGAGATATAATCACCAAATATACCAAATGAAATCTCTAACATAAAGAATAAAGATATTTTATAGATTTCAAGTCTCTTGAGTTGGAAAAGACCTCTGGGGACCAGACTAAGTGGCACCATGGCACCTGCTAGCATGACCTCCTGGGCCTCCAAACAACAGTGTCCACCTTCGCAGGAGACCTCTGCCCCTAGTACCTAGGATGTAATGGGGAGTTACTTAGATCAGAGGGCAGAAAGCTGTAGGCAGAAGGGAGGAGGAAGGGATAAAGGCTGGGAAGGAATGTGTTTTGTTTTGCAGAACAGGCAATTCCTGCCAAGGAGATGCCCAGCAAGGTGATTTACCTGGTACCCATTACATGAGCCAGTTTAAGCCAGTTTGGAGCTGAGAACCTGTGCAGAAGCCCTTCTGATTGCCCTAAAGTTATCTGTAGCTTATTATAATACTAAGAGCTCTCCTATTGGGAGAGGGGCTTGCTACACATGCACAGTTGAACCCAAGTGCCTAAGTAATAGAATATGTTTAAGTTCCTTAATGTATATGGAAGCTCCCTGCCCCCAGCCTCTAATACAGTGAATAAAAGCTTCCCGTACTAGCCCCACGGAGACAGTGCTTGGAAGCTATCTCCCTGTCTCCTTACTTATAACAAGAAATAAAAAGTTCTTTGCTTTCAGCACTCCCCTGGGTTGTGTTCAATCTAATGCACCTCAAGTGGCACATTCAGTTATAATACCGCTCTGGTTAAGGCCACCAAGGCCCTCCACATGAACAATTCTCAGACCTGTTGGCAGCATTTAACTGACCCATAAGCAGCATTTGATACTATTAGTCATCCTCTCTGCTTTAAAACACTTTTTTCACTCAGAGCCTCTGACCTATCAAACTCACCTGGCTTCCTTCTTCCCTCCTGGGCTGCCTTCCCTCCATTTTCCTTGGAACTTTCTCATCATTTCCCCGACTTTCAAATTTGAAGTATCCAGCAGCTTGGTTTGGGAACATTTTTGTTTTCTTGTGATTTCATCCGATCTCATGATTATAAATGCTTTCCATGTGCTGATAAATTCCTGTCTCCGTCCACGATGCTTCCCCGAACACCGGGTCCAGTATATCCAACTGCCTACTGACATCTGTACTTGGATGTCTAACAGACATCTTAAAGTTAACTTTTGCCATTTCTAACCATTTCAATTCCCCAAATTGAACTTTTGCCATTTCTAATCAAACTCTGCTTGCCCCAAAATCCTTCCCATCTCTCTATTAAGCCAAAACCCTTGCATCATCCTTGATTTTTTTTCTTCCTCTCACACTATACACACAATCCAGTAGCATGTCTTGTTAGCTTTACTTTCAAAATATATGCAGAATCCAACTCTTTCTTACAACATTCTCTGATGCCAGCCTGGTCTACACTGCCATCACACCTTGCTTAGGCTGCTATTACAGCCTCTTAACTGGAATTCTTGCTTTCACCTTTGCCCATTTTCAGTCTATTGTCAAAACAGCAACCAAAGGGATCCCTTTAAAATAGGCCAGTTCATGTCTCTTCTCTGCTCCAAACCCCCGAACAACTTCCTATCTTACTCAAAGTAAAGCCCAAAGGCCTTACAGAGACCTCAAGGCCCCACACAGTGTGGTCCTCCACTCCTTCTCTGGCCAGGTGTCACCAAACCCTTCCTTACATTTGTCTGTCTGCTACATTTCTCAAAGACACAGGCACATTCCTTCCTCAGGGCCTTTGGCCTTGCTGGTCATTCTTCCTAAAATGCTTTTCCCACAAAAATCCACACGACTTGCTTCCCTACCTCTTTAGATCCTTCCTAAAATGCCGTCTTCTGAGTGAGGGCTTCCTGGCTGTTCTGGCTGAAATTAACAACCATGCACATAATCTTCGTTCTCTGCTTAGTTTCCTCCTTAGTGCTTGTCACTATCTACCATATTATATATTTTCAAATTTGCCTTGTTTAAGATCTGTCTTCCCAATTAGACCATACCAAATGCGATGATTTTTGTCTGTTTTATTCACTGTTCTATCTCTCACACCAAGAGTAAAAAGCAGACATTCTGTAAATACTGTAGAAGGAGGTATAAAAGAGGAGGAAGGATGCAGGAAGGGAAGGAGGGGAGGAAGGAACAAACAAAGGAAAGATGGCAAGAATTATTAAAGCCCTAGTTGCTCTCAGTGTGAAAACAACCTCTAACTCGTTTATGACATTTAAGTCACGGGTGGCATAAGCCTACTCCATTGCTTCCTGAGTAGATCTCGATAAATAGAAACCATCAGCCTCTAAAGAACAGTGGCATCCTCTTAACAAAATGCATTTTTTAAATGCCCATGTGAACCAATTAAAATATGAAGTGGTTCCAGCTTCCAAACGCTTTTTTCTTAGACCACAAACTAGGAACAGAGGCCAATGCCCAAGCTGCTCCTCTACCTCACACCATGTTAAGTGTGATGTTGGCTCTGGATAAGTATTAAATTGCAGCTATACCCTTTTTATTTCCCAAAACTAGGTTTTGATTTATCTTACTGCAGGTCTTGAGCGTCTGGAATTTTCCCAAAAGAGCTAAAATTCCTCCATCAGTAAAACTACTGCTCATTACCTGTGCTAATTTCATCTCTTTCTCTGCATTCGATAACCCCATCTGTTGCAATTCCAGCTGTGAGAAGGGAGGAGAGCAAGAGACTGAGCAGACCCAATGCAGAGACACTGTGGGTTAGCAATAGCTCTTTCACAGAGAAAAAGGAAATGTGTAACTAGCAGTGGACACAGCAAAAATAACCTGGCAAAATGGAGCCTTAGTGTTAATCACTCACACTTTACAAGTTCATAGTTCATTATTTTAAAACTTTATATTTATGCTTCAAAATGTCCAGTCCATTTGCTGATAAATTTATTGTTATAGATACACGTATTATGTAACGCCCCATATTATAAAAGCAGACTTCACTTCAAAGTTTCATGGCCTAATTCTCAACCAAAAGCTGCCGGACCCCCATGGGACACCAAAGTTCTGAATATGGGTCTGCCAAACTTTAAGGAAATGCTAGGCATATGTCATTCAGTAGATGCCCAAGAAATAGAAGTTCCCTCTTCTTCCCCTTCAAAGAAACAGCCAAACCCTGTCAAGCTCCTCTGTACTCTCCTAACAAAGTTTCTCAGCAATTCCATTGTTGGGAAACCACACCTGGCGCTGCATTCCTGCCCCCTGCTGCCTTCTGAAAGCCCTCCTGAGGCTCTGGGGAACTGCTGAAGCATTTCCTTCCTCTTCAGAATAGAATGATGAACCAGGTTGTAGTGATTCAGGATGACACTTCAACAAGCTCAATTAATATCCAGTAGGCCAGGATATGATTTATTTCAAATTCGCCCCTATTCTAAAGGGGAGAGCTGTGCATGTAGAAGTGATGGCTCTCGTGAACTTTGCTCCCTCGCTGTGCTCTCATGCTGTACCTCTCTCCCTCCTTCAAGGAGTGGCTCTGCAGGTAAGGATGAGGGCAGTGATATTTAAAACTGATCAATTCTTTACTATCAATTATTTTCGTAAGTGAGGCCAGAAAGAGAACTAGGCAAAAATAAGAAGTATGCTAATTTGTCTTCAATATGAGGTTGCTGGATAAAATATACGATGCCCAGAGAAGTTTAAATTTTAAACAATCGACATATCTTTTTAGTATAGCTATGTGCCAAATATTGTATGGGACATATTTACACTTAAAAATGATTAAATTTTTATCTGAAATTCAAGTTTAACTGGACATCCTGTATTTTTATATGCTAACTTTGGTGATCCTACTTCAGAATCCCCTTCTTCCTCTTCCTTCATTCCCCACCCCCAGATCTCTACACGGAAAATTGGTCTGGGGCAAGGGGGCCACCCACTCCAGTCAGGTGGGAATGGCAGTCCAGGAAGGCTTCACAGAGAAGACTGGACCCAATTAGGTCAGGAAAAATATGCATCATACAAAAGAATGACTGGAGGGGAAGAGAGGAGAGTCCTAGGTATGAGCAATAGCATAGGAGCTTGAAAATCCATGCATGTTATAGAAACTACAAATTGCAGTATTACTGGAGTATGAAATATAGGATGGAGAGTAGCAGTGAAGAAAATTATCAAATAAGTAGGAGCAGATCATGGCCCTGTGTGCCAAGATCAAGGGCTTGTTGCTGCAGAGCTCTTGGAATGTTTTAAGCAGGAGACGATGTGATCCAATTTGCTTTTTAAACACATCCTTTTTGACATGTGTAAAAACTAGTTGTGCAGAGGATTGAATTAAAGGCCGAATCACCTTTCAAGTGTACCCAGGACAGGCTGGAGATGATGAGAAGCTGAACTGGGACAGTGTCAGAGGGACGGAGAGTGAAGAGACAAACTTAGTAAATATTTATGAGGAGAAAAGCACTAGAAAGGTCTGACGACTGATTAAAATGATGGGAGAGGAAGCAGAGACATCCAGGACTGCCCCGTGGGTTCTCCTTGGATGCCGCAACTGTGGTAAAATGCCAAGCACAGTGGGGGTGGGTTAGGGAAGGTACCGGAGGTACATTAGGAGCTCAGTCTGGAGAAGATAATGTTAAGGTACTTAACAGTAAGTACCATATCAGTAAGGAAATGTTCAGCACATGAATCTAAAACTCAGAAGGATGAGGTTAGAGATAAAGATATAGTAGGTATCTACATAAAAATTCATGTTTACCAATTAAGGTCATGTTGCCTGGATATAACATGGTTTTCACAGAATTAAAAGCAATTTCTCTGGATCCAGAGGGGCAGAGTCCAGGGCTGATATGGTGACAACTCGTCATCAGGGCGCCATGCTTCCAGCTTTCTGCATCACCATCCGCAGTATATGGTTTCCATCCTCAAGGTCACCTCCTGGGCTAGTATAGCTCTTCAAGTTCGGCCCATTATGTCTGTATTACAGACAACTGAAAGACGGTGAGAAGGGTGGGAGAGAACATTTCTAGCACCTTTTAGGAGCCTCCCCTGAAATCTTGCACACTACTTCTGTTCACAACTTCTTAACCTGATCTCAGCCATATGGCCCCACATAGGTATAATAGAAGTTAGGAAGCATATTTTTTAGCTGAGCCCATTAACTCCCTGCATGAAATCAGGGTTCTGCTAACTAAGGAAGAGGGATGAATAGATATTGATTCAACAAAGAGTAATCTCTGTCAGATGATGGGAATGTATACGATTAAGGAAAAGTTTGAAGAGTAAAAATATAGTAGGTCAAGGCAGACCAAAAGTTTTAAGGATTTAAGGAAATAATTTAAAGGGCAAGCAAAGAAAAGACTGAGAAGGGAAAATAGTAAGGGGAAGGGAAGAACCCAGGGAAGAAAGTACCTTTTTATAGTTTTCCAAAGAGTGATTCATTAAGCCTTCTACAGCGGAATCCATATTGCATCCTTAAGATTTATACGGATGCTTCTGGGTTTTTTAATTGATTATTCACATCCCCAGCTAGAGTTTTGTATTACACACTTGCTTATGCCTGATGTCTGTGGTCATTTAGCTTTTTCCAAGCAGGCACCTTTGGAAGCCTCATTAGCCCCTTGAAGCCATCAGAATATGCTGGAGCAGCAACTTACTAGATAATATCTTCACTTTCACATACTGAAATAATTTAACTCTATGGCTCATTCAAAAGCATTGGGTTAATGAGAACATTAAAAGTAACAAACAATAGATGTCACATTGGAATGCTTAGCACAGAGCAGAAACAAAGTTATACTGATATCTCTCAATAAAATAAACAGAGTTCATTATTAAAAGTTGTCTTTCAAGCAAAATTCTGATATTGAAACCATATTTTTCTTATTCTCTTGTGCTTTCTATGGAAAAAAATCAGCCCCAAGACATATAAAACAGAACTGTACTCCAGAGCCAACTATCCCCTCCACTGGTGGGAACGAGGAAATGAAACAGGAAAGAGGAAAAGATATCATTAGCCATAGTATATAGGCTTATGCTCTCTAGATAGAAAAATAAATTAGCAAGCCTGTCAAGGAAAGGCAAAGCAGGGCTAAATGTAGGCCAAATAGGAGAAAAGAGACTCACTATCATTGTTGCCTCCCAAAAGCCAATGCGAGTGAGTTTTCAAAATATGGTAATGTTACCTCCATGACCATTTCTCTATGATCCAGCACCGTGAAGAACAGTGTCTGCTGGCTAATTAAGTATCCCAGGTGTAAACCTTACACATCTGTAGTAGACTAAGGTGACAAAGTATTTTAAACACAATATGTAATTTGAAGCCCCTGAAGGATCTTAAACCTCTTGAAGTTTGTAGAAAGATGATATTACATAATCCCATTTTACAGATAGAAAAGCACATGCAAAGGAGCTATCCCCATCCTAAGATGAAAGAGGGAGAGCTGACTTTTTCACTCCCAAAGTCCTATAAGCCTGTGAGAACTACACAGGTACTGAGAAATAACTTTAGAACTCGGGATTTATGCCTCCAAGATCTCCGTTCCCTCAGAGCATCACGACAGCACTTAACATACATGGCTCTTGTGGATTGTTGGTATTCACATGATCAGTAAAATGCCCCAAGCAATAATATACATCATATTGATGATGATAATAAAGCATGTTGCCATGTCACAGTGCCTGAGAAGCATCCTTTAAGAATCAGGTGCAGGTTAAAAAAAAAAAAAAAAAAGAATCAGGTGCAGGTAGAGGTGTGTACAGGGAAAACCTCTGTCTTCCTCCCGGGAGACTCCTCCATGCTCACACAATTACCATATTCATAACTCTTCTGACACCAGATATGGGAGGCACTGCCACCCCAGAAAGCAATTCTTTCTGGACGCTAGCCAGGTGTCCTACCATTCAATTCAGTCCTGACACTATCTACCTGGAGGCAACATTGGATCTCACAGGTTGATGGCTTCCCCAAGGCTCCCCCTCACCACCTCCCCAACTTTAGAGCCAATCATGAGTCCAGATTATCACACATGGGAGGTTCCCACAACCCCCTTCCTGGGTTTGATTAGTTTTCTGGAGCAGTTCATAGAATTCAGGAAAACAGTTTGCTCATCAGTTTATTATAAAAGGATATGATAAAGGAGACAAATGACCATCCAGATGGAAGAGATGTGTAGGGCAAGATATGAACAAGGGAGTGATGCCTGCCCCTACCCTCTCTAGGAGCCCCTCTCTCCTAGCACCTTCACAGTTTCACTAACTCAGAAGCTCTTCAAACCCCATATTTTTGGGATATTGATGGAGGCTTTATCACATAGGCATGCTCAATTATTAATTCTACTTCCAGCCCATCTCTCCACCCTGGGGAATATGGCATAAGGCTGAAAATTCCAAGCTTCTAATCATGGCTTCATCTTTCTTTCTGGTGATCAGCCCCCACCCTGGGGCTCATCCAGCGACCCCTCAACATTAGAACAAAGACTCTGCTATCACCCAGGAAATTTCAAAGGATTTAAGAACTGGGGTCAACAACAAAATAATAGATCAAAAGAGGCTCCTACTGCTCTTATTACTTAGAAAATTATAAGACTTTTTAGAAGTTCTATGCCAGGAATTGGGGCAGAGATCAATACATATATTTTTATACTATCTCACAAGGTATATGCAGAAACACAGAAAAAGCTCTGATTAAAACTATCTCTGGTAACAAAGGAGCCATTATTCTTAAATTTTCACATTTAGGTATTGTTATGTAATTAGAGGTCCCAGGAAACTAATATTTAAGAACTTAGATCTTGCATATGACTGATTTTAACTTTATCCTCCTAGAAAAAAACTTACATCCTTTCTTCCTCTTCCCTTCTCCTCCCCACCTGAAGGTATTTCAGTTGTGACACAGTTTCGGTTGTGACACAGTTTCGGTTGTGACACAGTTACAAAAACCACTCTTCCAGGTGGTTTACCAACCCCAGACTTTTTAAGGTAGATGTAGAAATATAACAATCACAAGGGCAATGTTCTCCAAACTGACATTTTTTCTAATTTCAGCACCAATAAGATCATTCACACACATTGGATTACTTCCTAGCACCTTCCTCCTATACTGATTCCAGTTATAGTTTTATTTTTTTTAATATTTAATTTATTTATTCATGAGAGAAGATAGAGAGAGAGAGAGGCAAAGGCACAGGCAGAGGGAGAAGCAGGTTCCATGCAGGGGCCGGATGTGGGACTCGATCCCGGGACTCCAGGATCACGCCCTGGGCTGAAGGCGGCTAAACCGCTGAGCCACCCGGGCTGCCCCCAGTTATAGTTTTAATGTCTATTCCATAGCCATTGTTGCAGTCCATGGAAAGTACTAATTTCCTATTGTTTTTATGACAAATTACCACAAATTTAATAGCTTGGAACAACTGCTATATTTCTGTTCTAAGGTCAGAAGTTTAAAATGGGTCTTAATGGATTTCTTAGTCTGCTTAGGCTACTATAACAAAATACCACAGACTAGTTAGGTTATAAGCAACAGAAATATATTTCTCACATTCTGGAGGCTGGAATGGAAGTCAAAGATCTATATGCCAGTATTGTCAAGCGAGCACGCAGATTTCCCGCTGTATCTTTACAGGACAAAGAGGCTAGGGAGCTTTGCAGGGTCTCTTTTATGTAAGCACTATTCCCACTCTTGAGGGCTTCACCCTCAACACCTAATGACCTCCCAAAGTCCTCACCTCCTAGTACTATTACAGTGGGTGTGGGGATTTTAATATGTGGATTTGGGGAGCCATAAATATTCAGACCATAGATAGCAGTGGGCTCAAGTCCATATATCAGCAGGATTGTGTTCTTTTTGAAGGCTCCAGGGGAAAATCCATTTCCTTACCTTTTCCAGCATTCAGAGGTTGCCTCCATTCCCCAGCTCATGGTTCCTTTCTCTATCTTCAAATCCAGTGCTGGAGTATCTTCCAATGTCCACCTCTAACCCACACTGTCTCCTGCCTCCCTCTTTCACACATAAGGAGCATTAGGATCATACAGGCCCAGTTAGATAATCCAGGATAATCTCCTTATCCCTGGACCCTTAACTTAATCACATCAGCAAAATCCTTCTTCCCACATAAACCAACAGTCACAGTTCCGGGGACCATTGTTCTACCTATCACAATAGCAAAGAAATACAGATGAGGGTTTACTGTATCATCTATGCTATTTGAAAGAGAAATGAGATCATTATATGTTTAGTAAGGACAACTTCCTATTTTCCTAGGCACTTCAAACTGTTAGCCATTTTCTACAAAGTCTTAGCTTATTCCCAAAGAAATAACTTGAACCATAAAGGAAACATGATTTTATGTGGTTCTTAAAATGTGCAGCCTTAACCCAGCAAACCTTAACTTTTGTTTTTCAAATGTGAAAGGCATGACTAAGATCATTGCTTTGCCATATTATCAAAGGTCTTAGGACAGAAACTAAAGTCTTTTATTGTGATTCTATGCATTGTCCACAGAACTGGACAGTAACCTCTACAGAGGAAAAAATCAGAGTTCTAAGAGAACAAAGATTATCTGCTTTACTTTCTATGTTTAGGCAGGTGAGAGAATCTATTCCGGCCTTAAACTTCTCCAGAGGTTTCTAATTTTTCTGGAATGAAACTGTGTGTGTGTGTGTGTGTGTGTGTGTGTGTGTGTGTGTGTGTAGTTTGTTTAAAAGAGCTCCAGAAGAGAAAAAATAATTTACCTCAGTAACCTTTTCAAATAGAAAATAGCTTTGATTTTTCTTACACTGACTAATCTCTATCTGGCTGTCAGAGGATACTATTTAAGTAGAAAGCAAGAAAAAGAGGTCAGAAACCCATCTCGCTCTTGCTCAGAATAGCAATAGCAAAAGAGGAAAAAATACCAGGACAGTTCTTACCGGCCTCTTCTTCCTGATACAGGAGAAAAATCTCAGTTTAAGGTAGAATAGATTTTAGCCCTTCTACTAATTTTATTCATGTCCCCAAAACATGAACAAAACCTTGAAAAATGTACATGTTATGGTTAATGAGATACACCTAGACATAGATATTACTCTTTTTTTTAAAGATTTTATTTATTTATTTGAGAGAGAGAGAGCACAAGCAGGGGCAGCAGCAGAGGGAGAGGGAGAAGCAGGCACCCTGTGGGGCAGGGAAACCAATGCAAGGCTCAATCCCCGGACCCCGGGATCATGACCTGAGCCCAAGGCTGACGCTTAACCAACAAGCAGATGCTTAATCAGCTGAGCCCCCCGGGCGCCCCTAGATTTTACTCTTATTCTAAATTCTTAGGCCCAATTCTCTACATTCTTAGAATCACAGAGAAGATGTAGTGTATTGCAGAGGGTGGGGCTTTGGGCTTCTAAAACAGGTCTCATTGCCTACTACCTGTATGAGCATGGGAAAATAACTTGGCCTTTCTCAACTTTGTTTTCCCATCCCTAAAGTGTTGATAGTAACAGTACCTACTTCACTTCAGGGTCATTGTGAAGTATTCCGTGCAATGCCGGGCACCCAGCAAGAGCTCAATAAATGTTAGTCGTTATTATAGTCTAAAAGGCACTCCAGGGGTGCCTGGGTGGCTCAGTTAAGCAACTGTCTTCAGCTCAGGTCATGATCCCAGGGTCCTGAGATTGAGCCCCACAGCGGGCTCCCTGCTCCATGGGGAGCCTACTTCTCCCTTTCCCTCTGCCTGCCACTCCCCTACTTGTGCTCTCTCTCTCTGTCAAATAAATAAAATCTTTTAAAAAATAACAGTAACAATAAAATAAATAAAAGGCACTCCAGAATCAAAAAGAAATAGATCAAAAACAAACAATAATAACAAAAAATACACATCCGAATCCCAAACTCAATCTTAGGCTATGGAAGAACATTAAAAACATGCAATACGGATTGGTGAATAATTAGTCAAATTTTTGCTCAAGTCCTATTTTGCTGCCTCTTCTCAATTTAGTCTTCTCATTGAGAAACCTACGGAAAAGAATCTTCATCAAAGATTTCATTGCTTTGATACCCTGAGTAGAAGGACAAGTCTTACTTGATAAGGCATAAAAGAACTGAGAATTCCTTCTTCATTATTATTAAGGAATTAACCTATTAACACCTAGGATTACAAAACAACCACCAACCACTGAGGATTGGTTAATTATAGGAAAATCAAGCAAAACTGAGGTCTTAGTGACTCCAAATGGTATGCCCTCAGAACATAATATCCAAATGCAACAAAATGTAGGAAAGAGGCCAGCCACACAGAAGGAAGGTGACCCATAAATATTGTTACATGAAGGGTAGGAAAGATGGAGGCAGAAAAGGAGCAGGGTGGGGGAAGGCAGGAAAGAAGGGCTGACTTTTTCTCCAAAGACAGAGGACGATCCATGGCCAATCTTGTATGTATCTTTTTGTGCATCCCAAACTGCACTCTTTCCAGCCTCCCCCTTCACACACACACACCCATCACTCCAATCCAGACAAAGTCTAGTCTTAAATTCCCGGGGGTCATCCAGAGATTGATCTTAGATGTGTGAAGCATCCCTACACAAGCCATTCAAGTTTCTACATTTGAACTTGAACTGCTCTGCCAAAACCAACATCCTCCATAACAAAGACCTAAATCTATCTCTCGGGCAAACGGTCTCTGACTTAGAAATGGCCCATCCATACAAAGGGCTGTCATCACTCTAGTCCTATGCTCTACTTTACTGGAACATAAAAGCAGTCCAGAAAACATTTATGTGCTCATAGAGAACCTACTGGTTCGGAAGAGAAGGTAAAAAGACATTTTAAAAGGTAGAGGCAGCTTTAATGACTCTCACCCTGGAAGCAAACAGATTCCCAGGTAAGGTTAATCTGCCCTAATCAGTTCTCTTCAGCCCAATATCGTTACTAAACCTGCCTGTTTTTTTGTAGTCTCACCTTGTTCCTCTGCCTAAAATTCCATGAGTTAGGTATTCATTTGGATTATCAAGCACTCTCCTTAGCAATGCAAATGCTTCACAAAAGATTAATAGGCTTTCAATCATGAACATTTTCATACTGCAACAATTCAATCAGATTGCCTTCCTCCTAACTCCTGGAAAGTGTTTCAATTAAAGAATTTTAATTCTAGAGAAAATATGAAGACAATTAGAGGCATAGGGAACTTTTTTTTTTTCATTTATTCATATATTTTCACTCATTCATTTAGACATAATGAATGCTTTTAGGTGCCAGGCCCAGTTCTAGTCACTGGAGCACTTAGTGGCCAAGGGTGGCCCTTGGGGAAGTAGGTGTTGACGTGCCATAGTCAGGGGCTTAGTGCAGAATGACGGCATAGAATCTGTAATGAGAATTCCTTCAAGGTCATAAATATTAAATTGAGGCCGAGTACCTGGTGGCTCAGATGGTTAAGCATCTGACTCTTGATTTCAGCTCAAGTCATGATCCCAGGGTCAGGAGACTGAGCCTTTCATTGGGCTCCTTGCTGGGTGTGGAGCCTGCTTGAGATTCTCTCTTTCCCTCTGAGCCCTCTGCTCCTCCACCTCCTCCTTTCCCTTCTCCTTGCACTTGCTTGTGCACTCTCGCTCTCTTTCTCTCTCCCTCTCTCTCTCCCTCTCTCTAAAAATAAAAATAAAACATTAAGTTGAGGCAAGGAAAGGAAATAGAAATGTGATGGACAATTTTTATCTACTTGAGAAATTTGTCTCATCCAGAGAAGAGAGAAAAAATATTTTTTCCTTCCTTCACTGTTTCCAGGACACAAAGCATAATAGATATAATATAATTTACTCATCTTCTGGGTCTTTTGATAAAAATTCATTCTGAGTGGGAGAGAGACTTGCTATTGATTTTATACCTTAAAATACCTAAAAAGTGTTTTAACACTTTACTTGCTTCCATTTTAAACAACCCTACAGTTACACTATTCCAGAACCATTACAGATCATGAATTCCTATTCTGATACTTGTATTGGTCATGACCTCAGAAATTATTAAAGGATATGGAGCTGAATGTCAAACACTAAAGACTCAAGAGTCCCATTCATGTGGCATTACACTTATTTCTACATTGCTTTTCCTTGCTGACTTATTCTCATCAATCCCTTATACTCTCAATACACCTGCCTCTAGCTTGCTTCCTATCTCATCTGCGGCCCTACTCCAGACAATCCAGCCTGTGCAAACCATGTGCGAAAAAGGAGTGAAAGGGAAGCCAGAAATTCTCCTGTAAGAAAAGTACATGAGTTTTACTGCATGAATTTTGTGACATTCATTTTAACGTTCGGATATTTTCCCACATCATTTCTCTGCTTTGTTTTGGGTAACTGAGGATGTCAGATAAATGACCACCAGTTAGAAATAATAATGTTATAATTTACCATAATGAAATCAGAAGGGAAGTTGACAGTGGTAAAATTAACTTATTTGTACAATGATCAAGATATATTTTGTGTTCTTAAAAAAAATTTTTTTTTTTTTTTTTTACTTTCATCAACCTTTGCTGCATTCCTATTGTCACATTCATGACAACTGGCCTAAAGGAATAGTCAACTTCAGTAGGTCTAAGGACAAAAGCCAGTTATCGATTCAGAGGCAGGCAGAAGAGGTGGTAACACCAGAACCTGGTGTTATATTTGAGGTGATCAGAGAAAGTTTTTATTCCCCAAATATGTGTCTTATCTAACAGCTGATTCTCTTTTAAAGCTCTACCTGGCTTAGAACTTTTACCTCTTATTATTAGGCAAATGTTCTTGGGGATACTTTTGTTTTCTAAATTAAAAGACTCAATATTCTCTCTAGCACTCTCCTTAAATAAGGCAAATATTTCCCAAAAGGTGATGGGCTTCCAATAAGGAACATATTCGTTTTGAATTCGCTCAATCAGATTGCTTTCCTCCTAACTCCGGAAAAGCATTTAAATTGAAGAGATATTTGATTTGGAGAATATATATTTCTCAACTTATCCTTGATCCCTTCCTCTTATGAGAAGACTGTAAATTGCAACACCCACCCCCCAACATCCTTCTCACACGGAAATAAAATTGTAGGGAAACCATGTGACTTGCTAGATAGCCGTTTCCTACCTCCCTTGCAGGTAGGTGTGGTCACCTGACGTAGTTGGCAGACGTGATATGTATCTCCTGGCCAGCATCTTAAGACAACAAGGATACCTCCTCTGTACTGTTTCTCTTTCCCTCAGACAGAAAAGGACTCCGTGGAGACCCACCATCCACAAAACAATGCCCTGGGGGAGCAAGAAAACACAGGTTCAAAAAAACTTAGATCCTTGAATGTCCTTGGGGAATAGAGATGCCTAGCAAAGGAGCTGCCCTACAGTGTGACCGGGGAATAAATAAAGGGTGGTTTTGTTTGAGCTATTGCATTTTAAGGTCTTTTTGTTGGAGCAGTTTAGCTTTATTTTCACTAATACATCTAGAAACAGCTACACTGTTTATTCCTCTGTCTTCTGACTACAACTTGACCCTGACTCCGTCTCTCTCAGCATTTACACATGCTAAGCATACTTACATTAAAAACTAATCATCTCTCAAATCTTTTTCTTCTATTTTTGCCAAACCTCCTCAAAGTATTGTTTAGGAGTGTCCACCTGAGTGCCCAGTTGGTTAAGCATCTGACTCTTGATTTCGGCTCACGTCATGATCTCAGGGTTGTGAGACCCAGCCTTGTGTTGGGCTCTAAGCTGGGCATGGAGTCTGCTTAAGAGTCTGTCTCTGCCCCTCTGTCCCTCGTCCCCAACACCCCTCAAATAAATGAATAAATATTGTCTAAACTAGTGAGTATACAGCTCTGATATTATTAAGGCTAAATCTTTGTCATCTTGCTCATACGGCCACCCTTGCCTCTTGAAATTCATTTACCTCATCTTCTGTGACACCCACTGTCCTCATCTCCTTTTCTTCTCTGGCTACTCCTTCCCAGGCATCCGGTAGATTCCTATTCTTCTATGTGTCCTTGAATGTGAAGAGAACTCAAGATTATGGACCAGGCCCTCATCTTTCTCCATTCTTCACTTCACACTCACCCTGCTGAATTTCTCCCACTCTGGAAGCTTTCAAATAGGGAGCTCCAACCCAGATCCTTCTAGCCCTTTTTTGCAATTGTTAACTTCCTTTGACTGACCCAAGGCCCTTCAATTTCAATATATTCGAACCAAAGTCCTTAGCTCCACTGCTCCAGTGAATCACCAAGTGCTGGATCTCTTGCTTACTTTTTGACTCAGTTTACTTCTTATCATCTCCAATAAGACTATCTTTTTTTAAAAAAGATTTTATTTATTTATTCATGACAGACACAGAGAGAGAGAGAGAGAGGCAGAAACACAGGCAGAGGGAGAAGCAGGCTCCATGCTGGGAGCCCGACGTGGGGCCCCCCAATAAGACTATCTTAGTCAGAGAGTGTATTGTAGTTATTAAAAACATTGCTTGAGGGGCATCCCGAGTGGCTCAGTGGTTTAGCACCACCTTCAGCCCAGGGCGTGATCCTGGAGACCCAGGATCAAGTCCCACGTCAGGCTCCCTGCATGGAGCCTGCTTCTCCCTCTGCCTGTGTGTGTCTCTGCCTCTCTCTCTCTCTCTCTCTCTCTCATGAATAAATAATAAAAATCTTTAAAAAGGAAAAAAAAACATTGCTTGAGTTCAAATCTCAGTTATACCATTAAATGTGTGACATTGGCATGTTTCTTAACCTCTCTGTTCCTCAGTCTCATCATCTGTAGTGTGAGGGGTATAAAAACACCATCTACTGTATCATCATGGCATTGAATGAGTTATTATGTATAAACACACGTTTTCTCTAAAGTAGCTTAGAAGAATGACTATCACATATTAAGTACTAGTTAAGTATTGCCATCTTTTTCTACAGATTTTATTTTTAAGTAATCTCTACACCCAATGTGAGGCTTGAATTTATAATCCTGAGATCAAGAGTCACACACTCTATGGACGCAGCCAGCGAGGCACCCCAAGTGTAGCCATCATTGTCTCCTGCAGAGATTATTGTAATGGCCTCTTAATTTCATCATCCTGAACAATTCTTTCTCCCTTTCCAACACTAAACTGAAGATGCAATTTCTTCTTCATCTTCCGATGGCTACCTATTTTCTTAAGAATAAGATCCTAATTCCTTACCATGGCTTAAAAGGCTTTTTGCACGATCTGACCCTACTCCCGTCTTTGGCTACCCTATGCTCTGTGTTCTTACCAGTTTGGCCCTGTCTAGGCTCCTCTAACACCCTGTACTTTCCAAGGCATGACATTTAACACCAAATGCTGCCCATTTGCCTTCTCTCTGCTCCTCATTTTAGCAGGAATTAAAAGCACATTTGAATTGTTTAATTAAGAATGCCTCTGCAACAATGTAGTGTTGCTCCCTATTGTATTTTGCGTTTAACAGAATTGATTCCCAACTGCTACCCTGTTGGTTCTTTTGTGTATGTGGGCCATGCAGAATCCTTGCCCTCTGCATTTAGGAATTCTATTTATGCTGTGATAGTCTCTGAGGACATCACTTGCATTTTGAATGCTGAATCTTGGACTCCCGGCTCTTATATTCTGCAGCTCAAACAAAAGATCACTTCCTACTTTACATTTAGAAACAATTCCAAGGATAGAGCCTGCAAAAGCAGGCTCTGGGATAAGCCTTATCCTAACTGATTAGCCAAAGATATTGTGTGCATGTGTGGCAGGTGGAAGAAATATTTGAGCTGCAAACCCCAAGTCATTGTCCCCCTCTCTCTGATCCAAAGTGTTTTTGAGAACTCTGGGATCAAATTTCTAAGAGTAAATGCTCTCCCCAGGTTTCCATTTTCACTGAACTGACTGGGCAAAGGTTTGGTCAGGTTGTTTACTAGCTACATACATTCTCCTTCCCTCTCCCACATGTTAGGCTACCCACTGTGCCTTTGTGGAACCACCTGCCCTCTGTGACCTCTCTATTTTCCTTTGTAACCCTCTTCATCTGCCACTGACTGCTCCTCATGCTTTGAGTCTCAGTTCCAATAACACAAACTTCCCATAATGTTTATTTGAAGTAACATTTGTATGCAGCTTTCAAGTTTGCAAGTTTCATACGCCTTATCTTATTTAATACAAGAGGCTACACAGCACAGTGGCCAGAAAGCATGCCCTGGAGCCAGACTCCCTGAGTTCATAATCCCTACTCAGCCTTTTACTAGCTGTGTAACCTTGGCTGAACTGTAAACTCATTCCAGGTTGAAAAGCAACTGCTAAGCCCTCTATATCAGCTCATATTCCGTGAGTAAAACAGCACCAGCTTTACAACATTGCTTGTGAAAGACCTTAGGTCCAAGAACCCTAATACTTTAAAGGCTCAAAATCCGAAGTTAGCTATGACTCTTCCTTCTCCCCATCTTCCCATATCCAATTACGAAGTTTGAGTGATTCTTTTATTATGCTTCTTTTATCTCCCCTTCTCTTTCATTCCTACTGTTACCATATTAGTTGAGGCCATTATCAAATCACACCACCAAGTCTCCCTGTCTCTCCCATCCCCTCTTCCCAATTCAACTTTTCATTACCAAAAGAGTATGGGTGGTATAAAAAAGTATAAAACACTCTGCAATCTTGTAATTCGTTTGAGAAAATGGCATTGTGTGTGCGTTTATGAGAAAACGAATTGCATGAGGTAACAAATACAAACAAGAGGGCAATGGAAAATCAGAGAAGGGAGAAATCACATCCAGCTTAGGCAGTCAGGAATACTTTATGGACATGATCCATCTGAGCTCTGCTTGCTTGCTTCTTGCTTTCATAAATTTTCATCTAACAAATACTAATTGAGCATCTGCTTTGATACTGGAAAGACATCTTAATTTTTCAGTGCAAATTAAATACGACACTACATGAATATAGTAAATTTTCAAATATCCTTGAGATTCAAAATTTTATTACAAATGAGAGTCATCAGTCAACACTAGGCACACCAGCAGATATATTGTTAAACAATCACTATGTTATTGTATTTACAAAACAGTCACAAGTTTAAAAACAGGAAGCATGATGTAAGAGAAAGACAACTGCCATAAAAACACAAAGGTGGCCAGCACAACTTACCTCAGGACTAAGACCAGGGAGGATATACCCCATTGTTTAGGTCATTATATTTGCTTCAGTCTTATGTGTTTATTAATGACTCACTCCTAATTTCCCTTTCTCAACTTATTTTTATAACCAAGAAATCCCCTTGGGTTCAGTAGTACTGGGTGTCGTTGGTGTCTGTTCTGATTGGTTGGTTCCAGTGCCATTCCAGTTATTGACTATTTTGTAGATCATATGTGTATAGAGGCATGAGTTAAGATACTAAGACAGTGAAGATCAGAATAATACAATCAAAAGAACATCTTGGTCTTCACCAAAATTAGGAATTTGTCTCCTGTTCTCCATTCCCATGGGCCTCATCACTGTACCTTCTCTTGCTCTGTAAAATCAAGTTCTCTTCACTTCCCCATAACCCCTCCCTCCACCAAACACTGTCACAGACAAAAATGTGAAGCTTAACAAGAATAAGTATAAACAGCTGGTAAACATTAATGTCTCACACTTTCCAGGGTATCCTACCTTTTAAGAAGGGACAAAGCCCTCCCCAAACAGTAGCTATAGTAAGCTTTGTGTTGATTAAATGCTTATTGAATGCAGAGACCTACTGAACAAAACAAAACAAAACAAAACAAAAAAAACCCTCAATATTATTTAGAAGATTCTTTGGCGGGGGGGATCCCTGGGTGGCTCAGCAGTTTAGCACCTGCCTTTGGCCCAGGATGCAATCCTGGAGTCCCGAGACCAAGTCCCGCATCAGGCTCCCTGCATGGAGCCTGCTTCTCTCTCTGCCTGTGTGTCTCTGGCTCTCACTCTTTCTCTCTGTGTTTATCATGAATAAATAAATAAATAAAATCTTAAAAAAAAAAAAAGAAAACATAAATAGAAGAGGAAGTCTTCACCTAACTGACTCTCCATCTCAAGAAAATCTCTTGAATAATATGACAAGAATAGTCATGGATTTAGTTGCTATACCTTTTTGTTCCAGGTTCTCAACCAGGATCTCAACCCAAGTCAAATACCCTTTGAGCCTCATTTGCCAGAAATGGGTTTAATAACAGTTAAATTCAGTTTGACTCACAAAGAGCCAAACTAGGCCAATACCACCAATGTCACATGGGAGACATGAGCAGTCACAGAGACCACACAAGTTCATTTCAGGGTGCAGCAGAAGGAGTGGGGAGGCTGGTCCTGAGGCAAAGGTATAGTATCTTGGCTGGCACAGGTTGACCCACTGAATGGCCATACAAGTGACAGAAAATCCAATTTCCTATCTGCCCCGACACACTGTTCTCCTGAGGAAAGCCTAAGCAATGTTGCAGCTCCTTGGACACCTTTTGAAGTCCCTATGGGAATACCCAAGACAACCATTCATTACAAAATGTCACCCCACCCCTGCCATCCCTCTTTATCTCCTTTGTCCTGCTTAACATTCCTTGGTTAGCACTTCTCATCTCTTATTTGTTCAGTGTCTATCTCCTCCCATAAGAATGTAAATTCTATGGGAACAGAGACTCTATTTTGTTCACTGGTATATATATCCAATGCCTGCCTGAAACATAAAATAAGCATTTTTTGAGTTGAAATGAACAGAAAGTGCATTATCTATGGCACTGAGACAGTGCCTTGGATTCTTGGATTAGCTCTCTCCACCAACACTAAAACAATCTCTTTTCCACTATCGCCAAGGAACTTTTGCTTTGCTTAACCAGCTCACTACTACTTTTTGTATACACTTCTTGGGAGAAGCTTTGAAGGAGACAATGTGCAGAAGCCCATCTTACTCCTTCTGCCCCTACTCCCCACTTACCTATACCCTGGAATCAGATTTTTTTCTTTTTATACATATGACATTTCTTTTCCCACATTCACCTCAAGACTAGAAAGGAAAATACAAGGTATAGAAAGGTGAATGGTTTAATCAGAAATGATGCTATTTGACTCTATCCATCATGCCTGCCCTATGAACCTGAGATGGTGTAATTTTGTGATGTAATCAGACACTATCTATATCATTCTCAATGATCATACATAGACCAAGTTAATTAAATTGTTGAGGGAAAAGTTACCTCAAAAAGTCTGAATGTCCCATCTCTAGAGTCATTTCAGATACCTTCTAAGAACCTTGACTACTTCACCTCTAAAATGAAGATACTGTTTTACTAGAAGGTCTCTGCAGGGTCAACTAGCTCCAGTGAATTAGGATTATGTGTCTGGAAATAACACCAGAAAATTTTTAAGAAACAGCCTCAAGTGAATAATGGGAAGCTTAACAATATGTTCTGGGTATCATAATGGGCTTAGTTTGAGTATAATCTATCAGATATTCATTTTAAAACTCATACTCTCTACCTAAGTCAAATGTCATCCTAGAGCTAATTTGTGAATCTTGATAAAGTTTAGGCAGTAAGATCTTCAAAAATATTATTTCAATGGAATCATTTTATATGTTAACTTTGAAAATGTCAACAGCAGGGGCCAAGTAGAGGCGCTCAGGAGGTCTATGCATTTGCCATTTCAAAGGCTTAGCTGTCAGTGTAGGAGTAGGGGGGCAGCCTGCTGTGCTCCATGTTCTGAATAAACATTTCCAGAAATATTTAGCAGATAATAGGGCTCCCACTGGGGCCGTGTGTTCAAAGGCACCACATTGAGCCACCTACCATGAAAGATGTGGATGCCAAAGCTGAGAGTGCTCTGGATTTCAGATTGGGTACCTGCTTCCTCTATAGGACTTCTAAACACACAAAGTCAGGGGGAAACAGCTCACCTTAAAGGGAAAGTGCCTAATGCTTGGCGGAAGAAAAGAACATAATGGTCAATGTCTGAGTAATATTCAATAGCCTTCCATCATGCAGCAGGTCTGTGAAATAGTCTGACAACTCGAGAATTGAGGGCCAGAATTCACTGCTTGCCAGACTAACACCCATCAATTTGAAAAGCTCTGAAATCCATCTTGACTTTATGCAGAAAACTGGTTGCGGTTAAAGTAACAGTGATCTTTTTTTCTCCTGCATTTTATATCTCAGAGAGACATCCATTTTTAGTTCTGAATTTCATCAGAAATGGAAAAGCAAACAGATAAAATTGAGACATTATCATTTTGGTTAGTTTTATGAGAAGAAAGGTAGTATATGGATGTTTATCCACTTTAAATCTTCTAGAGAATGACAAAGACCCCTCCAAGCACACACATCTACACAAATACTACTGTACTTTGCAAATAATAATAAAGAACACATTATGCATGATTCATATATGTTCCACAAACTTTTTAGGTGACCTACAACGTTCTAGTCAAGCAGTGGCCAAGTACTGAGGATTTTTTCAAGTATTCAGGATTTTTAAATGCCCGAGATCTGATTCCTGTCATCAAGAAGCTTGCAAACTAGTACAAGAGGAAAACATGTACTAGAAAAAAAATAGTAAACAATGCAACAAATGCCATCAAGGTTCGGAAAATGTGCTGTTGGAATCGCAGCAGAGAGCTTCCTTCCCACTAAGGCGTGCAATAGGCTTTAGTACACCTGCTTAAACCCACATCCAAAAGATCAGCGATGGAAAATAGCCCTGTTCATTCTGAGGTAACAAAGGCCTAAGAAAGGTTTTCTGCTATGTAACTTCTTCAAACCTTTTTTTTTTTTTTTTTTTTTTTTCAGTTTCACTTCTTTTGGAGATGGAGTTCTTTATTTTGCTCTCCTCTCCCAGGAAACCTTGAATACCACATTTTAGTCATCTTTAAAAGAAAGCTTTTCAAATGTGAGTGTTAAAACCGAGAAACCCACCTGGGTGTAGGGGAAGCTAGCGCCCTGCTGGAGAAGTTTCTCACCCCTTGCCTTTTACTGACCTCTAGTGGACACATGTTGCCACGTCATGGAGAGCCTACAAATTTATCCATAGAACTATAAGGCTCTGAATCCTAGTCAATGAATTCCATCACCCATCTTCCCTTTTTCTGCCTGGATACTTAAAAGTTTTTCTACTCTATATAAAAAATATACATTTCAGCACAAACTTGGATCCAATCCAAGCTCATGATGTACAAAATACCCTTCCACACGTGTAAGTGCAAATAAACCCTTTTTCCCTGTAGTGCTGATTTCAGAATTATCTTAGACAAGACAGTGGACCTTAATAGCAATTATTAGAGCAGGGAGTCCCATGAGATTCTAGCCAGAAATTGTAAAAAAAAAAAATTCTTTCTTTTTATATGCCTTTCTTCCCAAACAACTAATTTCCCTACCCATCCTTATCTCACCCCAAAGAAAATTACATTCAGTCCAAGTTTCAGCTCAAGAGTTTATTGCTAAACAACAAAAACCGCTCCCTGTGATTTGTGTGGCAATTGGAAGGGGTAAACTCCCTCATCTATACCCACTAGATGCCAACCCCTTTGTTCCTCTGTACCATTTCTCCTCAACTACTTTCCATAAAGAAGAAATAAACTTGATCTATAAAGGCGTTAATAGATTTGATTACATTTGTATGGCAAGCGGCTGGGTCATCATGTCAGCGAGGCTACTCTAAATGTTAATGCAAGGGCTGTTGCTACTCAACAGATTGGAAGCTGAGACAAGACTATGATAAAAATCTTAGTGCCACGAATTTGCGCAATACTTGGAATCTGAAAATAGATAGGACCCTTAAAATAATGGTAATTGAACATAATAATTTAGTAACGCTGGAGGAAAGAAAAAAGGAACATATGTAGGAATCACGGAGCTTGGGGCAACCAAAGGATAGAAAAATAAATCTATAATAGTAAGAATGAGACCACTTCTTGTGGGACTGCTGGGTTCTATGTAACATCAAGCCCCTTGTACATGTCCACCATATGAAAGTAGGCTCTTATTTCGCAATAGCACATATCAAATTCTATAAATCTCTCCACCTCACTCTCTCTTCTTCTTCCTCTCTCTCTCTCTCTCTCTCTCTCTCTCTCTTTCTCTCTCTCCATCACTTTTCATCCCCCATTTTAGTCTAGCTCTTGGGTAATCCACAAGAGGTCTCAGCTTGGAATGTAGTTGCCCCTCAGACAGTCTAATTACAACTCAATAAATTCTTGACACAGCAAAGAAGGGTTGTGCTGTAGGTACAACACAAATTAAATAAAAACTTAAGAGAGTTTTGCCTCAGGGATTTTGTCATTCAACAAGAAGCTGACAGCAAATTTTTCTTTGTCTGCCTGAGGTCAGGCTCAGTTCTGCTTCCACCTTCATGGATAGAACAATAGATTATGTAGATATAAAGTATAGAGGAATGTTCCCAAATAGATTTCAGATAACCTTTATAACATTTTTAGCCCCTTATTTAAAAGCCCACTGTAGTTGCAGCAGTTTTGATCTCCAAAAGGAATAACTGTGGTTTAACTAAGGGGATTAGCAAATCAAACCTGAGGAAGCCTTTGTAAAGGAGATCTTAGGGTCCCAGAGATACTTGCCCTTTGAAAGATCATTGAGTAATTATGGCTCATTATGTTGAAAGGAAGGCAGCTTGCTGAATGGCTTAGAAGGTAAGAGACCTCTCAGGCTGATTTTTTTTTTTTTTTAATTATGTGAATTCAAAGTGCTACAAAAGAAGTCAAGAGATTCACGAGTCACTTGCTCCTCTTTTGGCTTTGGAGGCAAAGAATGCAGTGTATTCTCTTCCACCCAATAGACATTCCTATTACATTTTGTTATATTTATACACAGCCCAGATAACTCAAGTCTTCACTCAGGGCCTCTGTTAGATTATCCAATAACTAAGAATATGCTTAACATCCAAGCAAAACAAGAGCACCAAAATGGGGGGTGGGGAGGGAGTTGCGGTAGGGCAGGGAGGAGACTGATTTTTAAGAATTCAATATGTGAATTATATATTTCAAAATAAAGACCAGCAGATTTATCATGGAGAAAAAAGTACTTTGTTGAACACTCTTAGACTATTATTATTACTACTACTACTACTATTATTATTAGCAGCAGCAGCATAGTATAATGATTAAGTGCACGGACTCTGAAGTCAATCCACTTAGAACTGCATCCCAGACCTACCATGAACTATAAAATAGACATAAAAATAGTACCTATGTCATGATTTGCTCTAAGAAATGAATAAATTAATTTATGAAGAACATTTACCAGAGTGTTTGATACACAATAAATGCTGTACAAGCTTGTCATTACTATTACTCTATCATTCAAACACTGTTTTTTTAAGTTTTTAGCACATAGGGAGGGGAAGGGGCACAGCATCAAAGTCTCGCATTGCTCAGAGCTTCTAAAGTCATAGTCTTGCCTCGCTGACAGATTGCTAACTCTACACATAATGAACATTTTCTTGAAATCCATTAAAGTCAAAGGAGAAATTCTTAAAATCACAGAGATTTTCAGATCTAAAGTCCCTCTTGACCCAAACGAAAAGTCATACACTTTAACAGCATAATAGTTGATATTTATGGTATAATAGCAGAACAGCTTCACGTTGGACCTTATTTCTGGGTCCCTACTGAAATCTCTGAAGGGTCTCCAAAATCAGAATGTCACTTCCTCGCCCAAGTTTCTCAAATTGAATAATTTGGGAAGTAAAACAAAGAAATGGCCGAAGAAGAATCAAAATATCAACTTTAATACCAAATGAAGGGAACTTGGAAGACATGGCTTGAACCAAAAATAAGGACTCACCAACCTGGTAACTGGCAGTGTTGGACCTGGCACTCCTCCCCAGGAATGGTGAGCTGGTAGGGACCTGAGGCTGCCTGTCTGTCCATCAGGGAATACAGAGGTGCCCTGATCTCCTGGCTTGTCCTAAGAAGAAAAAGGATGAAAGCAAGAGCTTAATTTTGACATTCTGTATTTACCATTTCTGTGGGGATGCCCACCTATGCACAAGGTTTTGATTCCCATTTCCCACTCGAGGCCCGTATTTCTGTACTTAATACTATACACTCTACCTAATCACAGAGTATCCACATGCTCTTATGAACAGATCTTTTCCATCTTGTGAATGAGAGAGGCTATAGAATTATTTAGGAGACAGAAACTTGGCCCCAAGGGAACAATTTTTCTCTTAATTAGCCACTAGAGAGCCAACTGGCACCACTAGGTGTGGAGTGACTCTTGGCCTATGGCCCAGCCAGGTGAAATTCAAAGTGAGCCCCTCACAGTTGCCTTGCTGGTGTTGAATACAGATGGAATTTGGGATAACACATCCAGAACTGCCTTCCAAGATGTGGCACCAGTAATTTAAGGCTAGAAATCCACTCGTGTTTTATGATAAAGGTGAGCAAAGCAAATATTGTCCTACTCCCAAAACACCCCCAAAAAGTCCTTAAAGACTTTTTTTTCCTGTGACTCAGCTGCCCATGTTTGAAACTAAATCTATCCCAAGAGGTTGGTCTTATTTCTTTCCTGTAGACTCATTCAGAACATTCTATTCTCTCTTTTCTTTTCAAATGAGGATAGCTATCTTTAGAAAGGCACTCGTAGCCCCTTTAGACTGTTTTTGATGTGGCATGTTGCAGAGTCGTTCAGTCATCTTTGACTCCCTCTCTTTGGAACAAGTTCTTATGCGTTTGTGTTTTTCTAAGAAGTATGATCCTGGGATCTGAATGTGATACCGTAGGTTAGAAATGAATGAGTAAAGACATTCTATTCTCATTGTATATAGGTTTTTAAGAATCCTCACTTTGCTTGAGTTGACTTTTAACCATTTACATATAAAGTTTAACTGTTGATTAAAATTTCAAGACTCTCGGGACGCCTGGGTAGCTCAATGGTTGGGCGTCTGCCTTCTGCCCAGGGTGTGATCCATAGTCCCGGGGTTGAGTCCCACATCAGGCTCTTTGCATGGAGCCTGCTTCTCCCTCTGCCTCTGTCTCTGCCTCTTTCTCTCTGTTTCTCATGAATAAATAAATAAAATCTTTTTTAAAATGTTTTTTTTTTTAATTTCAAAAAGAATTTTCAAGATTCTTTTAGCAATTCTGGTGCTGAGGTTCTTAATGCTTGTTTTCAATGACGGGGATTATTTCTGATCCAAGTTCTGAAATCGTACTAGTTTTGTAAATCCAGACTACTTGCATAACTTCCTGAACCTCAGTTTCACCTTAGAATAGGATTATAGTTCCTCCCTTTCAGGGTTGTATTGATTTGTTAAGGCTACCATAACAACATACCATGGACTAGGTGGCTTCAACAGTAGAAATGTATTTTTTCACATTTCTGGAGGCTAGAAACCAAGATCAAGGTGTGAACAGTGTTGGTTTCTTCTGAGGCCTCTCTCCTTGGCTTGGAATAGTCACTATTTCCCTGTGTCTTTGTATGGTCTTCCCTTTGTAGGTCCACATCCTAATCTTGTCTTCATATGAGGACACCAGTCATATTGGAATAGGGGCTCACCCTAATGCCCTCATTTAACCTTAATTATTTCTTTAAAGACCCTATCTCCAAACACAGTCAGATTTTGAAACACTGGAGGATTAGAACATCAACACATAAATTTGGGGTAGACAATTCACTCCATAATATAGGTAAATTAGTGCTAGAGTCACATGGTATGATTCCTCAATAAATGCTTGTCAAATACTTGAGTCAGATGATGGCCCTCTAGCCCCAACCCTCAATCAACCCTAAGTTTGTTGGTTTGTTTGTTTGCTGCTGCTATTATTTAAAGGCAAAGATGAAACTTGAAGTATTCTTACAGCCCCCAAGGAACCTCCATAGACTCAAAAATAGTTGGATCAAGAAGTTCCTCTTGAACGGGATTGAAAAAAATTTAATCAAATCAATCTAATGTCCTCCTTGCCAAAGAAACTGAAGAACCATGGTAAAGACCCCCATTCCAGTCCGTTTTCCAATTCTTTTTTGCTTTCATTATTTTCCATTCTTTCATCTTCCTGTTCCTCCTTGACATGTCCTCTAATAGAGCAAACTCATCAACCATCTCCCTACCTTCTACCCTCTTTGTAGCCCTTGCTTTCCCCCTTCCCTCATGCACTTGCCAAGATGTTGAGCTGCTCTGTGTTGCTGATCAGTGACTAATTTCCTTTTTATCGGGAATAAAGAAACCCTTAATTGCCTCCTGCAATACCACTGGCATAATCCTGACACTAACACATCACAATGAACAGGAGGCCCATTAATAAACATGCAGTGCTGTGAAGAATTTCACTGATCCCTCTCCAGGTCATTAAATCTATACATGTTTGATGGGCAATAAAAGAGAAATGTAGAATGGTAATGGCAGCTGTAGGAAGCTGCTGCTGTCCTAGTCTGCCTTAACCACAAGAAAAGTCAGGAAATGGTCCACACATTGTTCTAAATACGTATGTATTCAACTCATTATTACTAATTTCAAATGCCCATGCATACTGCACAGGCAACTGGTTCATAAATAAAACTCAGGCTGAAATTGCAGCCTTAAATTCTTTCAACTTCAAATAGGGACATGGTATCCAGTTTGATTAAACGAGGAGGAGTGGTTCACTCTAACGAGAAATGTTTCTGTGTGGGGGTGACTTGGAGGGCAGCTGCTAATCAAAACACATTTCTGTTTGTCACCTTTTATGATATAAATAAAAGATGTTGCCCTGTGTTAGTAAGATATTAAGCAAAGTCAGATTCTAATTCCAGAAACAAATCATCAAGCCAATAAAGATAAAATAGACTCACAAGTTTATTCTCTAAAGCTAAAATCAAAGGAATAATTCATATCATATAAGACAGGTCAAAATTACTGTAGACATTTTATGTCTATTTCTTACCTCACAGATAAAGTCAGACATAGAACTATACATCATAAAATGGAATGGCTAAAATACCGAATGTCAAAAATCAGCAAATCCTACCATCATCCCACACTCGTGGCTCGCATTAGACCAACACAGACAGAAACATTGCGATAAGCCTTTGGCAAGGGAACATTCAATGTTTGAGATTTTATATACTCTTCAGTGACCCCAAAACTCCACGACTTACAGTAATTTTTAATTTTGTTGAGAGTGAATTTGAATCACATCCCTTCTCCCCCACACACACCTCCACCATGAATCTGATAGGATGAAGTAATCACAGAACTAGTGAATTTACCTGGCCACTCGGCCTCTGTTCATTTGTTCAGCCCTGATACTCCTCCTCTTCCCTCATCTTAGTAACTCTCACAAAATGTTTTAAGATTTTACTTATTGATTGATTGATTGATTGATTGGGGTGGGGAAGGGCAGAGAGAAAGAGAGAACCTTGAAGCAGATCCCCACTGGGCATGGAGCCAAACAGGGGGCTCAAAATCACGATGCCGAGATCATGACCTGGGCTGAAATGAAGAGTCGGGCGCTCAACCGACTGAGCCACCCAGCTCCCCATCTCACAACATAGTTTTTGAAAGAAGGTAAGGAGGACTTGTTGGGTGCTAGGAAAGGGGAGTGTGGCTTCTGTGAAATCTGACCCTGAAAAGAAAACCAGATGGTGAAGGTAAGAACGGAGTGCTGAGAGAGATGTTACATTTGCCATCAAATTGCAATTATGATGGATTCTGCTTCATCTGAGTAAAATGAATGCACTCACCCTCACTTTCATTTCTGATTTAAATAGATGAAGCCTGAAGCTATCTCAGTGAAAGCTTGAGCCAGAACGAAGGTGATTTATCTGAGTGAGAGAGTACCGTGGAGGGTTTCACACCCATACCGCCTGCATGTGTTTCCAGCTCCATCACATTTTTATTGGAAGGACTATCATAGTACCCTGAGCATAGCTTCTGTGGTAAGAGATGTCATTTAGAAGCAACCTCACCCTGATTCACTGAATTCTAGATTCCAATTTCAGGAATATTATGGCAGACATTGCTGGTACCTTGCCCATATCCCCTCAGCCCTTTGCTGATGTCGCCTGCAACTTTGGTGGCTAGTTCCCATACACCAATGACTATGACCCCCACCTCAATCTCCTGTGTCTCTGGCTTTCTCTGGCCACTGGAGCATTCTTAGCCAGGAAATGCTGGAGCAACGGCATGCTAGAAGCAATTCTCAACCAACAAAGGACAGAATATCACAGAGAACTATACTAGCTGTTTTTGTTCAGTGGACAATTCTAGGTATGTTCTAGACAGTATCTTTGGAAAGTTTCCTGTAGAAGTAAAATCTAGTTGCCCAAAATAGTAATCTGTTCATTACCACAGTCTTGACTGGCTTCCCTCTCTCTGCTGTCCCATTTCCCTATTCCCTCACCTTATTTCCTACGATTTACCTCCCCCACCCCCCAAATAATATACTTGCACCCAGATCCTCATCTTAGAGTCTGCTTTTGGAAGAAATCAAACTAAGATAGGGCTCAAGTACAGAAGTCTCCCAGCTTTGGGAAATCCCATACTCTCTTTGTTCCCCACAGCACAATATTTACAATGAGAGGCTAATGGTCAATACCGAAATAGTTCTCAAAAAGGTGAGCCCTATATTCACTCTCATATATGTGACCAAATCACAAATCCATACCACTAGATAAAAGGTATCCTTGTGCAGAGTCTAAACTGAACCTAAGCAAAAAGGTTTTCATAACAGTTATTGCCTCCTCCTTCACCAAGGCACCCACAAACAGTTATCAAAAAGTCTTAACTTTTTGCTTTCTGTATCTTGCCAGTAGGTCAATGACAGAGGTGAATTGGGGTAACAAATGGAAAATGGGCATTTGGCCATTATGCACATATTTTATAGGTAAATACCAGTCTTAAGGTTTAATCTCTGAACATGAAAACTGAATCTGTCTTTAACACATGGGTAGCAACGGTACCCACCTGAAAGAATTAATGTAAATATTAAATATGATTATCCATGGTCAGCATTGGCAATGTCTAGCAAATAGAAAACTCTCAATTGATGCTATCTATATCATTAATATTATTATTAAAATGGAGAAATGGTATTTGAGAGAGTTATTTAACCATTTCAGCTGTTCTTATTACTAATTTTTTCAGTAAGAATTGCCACAATGCTTCAATTCTAAGACATAGATTTCTTCACACTGTAATGTTTCTAAAATCTAGATATAATCACACAGTTGATGTGCATGTTTGATATGCTGAAATGTTTCTTTGTAAAGTTCTTTTTAAATTGATGCTGCATCTTATAATCAATAGCACCTTAAAACTAAATATTAAAAAAGCATCCAAAAAGAGAGTACTATGGTACTTGCTATTAATGCCACTGAAATACTGTGAAACCCAAAAAAGTTTTGTGATATGTTGCTGACAAATATAAAGTTCCTACTATTCTTGAGGTATGATTGTGTCATCAATATCACAAGTCTATGCGTGCTGACTGATGTTTTAAACCAAATAATTCACACTTCAAGAAGCAGACTTTCTGTGAGATATTAGCCTGTAGTTACACATAAATTTCAATAAATGCATTATTTTATAACCCATTTATGAAAAAATGCCACTTTGGCACATAAGGAGCTCATGATTAAATGAAATCTAATATCCATAATCTCTAAGTCAATAGCAAGTAATAGGGCTGTATCCTTTTTCCTTTAGTATATTTTGACATCTTTTATAAGCCATCACTGTTTTATACCTGATTTATTTGATAACTAGTGAGGAACCTGGGTAAATTATTTACTGAAAAAACAAAGCACATGGATAATCACCCAGACTTTGACAAAACTCAAGGATCTATGCTTACTTCAGATAACCTTAGAGAAGGGTGACATCTCAAATAATCACACTCACATGGTTACAAAAATAACTTCCAGGAGCTCCTGGCTGGCTCAGTTGGTAGAGCAGGAAACTCTTGATCTCAGAGTTCAAGTCCCACATTGGACATGGAGACTACTTAAGAAAACAAACAACAAAAACAACTTCCAAACAGTTGTCCCATTCCAAATATACCTACAGATAAACAAACCTCCTATTCTTTATCTAGAATAGTTTCTATTTATGATACATGTTTAAACCATGATAAAAAGTTTGGAAGTATTGTCTCAAAAAAAAAAACAAAAACCTAGACTGAACAAGAACTAAGCCTTTGCAGCTCTCAGCTTCCTTGACTTTAAATGTAAAGAGCTTCACAATGTGCAAGTCTTATGAACAAGTGGTATGGAAAAGTGGGTAAGTCCCCCAGAGAAAGGAAAGCAATTGGAAATGGAAAATTCTAGAAATAGGGTGAGCATAGTCTAACTGAACAAACTCCAGCCATGGGAAAAACCAGGGAATTTACCACTGCTTTATTTACAAGGATAGTTTCTAAGAAAACTCAGAGGGACCACTAAGGTAATTGACTGAATTCTGCTTCTGCAGATGCAACTAAGAGCTAATCTCTAAAGATGAAGAGTTAAAAGTTTGACCACTCTCCATCTGAATATATATTAATGGCTTTTAATACCAAAGTAAGCATGCAACCACACTACCCGAGTTGCAGTCCTGGCTATCTGACCTTAGGAATATTACCTGGCTTCTCTGTGCCTCAGTTTCTTCATCTATAAAATTGATACTGATATATTATCTGCCTCATAGGGTTGACATAATTGAATAAGTCAACATATATTAGTGCTTACACTAGTGCCTGACAATCAAAGCACTCAGCATTTTGTATCATTAAATATATAGATGTTTTGTTCCTTCACGTTTTGCTTCAATTCATATCTTCTTTCATAGTTTATCAGCATTTGTAAGTCAACAACTATTTACGTTTATTCTGTAAAATACTGAATAAGTAATCCTTTGGAAACATAATACCTATAGCATAGTCATATCTCGAAGTATTAATCTAATTACATTCTAGGTACTTCCCTCTCTGTTTCTCTTACTTGTAGTGAAGTGCTGCTTTTTCTCATGAAACACACTATAAACAAAAAACAGATTCAAATGAGCATTTAGGACAAGTGCCAGAAAAGATTCTGGATCCCATCCAGAGTGCCTCCAAAAGACTAGCTAATTCTGGGCGGGAGGAAAAGGGAGAAAGAAGGATGGTGTTTCAAACAGGAAACAAAGGGTGGACAAGAGGGATGAGAAGTCCAAAGGAGGAAGGAGACAGAGAACCTCTATCACAGGTGAGACAAAAGTGAAGAAGGGCCTTTGTAGCTGGGCTGTCGTCCAGCATGGAACATCCTCCATTCTCCCATGAGGCCCCTCTCCTGGACCCACACTTAAGAGGACCCTTCACTGGCTTCAGATGTGCTCCCCCAATAGGATATGGCACATGGAGCCCGAGCCTTTTCCCTTTTCTAGACCATAGACCAAGGACCCCACTGACCCAAAGCTGCTTCCAAGACCTATACTCTCTGTCTTACCCAGGTAGACCCGAGGGATGGCCACAGGGAAGATGTTTTCATGGATATGATCAGAGCTTGGACTTAGGGGCTGAGATGTCAGTAAGAATGTGCATGAAGCCCCACATAATGCAGGATGGAGCTGGGAGTGGGGAGAGAAAGTGGGGCCAGATGCAGGCCTGCGCTTAGGGCTGTACCTTCTCAGGCTGCAGGGTTCTGGCGCCGAACTCCAAAGAGTATGAGAATTCTAAATTAGAATCTGGTCTCCCAGGCTGCCAGAGGCCGGGAAATGAGGAAAACGAGATGTAGGTCAAAGGGTACAAACTTTCCGTTTTAAGAAGAATAAGTTCTGGGGATGTAATGTACAATGTGGTAAACTTATATACTTGAAAGGTGCTAAGAGATTAGATCTTTAATATTCTCACCATAACAACAACAACAAAGTGGTAATAATGTGAGGCAAAGGATATGTTGACTCACCTTGACTCGCCTTATTACGGTAAACATTTTGCAATCCGATATACAGATGCACCAAATTATCACATAGTATACCTTAAATTTACACAGTGTTATGTATCAATAAAGCTTTAAAAAGATAATATGATAGAATATGCTTTATTTACCACTTTGCCAAATTGACTTATAACTTTCAAATATTTGGACTTATGGTTTGTGCACTTTCCACAAACGTATGGTTTGTGTCCTTGTTCCAGGTCCCACAAATGTTAGGGGTGCACTCTGTGAGTAGAAAGGGGATGGCCTGCTGCTGTCACATGCATATTATAAGTTTATGCAATCTGATCAATGGGGATACATCACCAGAGTTAAGTCCCCAAAAAACAAATATCCTATCTGTTTTATCCATTGCTATATACCAAAGGCAAAATAAAGCCCACAGGCCAAACCCAGCCTGCTCTGTTTTTGCCTGGCCTATGAACTAAGAAAGGATTTTACATTTTAGATGATTGAAGGAAATCAAATGAGTAATATTTCATGGCAACTGAAAACTATATGAAAGTCACATTTCAGCGTTCATAAATAAAATGTATAAATTACACTTATTTGTTTAGGTATCATCTGCAGCTGTTCTCGCATTACAATGGCAGAGCTGAATTGTGACCAGCAATCTTACAGCCCACCTGCCTAACTTACCTGCTCTCTAGCCCTCCATAGAAAAATTTGCAGACTCCTGTGATATACCCAGTGCCTTTTGGAAAATCTGGTATATAACTGGTTTTCAATAAATGTTTTTTAAATAAATGAGTGAATTGTCCCCCACTAACAATTCATCCGAATCACTGAATCATTTCTCAGAGGACTAGATTACACTAGCACATACAGTAAAATTAAATGTCATACCCACATGTTACAAGCGAGAGACACAACGAAACAGAAATGTGACTTTAAAAATTGTTTGAGGAATCCCTGAATGGCTCAGCGGTTTGGCGCCTGCCTTCGGCCCAGTGCGTGATCCTGGAGTCCTGGGATCGAGTCCCACGTCGGGCTCCCTGCATGGAGCCTGCTTCTTCCTCTGCTTGTGTCTCTGCCTCTCTGTGTGTGTGTGTGTCTCTCATGAATAAATAAATATTTTTTTAAAAATTGTTTGAGGGGTGCCTGGGGGGCTCAGTCAGTCAGGTGTCTGACCCATGGTTTCAGCTCAGGTGGTGGGATCAAACCCTGAGCTGGGCTCTGTGCACAGCAGGGAGCCCGCTTGAGATTCTCTTTCCCTTGGCTCCTCCCCACCTCTCTCTCTCTCCCCCCGCCCCTCAAATAAATAAATCTTTTTCAAAAATAAAAATAAAATTTTTTAATTAAATTTAAAAAATTAAAACCTGTTGGTACTCTTGGAAGTGCAGGCAGTTCCTCCAAGATGCCTCATAGTGTAGCAAAACTTGGTCAATTCACCAAGGTCCAGGGCTCAGTGATTTTATGAAGATGGCAGGTTCAAAATTGGTTAGTCCTAAAAGGAAAAAGAGAGAACCATCTCTCAGGAATGGGAACCGGGAAGTCAGAATGTCCATTCTTAATTGATATTATAAAATACAACTGTTATTCCCACCAGATACTGTTATGCTCTTCCTCTATTAGAAAACCAACCTGGAAGATCAAATTATGAGTAAGACATTCGATGATTAGTGACATCAGACTGGATTGCCTGTTGTATTTGTTTCCACAAGAGTTAAAGGTTATTCTGTATGATCTGAGCCTCCTTTTCCCCTGGTCAATGCTTAGATGAGAATTACCAGCACTTGCTGATGGATATCTCCCTTGTCTATGCCTCCGTGGCGACCTACCTCCCCTCATTAATTACATGTGCTTATTCCATCACCCGACAGTCAATTCTAGGAGGCCTGGGAGTCGTTTTGACTGAAGTTGACTTTGCCTATCTCTGCTATAATTTATTATATATGTGTCAATTTTATAGATTAACATGAAATAGGAAAGATTAGTTTCCAAGTTCCGGCAGAGGAATGAGAGAGATAAATAACTCACTACACTCTGCCCTATACTGTCAAATACTAATGTAACACAAATACACATATTGTGTGTGTATCTACATATGACACATTTGCCACATGTATATACATAGAATAAGAGCTTGCAAATTTTTAATCACTCTGGATATACATGTAGAAGAATATTTTGTTGCACTTAGCATACTGGATTTATATAAAACCGCAGCAACGAACTTTCAAAAGGAAAAAAACATTACAGCTACTATAAATGATGTGTTAATAATTATAAAAAAAACCATAAATGTTTTTATTAGTAGCAAATTGTGCTTAGAACACTAAATGATGATAAAATCATTATAGGACAAGCCAAGGCATTTAAGCAATTATTTAGCTGCAGTGATGAGCTAAGTGTAGCTCCATATTTTAAAACAGTCAACATGAAAAATAATTTTAAATAACTTTAGCTAAAATTTCCCAGTGCTTTTCATGTGCCACACACTTTAGGTATATTGCCTTTCATCTAATTCTCACAGGCTTATGATATAAATGCCAGTATTTTCTTTACTTTTCCTCATAAGAAAACTGAGACTGGTATTGTGAAATGATTATGTTTCTAGTGCTTGATTCAGACTGTCTTAGTTTAAATAATTTAATTTGCGTTTAAATTATTAAATTTACCACCACTTACTAACTGTGTCATCCTAAGCAAGTTATTTATCCTCTCTGGCCTCTAAGTGTCTCATCGGTGAAATGAGATATTTGTAACTGCCTCTTAGCATTGTCATTAAAGATAAAATTAGATAAAAAGATAAAATGGTGAAATAATTAGTAGAACATCTGGCACATAATACATACTCAGGAGATTTTGATGTTATTATTAGAAAACTTAGGTAACATTCAAGAAGTCACAAAATCTGCAAAGTTGCAGGAGCAAGACCAGGACCTGGGTTCATCTCATTCAAACTCCAGCACCCTTAATATGTACACACTAAGGTGAGCATTTACTGAACAACTGATGAGATTACACCAAATGCTTTCTGAGACCCATGACAGTCTGTTCTTCTTCAAAGATCTCAAGATGGTTTTTAGTTTTCTTCCTCCCACCCAAAACCAATGTCTACAAGGGGAGAGGAAGGAAAGTGACAGGGACATGTCTGCACTCCCTGGGTAGACTCTACTCTACCCAGCAGCCCAGGGTGAGGAGCCTTATAGGTGAGGGGCCCTAGCATCAAGCAGTTAATTACCGGGTGCACCGCTGGAGGTGAGGGCGGGAGCTGAAGGGGAGCCACCACAGTGACAGGCAGAAGTCAAGACAGGACCACACATAGCACTGGCTAATTAAAAACTCTTTTGCCCCTTTTCTGTGATTATTTTCTACCTCAGCACACTCCCAACCCACACACCACTGATGGGGCCCAAATTGGAAAAAGGAGTAGAAAGCAGACATGCCTTTCTCCCCAGTGCACATCCGCCCAGAGGTCAAGCCAGGGCTGGGTGAAGGGAGCAAGAGTGAGTTGGACAAGGGAGCAGACTTCTAAATTAGCCTGGGTTGAATCTTTTATATCCTAAAGTAGATAGAAAGTTACGGAATAATCCCTAAAAGTCATTAACAAGCAGGAAAGGGAGAATCATCAAATATAACCAAAAATATAACTAGAGAAAAACGAAATGATTTCATGCTTGCCTCCCACCAAATTCAGGCAGTTTAACTGATGGGATAATGTAGCTGATATGCTTTATACATACCTTATGGTTTACATCATTTTATAAAATTATCAGTGTGTTTCTTTAAGGTTCTTGTTTCCCAGTAGACTATATGCTCCACAGGGCCCGAGGTCACTTCCCCAGGAGCAGCTCAGCGCTGACACATAGTGGCCCCCTCATCCGTATTTGTTAAATAAATGTGTATGTGTATAGAAGCTAATGCTCCTGAATCTTCATTGAAAATGTTTCAATAGTTTCAATAGTTCAGATTAACAATCAAAAGTACGTTTTTTTCATGCATACATGAAAGATATCCTAATTATCATATTAATCTATTAAAAATTAGACTTTGAGGCATAAAAAGAAACTTGAACAAAAAAGAGAGAGAAAGCGAGAATCTTCGCCTGAGGATTCATTTCCTCTGGAAAGGCTATTTTAAGGATAAGTTTGATACTCCTTGGAAGGAGAGGACCGTGGAGAAACAGGGTTAATCTGATGGAAAGAAAGCCTCCAAAAAGTGGCTGATGTTTGCTCCCGAGAGAAGGCAGAGAGGGTGGGAGGTGGAGGGAGTTACTTTTTCTTGCAGTTCCTTCTTCTCCTTACGTCCCTCAAGGTGATATTTCATCCCAGAGTGATCGAAGTCCCTGAAATTTCAAGAACAGGCAGGCCTTCTTTTACAAGCAACAGTAAAAAATTTTGAGCAGCTAAGCATGTTACTGGGGAATTAATAATAAATCTGTACAGATTGATATTCCCCTGAGATAAAAGGAAAGAGAAAATATTAAAAAACCGATGCTTCTGGCAAATGAAAAACTAATGGAGTGTGTATCTCTCCGGGGAGGGAAGGTCTCTGTGCTTGCTTTCATTCCCAGACTGAAGCCTGCCACGTGGGCTAAGGGCAGGGTCTGGTCTCTTGCCTCTGGTGCTATGACAGCAATAACGTCAACCCAACCAAACAGCACAGTGCAACAGGAGCCCAATAGGCTTAGACCAGAATGCCAGTCCTAGCATTTCTCAGCTGTGTGACTTTGGCCAAGTAATTTACCATCCTTGAGCCTCAGCCTGCGGCAAAAAGTAGAGATAATATCTACTTTATAATATAAGGAGAATTAAACAGGAGCTCAGAAAAAAAAAAATAAACAGGAGCTCAGGCACGTTGGCTGGGACCTAGTAAGGCTCAGTAAGCTTCGGATTCTTACCCTAAAATATAGTACATTTTTTTTCTAGTTAACTTTATCCAGAAGAGCCTCTTTGTTCACATAAACTATTAACTAACTCACAGACTACTGTATCTTAATAACAATTCAAGGTCCATAACTTCAGGAAGTCTTTCTTACTCAATTTCATCATATCACGTTCAATAGGCATCAGTTCCTTAAAATTGTTAATCATGCTGCTTTGGCTTTCATCTCCTTTCACAAGCCTCTCCTCCCCACTGTCATTCGCATTAGATTAGAAGAGCTGTGAAGCCAAGGTATATATAATTTTTCACTATTAAACCCCAGCGTCTAACACAGAATCTAGCTAGCACTCTGTAGGTGCTCAGTAGGTATCTAATCCCTGAATGGATGCAGGTAAGGCATATTCATCAAGACAAGGTAACTGCTTTATCAAATGACCCCATATCGCAGTGTCGGGGTAACATGGGGCTGTACTCTGCACAATCATTCAGATACTGGGATCTTTTCATCTTATGTGTCCAATTCCTCCAGAGCCTCTGAAGCTTCCACTGAATCTTCCACATCCAACCAGCAATTAAAGAAAAAGAGAACCGATAAGAAGAATTTGGGGGCCGGACCTGGAAGTGATGTCCAGTACTTCCCCACTCATTCTATTAGCCAGAACTGAGGCATATGGGCTCCCCTACCAGTATAGGAAGCTGGATAACATAACGCAACTATGTTCCCAGAAGGAAGAGGGGGACTCGAGCCAGAATCTCTTAATTGATAGGTCAGTCCATATGCACTGAGGGACTAAGAGACCAGCATTAGGAATTAGACAAACAGTTGTCATCCAGGAATAACAGCCAGGTTTTAGGAACAAGATTCTAGGAGCCAGGCAGGCTTGCAGGGGAAGGAAATAGAGTAGAAGAAACCAAAGTCTAAAATAAGAGGCAGGGACTGAAAGTCAAGAGGAAGGTTCTACAACCCCAAAGACAGTGTCCAGTATCATAGCTCAATGTCATCAAGTATCAATACCAAGCCAATGGCCACAAAGGTAACTAAGTTGTACCCGCTTCAAGTCCATTATCCTCTGGAAACTGAAGCAGGTTGGGTTTCATGTGAGGCCAATGTGCCTCAGTCTGCAGAATTAGGAATTCAGAGGCAGGAGACTGTCAGTAATACAAATAACCAGTGAAAGAGGGGTCTATAAGCCCTATTCTCTAGATATGACCGGGAAAGATATGGATCCTCCAGAAAGTTAAGTTTCTGCATTCCTTAGTCGGCCAAGGGGTAGATTCCAAAAAATGTCATATTTTTTCTGGAAGGAACAGGCCTTATCTTAGTTCAGATTGCTATAAAGAGATACCCCAGACTGGGTGACTTAATCGATAGGCGCTTATCTCTCACTGCCCTGGGGGCTGGAAGTCTGCGATCAGGGTGCCAGCATGGTTGGGTTCTGGTGAGAATCCTATTCCTGGTTGCTGATGGTCATCTTCTTGCCGTGTCCTCACATGGTAGAGAGAAGCAAACTTTTTCCTGTCTCTTCTCAAAATGACACTGATTCTATTACGGGGCTCCACCCTCATGACCTGATTATCTCCCAAGTGCTCCACCTCAAATACCATCACATTGGGGAATAGGCTTCAATATATGAATGAGGGGGACCCACGAACATTCAGTTCATAGCAGGCCTTAACCTGCAGGACAGGTACAAGATTCCCTGCGTTTCCCCAGGAGGAAGGGCCTGCATCTCCAGCCTTCACACTGATGAGACATCCTTGTCTGTACAAGAAATTCCAGTGCCTTTACGCAATTGCCCTGAAGCAGTGCCCTTGACAGGACAATGAAGAGACCATTCTCCATTCTCACTTTCAGGTTTCCCTTTTCAGCACATTTTCCCCCTGCCAAGCATAGTAATTAGTGTTTCTTTGTGGGCTTAATTGTAAATTTGTTTTGATTAATTAGCCTCAGAGCTGACTTGGCAGTTATTGAGACATTGGAGAGAGTTTTGGATTTATTTTGTGTTCAGACCCCTGTACTCTCTGGAATTCCTTTCTCTGTCAGCAGCAAAACTTCAAAACTGTCTATGTTAGGAAATGCTTTATGTGTCTAATTAACTATTTGTCACTTTGAGGTAAGTACAAAGATAAAATCTCACCATCCTGTGTAAGGTGATGGATGTGTAACTTTTTATAGTGCCTTGGACCAAGGAACTCAAGAATCAATTTCTAGACTTGGGAACAATGACAAAATTGTCTAATATATTAATTTGTGCTGTGACACATTACTCACGATGTACCCTTCCAAATGGTTCCTCAAAATCTTAAAGTGTCCTCTTGTACTGAAATTTTCTTAGGCCTCTACCACCAGAAATCAATATGAAAACCAAAGCTGGTAACACTTAGCCTAGCAAAGCAGAGCTGAGAGTCACAATAAGACTTGTGAGAAGAGAGTCCAACCAAGAGATTGAGGACCTAGAATCTGATCTCATCCTTGATACTAACTAGCTGATTAGGACCCCCAGACATCCATCTGAAATGAACACAACTAAAATAGGGAATGTTTTAACTCATATAATTGAAAACTAAAGGGACTGGTCTTCAGACACAGCTAGAGCAAGGAAATCGAACCATTTTGCCAAGGCTCTGTATCTCTCTCTTCCTGCTGTACTCGGCCTGTCTTTACTTTCCGTATTGGCCTTATTCTGCAGATAGTGTGTTCAAGGTGGCTGTGGCGGGCAGACAATGGCAGCTCCGGGTATACGTGGGCCTCATAACTCTCAGTCTCATTAAAAGAGAGTGTGTTTCTCTGAACGTCTGTAAGCAAAATTTTACATTAGTCTCCGATTATCTCATTTGGGTCACAGGCCCAACCCTGTAGCAAAGGGATCAAATAATCTGAACTATGCAGGATCTGTCTCATACCCTTTCCTATGGTAAAAGAGAGGAAAGGGAGGGGATCAAGCTGTAGTGACAGAGTCATAACCACATGCAGTGGGGAAACGTGGTCCAAGAAATCAAAGATCAGGTGCTGTTACCAGACACAAAGGAAGGTTAGAAGAGACAAAGAAAAACAACAGAAACATGCTACGTCGCTCGTTTAACCTATCACTTATTGTACCTGAAAAATAGGCATAAGAATATCTCCATTCACATTACTTAGACGTACAAAGATAAAGCACAAAATGTGGATCAAAAAAAAAAAAGACTTTGGGGAGAAAATACTTGTTGGATGCTTTAAGGAAAATTACGTCTCTTCTACATTGCTATTGAAAGTATAAATTTTCATCAACACTTTGGAAACAATTTGGCCTTGTCTTGTAAAGCTGAATATTCATGAACCCATAACCCAGGAACTTCACTTCTAAGTGGCAGAGACAGTGATCCCATCCCATCTGCTTCCTCGCAGTTCTCGCTCTCCCTCTCTTGCATTAGGTTGGCCATATGGCTCCTTTAGGTAAAGGAAGTGTGCCTAGAAGTCATCTGTCACTTGTAAGGTAAGGCACGGAAAGACCCGGTGCAGTTCTGCAGTGTCCCTCTTCTCCACATTGGCCAAGGGGGCCTCATATTCTTGAAGGTGCATCTAATGAGGCATAATAATGCAGCCTCTGTCAGCCTGGGTCCCTGAGACTCCTCAACCAAGAAGTCAACCTGTGCTGCGTTAAGCCATCTATGCCTAAGGGTTGATTTCTTATCACAGCATAATCTGCTTATCCTGTCTGACACTCCTCGGAGAGAAACTTTTGCACATGCACAAGATGATCATAGCAGCAATAGTTCGTAATAGTAAAAATGTGTGCAACCCAAATTCCCAATGACAATTACGATAATTTTTTTTAAAAATCAGGGGATATTTGCACAGCAATAAAATGTATTGCTACAGGCAACATGATATATGAATTTTAATAACATGATGTCAGGTGAAAAAAGCAAGTTAGGGAAGAACCATATAGTTTGATGCATGCCCTTCTGTAAAGTTTTAATATAGGCAAAGGAAAAGATATTATTTAGGTCTATAGATATATATGGGGTTTTGTTAAGCAAGAAAAAGATCATCACAAAAACCAAGGTGTTGGTTCCTCCAGGAGGCAACACAGGAGATGGCAGAGGGAGGAACACAGAGGTGAATACAGCTGTTGGTAGTTGCCATGGGCTGACTAGTACTGTTCCCACACGTACACACGGAAGTCACATTGGTTTTGTCGTGCCCAAGACTGCGAATCCGAGAAACCACCAAGGAGCCGACACCGATGCAAACACACGAGGGTTTATTTGCAAGCTTGAGCTTGGGTCCAAGTTTACCCGACACAGCGGAGCAGGGACTTGGACCCCGAAGTGGGTTACAGCTGGCTTTTTATGGGCTGGTCTAGGGGATTTTCAGAAGTGGGGGAGGAATTGCTCAAGTTCTGTTTACATTCTGATATGGGGCTTTCAAGGGCGTTGAGTTCTGTTCTCATTCTAATATGAGGCTTCCTGCCACAGGCGTGGGCTCTGTTGTCTTTCTGATATGGGATTCTCTGCCGAGTACATTGAGGACATTCTGTAGTCCCCCCCCCACCCCCAAAGTTCAGCTCTTATTCACAGGCCTAAGATGGCTGTACTTGTGCTAATGCTAAACTTGAGGTGGGACGGCCTTGATTTTTCTCGGCCTCCACAGGTTTGGCTTGGCTTGGCTTGGCTTGGCTTGGTGTTAGGAGGGTAAAGATATCTGGAGCATGACACTGGAAGCCATAGAATCTTATCAAGGGAACCAATTACTCCAAATTTCAGTTTTCAGACTTTTCTTCCCTTCTGGAAGGGGCAGTCATTGGCAAAACTGGGAAGCTGTTGGAGTCTGTCTCTGGCTCACCAGTCTCCTAAATGTGTGCCCTTTCCCTCTGATTTTGGACCCCTCGACCCCTTACTTTACAACACCTTTTAGTTTCATATTCCCTCCAGTTTCTCACCTATCAAAACATGGTTTTAACAAGAAGCTGGAGCTGTTTTTCTCTGTGATAAATATTCCTTCTGTCCACTCTCCAAACACTTTCCATTTGTCCCAACAAATATGCTATCAACAGCCTGTGTATGCTGACAAGTCCCAAACCGTCTCAATTCTCTCCTGAGTAACAGAATGGCAATTCTGCTCATCAGTCATCTCCACTTGGGTTCAGAGAGACATCTTTAATTCAGAACAGACAATATGCACTTTTTAACTGTCCCCAAAACTCTGTTCTGCCTCCTACTTTCCCCTTTTTGATTAGTGCTGTCACCAGTTACCCAGTCTCCAGAACCATTTCCTATCGGTAGACACCCAGGATCACGTTCTTATCTTTCCCATAGGAGACCAGCAGCCAGAGTGGCCATGGCAAAAACGAATGACTAGAGAAGATACGAGGACCATTCTTGAAGAGATGTGAACCACTTCTAAGAATCCCCACAAGTAATGGAGGGGGTGTGGGTGTTAAAAAGACCAGGTTCTGTGTTATCAGATAGAGCTATTAACAAGAGGAATTTAAGTTAATCAAATTTTACCAATAGATTGGTAGGACCTAGGAATCAAATTACAAAGTTTGGATTTCTGTTTCCTCCGCTATAATAATGTGAAACTCTGGAAATTATGAGCTGAGTTTTATCAATCTTAAATTTCTCAGTGCCTATGCGTCTGACATATTTATGCGTCCCAACATAAATTCGATACTCGACACTGTTTACTCTTTAAATGAATAAACCAGTTTAACATGTAACTTTGGGGCAGCCCAGGTGACCCAGTAGTTTAGCACCTCCTTCAGCCCAGGGCATGATCCTGGAGACCTGGGATCAGGTCCCACACCGGGCTCCCTGCATGGAGCCTGCTTCTCCCTCTGCCTGTGTCTCTGCCTCTCTCTCTCTCTCTCTCTCTCTGTGTCTCTCATGAATAAATAAATAAAATCTTTAAAAAATAAATAAATAAAATGTAACTTTGCCAGAGCTATTTACATTAGTGTGATTGAGGAAATTTGGTGGTATCTGAGGCCTTGATCGCGGAAGGAAGACACTCCTTAGTAAGCCCATACATCAGACCATTCCCAGGGCAAGAAATAGTTCAGAGTAGGGGCTTCCTGATGGCTTGTCGGTAAGTCATCTTGCCTTGTACTTAACATATTTCGTAGCTCCACATAAATAAGCAAACAGCATAAGGAGGAATAAGCAAGGCAAGGGTTCAGGAACAAATAACTTACTATGTTTTGGAAATATTTGCCTCAAAGGATTTGGTAGCATAATTTGTAATAATTTGTCTTTGTTTTATTTTTTTAAAACATCAACAAATAAGACCATGAAAAAAAAAAAAAACACAATACTTTCACAGAATGTAAATGAGATGAAATAAAGGGAATGTTGTTTCTACTAGCATAAATATTTACCAGTCTGGTTAAACTTTATAAAAATCATGATAAATGGGTACCTGCTTTCAGGGGAGCACTGTGTATTTGCTGTGAGCTATCCACTGGAAACTGATTATTTTATCTCTTCTATCATTTTTAGTGTTGTTTTTTTAAAGCAGGTTCATTATTTACCTGTGGGATTCCACATTTTGGTCAGGCCATTTCCTTTATGTTACAAGAACCAATGTCAGACGTTCGTTGTGGTGACACTTGTAAAGCCGCCCTGTGGAATATAATGAGGCCTGCAGTCAATAAATAAATAATGTTGACCTGAAAAGGAGAGTAAAAGCACAACTTCTCCCCACTAGTCACTACTGACTGTTAACTGCTCTACAATACCGTGAAAAGAGCCCTGTGCCCATGGCAACCCAGCAGTTGGACTTGGATGGTGAGGGTTTGTGGTTTTTGTTGTTGTTTTTTTCATCTTGGAAGGGGGCAGATGTGCGTTCACGCGCCTACCATAGTTAATAATAGCTTCTAAATCTGGCATTTCCTGATAATACAACAAGCTTATAAAACAGCTTTCATCCAAGACCTTAAAAGGCCTAAAATCAAGCAAGTATTATCAGCATTTGAAAGATAAGAAAACCCCCAAACGATTATGCAATTTGCCCAAGGTCAGACAGAAAAACTTACTAAAGCAAAACTACAGCTCAAGGCAACCGGCTCCCAGTCTGTTGTTCTAATTAGTCAGTCCTCTCCTGCGTTGGGCTTGAAGCTCTGCCTTAAGTTCTCAAAAGTCTCCGATGGATCGCTGAAGTCCAGGGAATGTTCCCAGAGGGCAGCTGTGGTTAATTGGACACCTTGCAACTTGCAGGATTCTGTTATTAGTCTCATTAATTAGTTTAAAGCATTTCTCACAAAACAAATTCTCAAAACACATGAAAATTAAGGATTTCCCTCTCGCTTTATAATCTCATAAATTAAGACATTAGAAACAAATTATAATTGAAATGAATGTATCACATTTTCACTTACAACTCAATAGAAAATAAAGCTACTGATGGAATCGGATTAGGGTCACTTGAAAGAGGCTGCGAGTGCAAAAGCCATCCACAAACATGCCCTTCTCGGTGCAGAGCATTCTGAGTTAAGTGGCACAAAAACAATAGGAGTGAATTGCCTAAAACAGGCAAAGCATTCAAAAGTAAAAAGTGTCTAGGACACTTTCCTTTTCATCTTTACGCTGTTGCATTTTGCTTTTCTCTAAACCCTGACCGCCCTTCCTCTCTCTTCTCTCCTTCATCATGTCAACTCCCAAACATCCAACTTAGGTATCATCTTTTTCCTGAATTCTCACCTGCCCTCTGGGTATCTTGCCCCATCCCACCACTGTAGAATATAGCCCTCCTCTGTGCCCCGTGACCCCCGAGGCCTCTCTCTCTCTCTGCGCTTACGAGGTCTCTCCTGTACATTAAACAGAGCTCTGTGAAAGCAAGAGAAGTGTTTTCATTTTGTAAAGGTGGGAGAGGAGCCAGAAATTATCTCTCATCTCCTGTGATCTAGCTGGAGACATAGAGCAGTTTAGGGAAATGGCCCAAAACTGGAAAAAGGGATTTTTCTATTTCAGCTCCAACACGTAAAGAGCTTATTAGAAGTTGTCACTCTGACCCTTAGAACAAGAAGAAAGCTAAACACACTAAAACTCAGTGACTTTTCTTGGACCCATCAGAGAAGTGAGATTGCAGGAAAACTGCCGTCCCCAAATCTGAAGACACAAGTGAATCCAGAAAGTTATAGGTAACTTTGCAAAAATTCACAAAAAAATCAGACCCTCTTGTTTTCCCAGCCAATGGCTTCGGGAAAGTGTTCTGCTTGTGATTACCCCTGGGTACTCTGATTTCTCTCTCTCTCTCTCTCTCTCTCTCTCTCTATTTTACCTTTCTCTGCAACCCGGGCTCCCTCACCACGATCTGTTTCTCCCACAAACCATGTCTCCACACTTCCTCTATGTGGCCTCTTCTCTCCCTCGAGTTGTGCAGTTCGTTCTACTAGTCTTATGGTCAGTTTCTTGGTATTCGAATGATTTGATAGTGAAATAGCTGTGTTCAAGGGATGAGGCACATTTAGGGTCCTCCTACTATGTTGCCATCTTAGCTCTCCCCCAAAAAGTAGTCTTAAAATAGAGTTTTACATCTTGGCCATTCAGGATGTTTTTCTCCTCTTTGCTTTTTTGCACTGGCTAGAACCTCCACTATAAGGTTAAATAGAAATGATGACAGCAGAAATCCTTGTCTTGTTTCTTATCTTAGGGAGAAAGTGTTTACCATTACATTTGATGTTAGGTGTAGGTTTCTCATAGATGCCCTTTATTGGGTTAAGGAATTCCCTTTATTCCTGTTTTGCTGTGTACTTTTATTAGCAGTAGATGTCACATTTTATCAAATATTTTTCCTGCATCTATTGAGATGATCATATTGATTTTCTTTTCAAGTTTGTTAATATGGTAATTTAATTGATTGATTTAGAATGTTAAGTCAACCTTGTGTTCCTGGGATAAATACACTTGATCCTAATGTATACGCTTATATTTTTGGACTTAATCTGCTTTTGTTTAGAATTTTTTACCTATGCTAATAAGGATATTAGCCTGTAGTTTTCTTGTAATGCCCTTGTCTTTTATTTTAAAGATTTTGTTTATTTATTCATAAAAATATGGAACACTTCACAAATTTGCGTGTCATTCTTGCACAGGGGCCATGCTAATCTTCTCTGTATGCCTTCTAATTTTAGTATATGTGCTGCCGAAGTGAGCACTGTAATGTCCTTGTCTTCTGGTACCTAGTTTTGACAAGTTCATAGAATGAATTGGAAAGCACTGTCTCCTTTTCAATTTTCTGCATGAGTTTGAGTAGAATTATTATTATTTCTTCCTTAGATGTCTTGTAGAATTCACTTATAAAACTAAGCAAATAAAAATAAAAATCACCCAAATCTGCCATTTGAAGATAATTACTGTACGCTTGTCTATGTAATATTTGGAGATTACCTACTATACTGTGTTAAAACAATGGAGAATTACAAATAACATAAATGTACAATAGCTAAATGGTTTGATAAATGTGGATCATCTATACAACACGATATTATGTAATCATTAAAAGTGTTGTTAAAAGATATTATTTTTAACTATTTTAAATTATATCTATAATATATTATAATTTTTAATTATATCTAAGTTTACTTAGTGAAATGGGAAGGTAGGCTATTTTATTGTTGTTTTGGGGGGGTTGTTTTTGTTTTGCTATTCCACATTTTGTTTTGCTATTATTAGCTTTTTTTGTATTTTTTAGAAATACTTTGATAATAGATCCTAGGAAAACGAACTTTTTAAAATATTTTATTTATTTATTTATTTTAAAGAGAGAGAGAGCAACAGAGATCATGAGCCCGGGGAGGGACAGAGGAAGAGGGAGACAGAGAATCCCAAGCAGACTCCCAGATGAGAGGGGAGCCCAATGTGAGGCTGGAGCCCAGTGCAAGGCTCAATCCCCAAACCCTGAGATTACGACCTGAACCAAAACCATGAGTCAGATGCTCAACCAACTGAGCCACCCAGCGTCCCCAGTAAAATAAGATACAACAATGTTCTGCCTACATAAATTCAATCTATGGGGGGGGGGGGTATAACTGGGTGATGGGCATTAAGGAGGGGACGTGATGTGATGAGCACTGGGTGTTAGGAGCAACTGATGAATTTTTGAACACTACATCTGAAACTAATGATGTACTTATATATTGGCTAATTGAATTTAAATTAAAAAAAAAACATATTTGGCAAAGTAAAAAAAAAAAGGATGAATCCAACTTAGCATTCAGTTACATTTGTTTTTAAGAACTGTTGCATATGATCTTTAGTTACACAAATTTAAGGAAAGGATCCACTGAATAGCCCTGAAGAAAGCTGTGACGCTGTGACATCACCTGAATTCAGATTCTTTTTTTTACTTCGAAGTAAATTTTGTTGTTGTTGTTAATGGTTAAACCGCAGCTGTTTCTATCTCTTGATTGTGTTTACAAAAGGAGGAAAGAAAATGAAGGAAAATATTTGCCGATGAATAGCTTATGTCTTATCTATGTATGTGTAGCTCATGTGCTGCAAATTGCGACCTGATCTTGAAAGGATACGTGTTGAACAGTTGCTTCCAAGTGATGGAGGGAAGGACCGCAGGACTGCAGAAAGCACATGTCGAAATAAGCTTTAATGCAAGAGAAAATAAAGCTAAGCTGGACTTTTGATGTCCTTTATGCAGTGTTAAGTAGGACTGAATAACCCCACATTTGCTGATGTTTGGTAATACGTTCTAATATAATTTTCCTAACGTGACTTTCACACCCTCGTGGGTGGGAATAGTCTTCCCTAAATGAAGCAGCTATTTCCTCTTCAGCCATGCTGGACAGAGGCCACTTAGGGCAGACAATGAGAATTAGTAACTTAGCTTGGACTGAGACAAATATCTGAGCTCAAAGACCGGAAATTCTTGAAGATGACTCTTGTCCCTGGAGATGCACAGGAGAGAGGGCCTGGAGATGCGCAGGAGAGAGGGCCTGGAGGCCCCCTAGAGGACCCTGAGTTAAAGAGTAGCTGTAGCATATAGCAGCCAGTTTAAATGAGCCCTTGTGCAGGACTTCCTTCATATTAATCCATGATACTCAGTGAAATCTTGCTGCAAGATGCAGCCTGAAGGGAGAGGCCTGGGGTGAGGGAGCAATAGCAGAAACTAGCAGAAGAAAGCTGTGCCAAGAGGAGCAGTTGATGGCAGAGGCATCTTAGTGACATGCTGTGCATAAGCAGCGGAAGGGTACAGAAAGAAAAATTAAAAAAAAAAAAGAAAGAAAGAAAGAAAAATTTTCCGTTCTTCCCTTCTTGGTTCACTGTCAGTTAAATTGACAAAGGACAGATTAATGGGAGAAAAAAATTTAATTTTGTATATACAGGAGGCCATAAAAATATGCGACCCAAAGGCAGTTGAGGAATTGAGGCTTATATGCCATCCTGAGCTAAGGAATGGGGACAGAGAGGCCTAGGCTTCAAAGAGGAGGGCATCAAAAAAAAAAAAAAAAAAAAAAAAAAAAAAAAAACAAAGAGGAGGGCAATTCAGAGCAAGATAAGAAGCCCAAATATTTGATAATCAAGTGTTTGCCCTGCCATCCCAGTAAAACTTTTTTCAGATAAAAAGTTATCTCTGGTAATAGCAGTCCTTCTGGGCTAGGTCCCATATCTAAATTCCTTTAGTCAGTTCAGAAAGAGGTAAAACTCATTCTTGAGTCAACTTGGCCTTGATTGCCTAATGGCATGACCCACATGCCAAAGTGGCACATGTTGGGTGGCATAACTCCTCCCCTTGAAGGGAGACATGGGAAACCTGTTACCAAACATGTAGAAAGGTGCTGAGGAATCCTTAGAGCAGTGGTGGTTTGAAGAGAGAGAATAAAGTTTTGAGATTATTTTGAAGGAGAAAAGAAAAGAGAATTTAGTAGGGAAACGGTTGTGTTCAAATCCTGGTTCTGCCACACACTTGTTGAACAACCTAAGATAAGTAGGTCTCTCATTCCTTAGTTTTCTCATCTGTAAAATAGGTATAATAGGAACACTATTATAAATAGGTTGTTCTAAGGAGGATGTGACTTACTACATGTAAAGCTTATAGAATAGTGTAGAACCACTGAAAGATCGTTGTTGACGTAGATTGGTGACGGCTCACTGTAGCATTTATTGATGGAAATTTAGTCATGATATAGTTGACCCAAAATGTCACAAAATAAGATGTATATTTTAATCACATTTTATCAGTATATTTAGAGATACAAGGAGAAATATGAAAAATATAATCCAATGTCTCCAGGCTGGGATATTACAGGGCCTTTTAGGTTTTTTTCTATTCACATCTCTACTTCTAGAATTAGCTATAGTAACTTTCTTTAATTAAAAAAAAAAAAGAAAGAAAACTAAATTTTAATACACAATGAAACAGCAGCATAAAAATTCTGGAAAGTCGGTTGATAAAAATCAGATTCTTCAATATGCCCCAAGAAATTAATTTTAAGTACAAAATGCCCTAAGAATTCAGAGGAAAAGTCTCGATTTGACTGCTTGCCAGTATGAAGTTATAGTGCCTGCTATTAATCCTGCTATCCTTCCAGAAACGATTCCATCCTTGTCAGCAAAGGACACTATGCTAGAATCACTCTCAGTGAATAGGCAGGGAATGGACAGGCCTTTAAAAATAGTCACTTGTTGGCACAAAAGCAGCTATGCATTACCCTCACCTTGAAACACTGGGTAAGACTGACCACCACTTAGTATTAAACAAAAATAGAAGTGCTCTATATACATGACCTGTCTAAATTTTCACAACAATTTTATCAGAAAGGTGTTATATTAGCAAATGTTTCAACGGGCCCAGGAAGCTTACATAACTTGCCCCTAATTACACAGCCAGGAAAGGATCAAACCAGAATCCAAATGAAAGCCTGGCATGTAACGAGGGACCACAGCTGCACTGAGTTTCAGCCATGGGGACTCAAATCATGTGTGCACACACTCACTCTGCATAAAAAGGAAAAGAATCCCTGGCATACATTATAACCAATTGTTTCCAAGGTTTTCCAGCACCCAGCCCTTGGACTTTAAAATTCTATATTAGCTTACAGTTTGAGGCTAAATGGCAAAGGAGGAGATACTATCACTAAAAACACTGAGACATAAGAACAGCCATCACCTCCCCAAGCAAAACATGTAAAACAGAACATTGTAAGTTTGGGAACTAAGGATTACCACAAACCTTTTTTTCTTGTCATTATAGAATATAGATGCCACTCATTTTTCCACAAATAATTCCAGTGTACATGTTATATTCTAGGCACTGTATGCTAGACATTGACGTTGGTCTCAAAAGTTCTCTTACAGTGCTTTATATTTTATTTCAAACATCTCAGATCATCCGTCACTGAGTTTTAGCATTAGCAGAGAAATGTACACGCCTCCCAAGTACACACGCACTCCTGTGTGTACATTCATAGAGGCCTTCTCTTGTGTTGCGTAAACAAGGAACAGATTTTGCATTCTCCCCAACTAACATCCAATTGAAGTTTTATATCTATCTCTAGGAATTATGATGAAAGCAAGTAAATGTATATTGATGAGATTTGGGACACACTATTCCAAAATATGGTACCTTGGCATATTGAATATTTTAAGCCAAAGGAGTTTGAGAAAACAGCAGAAGCGAGGAGATCACTTTGATCCCCCCACCACCTTCTCCCCTAAAACAGGTCATAATATCCTCATGTGGGAGGCCCCATCCCATATTGGAAAGAAAGGAACATGCCTATGTCCAAAGACAAAGGGTCGCCAAGAGGAATCCAAGCAACAGAACTTGCTCAATTTCCCACCACTTACTACCTTACCTCAGACTCTGACCTACTGTATTTCTACACGACTGCCCGGTCTTAATCAAACCAGCATAAAATATTCAAATGTGTGTCTTCAGGTCTTCATTTCCTTAATGAGGGCTCCCATGTCACATAGAACTTATATAAATTTATGTGCTTTTCTCCTATTAATCTTTGTCAGTTTAATTTTCAGACCCAGTCAGACACTCTATGAGGATCAAGAAAAACTTTTCTTCCTTTCCAATATACAAATAAAGGTGAATTCATTTGAAAGGCATTGATACCCAGCAGACATCTATAACTAAGGGCTCATTTAACCTCAGTTATTTAAAAAAAAAAAAAAAAAAGTCTGTGAAAATGACCATCCTCCGTGAATGGTGACGAAATCTAAGTCTGATTTTACACATGTAAGGCACTTTGTTTTGATGGTGATGTCTTTCTCCTTCTTCAAACGCAGGGAAAACTCTCCTCGAGCACTACCTCATCCTTTATTGCAGAAGGCCTGCTTTGTATTGGAGTCATTATCTTTCTGAGGACTGAGTAAGAGAAAGTGTTCCTTCTTTTTTTTGTATTGAAGTGCCTGCTCCTTGACTCAGTTATTAAAATGAGGGAGCAAATAGCTCCTTGTTCTAATTTTCCTTATCAGCCTCCACAGGGCCCATTTCAGGCTGTCTGTGAAGTGTTAGAATGCAATTGTGTGCTTGAATAAAGAGGAGAAACTGAATTAGAGCCTCTTAAGCCCATTATATTGTCTTATTTAGTGACACTGTTTGCCTCACCATTACTAAGCAATGAGCTAAGTGTTCTTCCTGAGTAATAATAATAATATCCACATTTAACTAGCCCTTTACACTTTGCAAAGCACTTTTGCATACTTTATCCCTTTTCATCCATACAGTGAGCCAGCCTATCAGGAGGGTATGAAGAAGGGGACTGAACAATAGTTAAGTTACAGTTTAAAACCTGAAAGCCAGTCTTTGAAAGCAGATGAGCCTGGTATTGGAGCTGAGTTTGTCCCACCTTGCGGACATAGGAACTCAACGCTGAGCCTCCCTCTGCCTGTGGATAGAAGCCTCGAGACCCTAACTTAAATGGTTACACTTTGAAAGACAGAAATGTGGAAAATCAGAAGCACTTCACATTAGTGGACAAAAATACAAATATTTGTTATTAAGCCATGTGTTATAGAGGGCAGGTCATTTTTAAAATATCTAAGTTTTTGAACAGTCATTTTAACCATGCATACTTCTGTGAATATTTTCAAAATCTGTTTAGAAATTCTGTCATATGTTAAGAAAAGTCCACATTTTATAGAACGTTTCAATATTGTCACAAATGATCTTTGATTACAAATGACACTAGCAGGTAGGTATACGTACTGGTTTGCTTCTTTTAGAAACGAACATAATCCTGGATATGTTTTGTATAAACCAATTTTCTGACAAACTAAATTTTATTTAGTTTTTTTTATTAGAGGTTTTCCTTATTTTATACAATTCTCTGAAGATGCTATTTAATGATGCAAGTAATCTCTCTTTGACTAACTTTACTTATCAATTTGTATTTTGAGTAAATCTAAGGTTTTCTTCACACAGAATATACATAAATGACTCTTAGATATTTCAGTCCTTTAGTTTAAATCAGCTATAGCATCTGCTGAGTCCCTACTGAGTGCCAGGACTCTGCTAGAGACAGAAAATTCAGACTTTTGAATACGAATACAAATGCTTGTGCTCAGGTGCTCACAAGCCTAGGTGGGAAAGAAACTAACTCCAAACTCTCCCTTTGATGATCTGCTAATCCCTAGAGACTTCTAAAACTACTCACATGATTATCACCAATAGCACCTTATCTTAGCCTAGCCTCTAGAAAGTAGAGCCTTGGCAAGAATCGAGATGGTAATACTTTGGTTAGAGGCTGGAGGGCCAAGGCCTAGGGTAAGGGAAAAAAGGAAAAGAAGTGAGGAAGGATGTGATGTGACACACGAATGCCCTGCTGTATGACCTTTACTTTGTAGTCAGCCAGCAAGTTGTTGGGTACTTGTTAAAAAATATTTATTGCAGGGATCCCTGGGTGGCGCAGCAGTTTGGCACCTGCCTTTGGCCCAGGGCGCGATCCTGGAGACCCGGGATCGAATCCCACGTCGGGCTCCCGGTGCATGGAGCCTGCTTCTCCCTCTGCCTGTGTCTCTGCCTCTCTCTCCCTCTCTCTGTGTGACTATCATAAATAAATAAAAATTAAAAAAATATATTTATTGCAGAAGGCCTGAAGCATATTAAAATTGTTAAGAGTCCATCTTAACCAGGAGGCATTCCAGGCTTTGGTTTTGGTTTGTTTTGGTTGGTTGCTAAGGTATTAGAACCACCCCAGTCTAATGGCCTCCTCGTTTAAATAAATCAACACAGGGGTCCCTATGGGATCTTCTCTGGAAAGACTTTAAGAATGAGCTACTCCTCAAGAGAAGTCCCTGGAAGAGAGAAAGCAGGGCAAGCTGATGTGCCAGGCTTCCATTTTTGTTTGTTTACTCCACATGGAGCACTGCTTGCAAATCAGCCCCTCTGTTCACTCAGGAAGCCAGTTACCACTCCCAAGGGATGTTTTGTTCAAGGCCAACCATGGAGAGAATACCTGGTGAGGTGAAGCACCAACTGGAAGGAAGGAAGGGAGGGAAGCAGGGAGAGAGGGACTTTGAGACAGTGTACTTACCTTTGATCTCAATACAGCATCCCCTCTCATTCCTATGTTTTAGAATCAATACATAAAATAATTACACGGTCCCCTCCCCCCAGAATATACTAAATGGAGATTTTAGGTGAGATTGCTTTTTTATGTAGCCTTGAAGAATCACGTTTCTCCCCTCAAAATACCTTCTAGTTTATGGTCATTGTTATATGATTAGTATCTGTAGCTTCCACTAAATAGTAAGTTTTTTATAATAAGGATCACATCTGGTTTTTATTTCCATCATGTCTCCAGTAGCTGGCACTTACTAGGAGCTCAGCAGATATCTGTTGAGTAAATAAATGAATGGATGAGATAAATGTGTTCAATATTCAGTCACTGAGTCGTTGGCGTTTAGCCGCAGCCCAGCTAGCCTCTCTGGTGGCACTATTACAGAGATTTTAAAATATTTTTATTCTTTGTCATATTTTTTCACTTGCTCTCAATGGCATATAAGTATTAAATGGTCATACTTTTCTCTCTCTTTTTTTTTCTTTTTCTAAGCTTTTTTTTCATCTCCTATATATATATTTTTTTCTGTCTTTTCTTTACGTCCTCCACTCCTTCTCTTCTGTTTTCAGCTCCTAGGTTTTTTGAACAAGGGAAAGAAATTAGAGAAAAGTGGTGTCTTTCCATTTTCAGATGCTGCTGTGTCTAAGACACGGATGCCCTCTGGGTGGCCAGTGTCCAAATGCCGGCTCTCCTGTAGAGTGCATGTGAATATACTTTTTTAGAAAGTTGGGGTGGAATGGAGTTCCTTGATGTTAGAGATCTGCCCCAGTGCAGCTCCCCCTAACACCCCCTTAGCTCCCACTTCTGGTGGCTCACCCCTTGGGCTCTTGCTCCTGGAGTCCTCTCACCTGGCAACCAGCCATCTTAGGCAGGTAAGAGGAAAGTAGTTACAAAATGGCTCAAGCCAAGCTACCTCTGAAGTATATACTTGTCAACACGGATTCCTTCACGTTGTTAAAGCAGTGTGAAGGGATCAGCGATTCCTTTCCAGGAGGGAAGGAGGAAAGGAGGGGAAGGGGAGTAGAGAGAAGAAAGAAAAAAAAAGAGACAAGAAAATGTGTAAAACTGAACAAATTATCATCAGGGCACTAAACACCCTCACTGCAAGCTATCTATCTTCACTAATCCTTTCCTCCATCTGATTTTCTGGCCTCTGTCCTTTTCACTCAAATCACTACTGGGTGATTAAATGACTAAAATTAATCTAATTCCTGTCGTGGTGGTATTGACAAGTATGAGTGACGTAATGGTCTAGCCTATCCATATAACACCTTCACAGCACGGGTTCTTCAAAGCCTTACCTGTAAGGAAGAGGGGAGAATAATGTTAATTTAGAACACAAATGCAAATCGATAAGGGAGATAGTTTAGATGGGCAAGGGCATTCTTCTAGTTCTTCATAAATCTATCATTTATCTAAGTTGCTACTTCCTCTCCTTCCTAAAACCATTAAAATCTGTTTTTACTTAAGTTATAGAAAATTCTAATAATTTTATAAGATTTTTGTGGCACATTTCAAGATCATTGGAGACCTCCTGATGTGCCATAAAACCAAGGATTGAAATTTCCTGCACAAAGTTGTTTGGTAGTTTGTGAAAAACCCCTATCATTAGTCAGAAATTGAGTTGTTTAAACAAAATACAAGTGCAGAGTGCCACCTGCTGGTGTAATATGTATGCTCACAGAACTTTCCTTGATTATAGCTAATAATCTGGTCATTTTTCTATTATCAAAAATCACAACGATAAAATTTAATTTCAGAAAAGAAGTTATTAAAATGCATAAGATGTATATAGAATTTTTCTTAGATTACTTAAAAACTCTAAGGAAAAAAAGTCACCGAATTCAGAAAACCTGACTTGGCTCTACCAACATCTAGCCAGGGAACCATGAACAAGTTTCACTGAGCCTCAGGCTTCTAATCTGCAACATTTGGGCTTAAAAAAAACAAACAAACAAACAAAAAAAACTGTTCTGGATGAAATAGAAGATCACAGAATCTGAAGAAGGATTAAAGAAAAAGTGCTGAGAATTTAGAAATGAATGCAGAATGAGGAATTTACTTACACGGATCCCAAGTCCTGCAAAATGAGATTTGCAGTTTGGTAAGAAAATAAGAGAAGAAAGTACTGGTATGAAACTAAAAGGCATTGTACAAGGGATTTACATCCCTTAGGAATTTATGTAAAATGCTTCTTGTATGCCCAGTCTTTAGATTAAAAATATAGGGACGCCTGGGTGGCTCAGCAGTTTCAGTGCTGGGTGGCCCAGGGCATGATCCCAAAGTCCCAGGATCAAGTCCCACATCGGGCTCCCTGCATGGAGCCTGCTTCTCCCTCTGCCTGTGTCTCTGGCTCTCTCTGTGTGTCTCTCATGAATAAATAAATAAATAAATAAATAAATAAATAAATAAAGTCATATATATATATATATCTGCCTCTAAAAAAAAAGGGAGGGGACTTTTAGTAGGAAAATAACCCTAAAATCTAGACTTAGGAAAACATGGATGGCAGAGACTAGAGATCACAATGAGAAGAGAGAAAAGGTAAACTGCAAATAGGAAGTGAGCTATCCAGAGGTTAGGACAGAGATTCATCCCAGAGCATTCCAGATGATGACGATATCACAAGTGTGGGTAAAGGCAGATGTCTCGGGGTAGAGGTACCACTAGGCTAGGTATTGGCTGAATTGTCCAGTGGGCATTGAGTGGTCAATGGCAGCAAAGCGAGAAGACAATCAGCAGGTGGTCAAGTCCTTATGAAATATGAGGGAGAGACTAAAATAATGAGAAGGAATAGAAGATGGTACATGCAGATGGCATCAGCACTAGGGCAGGTGTAATTTTTGCTTGAGGATGGCAGATTCCTCATCAGTCTCTCTTTTTTTTTTTTAAGATTTTATTTATTTATTAGAGAGAGAAAGAAAGAGAGAGAGAGAGAGAGAGGCAGAGACACAGGCAGAGACAAAGGCAGAGGAGAAGCAGGTTCCATGCAGGGAGCCCAACGTGAGACTCAATCCCCGGACTCCAGGATCAGGCCCTGGGCTGAATGCAGGCACTAAACTGCTGAGCCACCCAGGTGTCCTTCCTCATCAGTCTCTTGCTCCATCTTTCTATCTCTCTATCTCTCTCCCTCTGTCTATAGTGTCCCAAAAGCCTTAAGCTAGCTTTAAGCTTTAATACTCCAAAATTATAAATGCTGCCAACTTGCAGAAAGAATAATTTGAGAGTTTAACTATTTACATTGTATTCACTCTTTTTTAGTTTTGTGGCTTTTTAAATATAAATTTCTCATTTAAATTTGTAGTACAGTCACAGTTTACCATCTTCAGTCAGAGAAACTGAATATATTTATTCAGCCAAGATTGACTAAGACCATCCAACCTACTAAGATCCACAAGTACCCCCTAGTAACAGTTGGAGAGGGGGAGGTGAAATCCTTTGTTCCTATCTCATAGAAATAATTATTTGATACAGGAAGGTTGACTTCCTTTTCCTTCTCAGTATGACCAACTTCATTCAGAAACACACATTCACATATTTATACATACATGCAGAAGCCAATTGGAAAGCCTTATACTTAGGAAAGCTTCCCAGTTTGTTTCTGGGGTGCACAAAACAGCTGGTCAACTATTAAGATGTAGCACTGCTTCAATTTCAAAAAACAAAGGCATACTCCTGGGGAAATTTTGTTAAATGGACCAGCAATAACTCAGATTCCCTGGTTTTTAATTTGTTCTTTCTCCCTTGTATTTGAGCTCTTTGTCTATTCCCTTGTAAAAAGAAGTCAACTACATCAAAAACTTATTTTAATAAAACCAGTCAAGTGTACCCTGTGTATGGTATATACTATTTATTAGATTGTGTCAGTGTATTGTTTATTATATACTATGCAAAGTATGAAACATATTATCTTATAAAAGTACAAAACCTGAGGCCACACTGCTAATTTTAGCATATGTTCAGGGTTGGTAGAGTAGAAGAGCTAAAAGCATGAACTTTGAACCCAGACTTACTGGGTTCTACATACTAGCCAGGTAATCTTTGGTTAGTTAACCACCCAAAGACTCCATGTCTTCTACTATAAAGTGGGGATGGTTATAATGCTCCTCATCTCATAGGTTCTTGAAGAAGATTTAAAAAGATAACATATGAAAAGCTAGAGTTGTTGCTTACAGAACAATTAGTTCAACCTGCTTTCCATCCATCATCCCTTTCCTGTTCTCCCTCTTCACATGTTAACCTGACCTACCTCAGCACTCATTTGAAATGGGACGTTAAACCTAACTTGCAAATCTTCTTTTTCCAAATTCCTTCTAGAAAATAATGCTCCCTTTTCTTTGATCTTCTCTCCCTATATAAGAATTTGGGGCTGAAACGTAAGACAATTAAATTCATTTTAATTTCAGAGGGATCTTAACATATTGGTGCTCTGCGTCTACTCACTGTAATCGACTTTAATCTTAGATTCTAGTTCTTAAACCAAAAAGAAATGTGGATTTGTTCGTGGCAAGCCAAATTCTCATTCCTTGGTGTTCCCTGGATACAAAGGAAATGGAGATTATTAAAAGGTTAAAATATTTTTGGAAATCGTAACTATTATGCCTGGCTTTAACTAATTAACCCTTGCATTGAATTAATGACAGGGTTAATTAGCTCATACAGGGTACATCATTTAATTTAGAGGGGGGGACGGAAAAAGCCTTGGAGATTAGAATCATTCTTTTGCCACCTTGTGGTTTCATTTCCACACTGCATTGTGCTAAATAGATCTTCATAAAAGCTAAATAGATACATTGTTCATCTCTGTAATTTTAGTATATCTCAGCATGGTATTTAAAGCTGCTACTTAAAACTACCAGGTGATTGCATTTGGTCTTTTTTTTTTTTTTTTCTCAAAATGCCAGATACTCAGAAGCTCAGTCTTGATATCCTTTTTTTTTTTAATAATAAATTTATTTTTTATTGGTGTTCAATTTGCCAACATACAGATAACACCCAGTGCTCATCCCGTCAAGTGCCCCCCTCAGTGCCCGTCACCCATTCACCCCCACCCCCCGCCCTCCTCCCCTTCCACCACCCCTAGTTCGTTTCCCAGAGTTAGGAGTCTTTACGTTCCGTCTCCCTTTCTGATATTTCCTTACCCATTTCTTCTCCCTTCCCTTCTATTCCCTTTCACTATTATTTATATTCCCCAAATGAATGAGAACATATAATGTTTGTCCTTCTCTGATTGACTCCTTTCACTCAGCATAATACCCTCCAGTTCCATCCACGTTGAAGCAAATGGTGGGTATTTGTCATTTCTAATGGCTGAGGAATATCCTTTTAAAGGGGAGATTGTTTCCTATGCAGTGGCAATAAATGGCACAAGACATGAGAAATAGCTGAGTTTACAAAGAAAGACTGGAATTTGCACAGTTCCCTGGATTTCTTATTTAGAAGCTATAGTCTCTGCAAGTGTAGCATTCCTACTTTTTATCAGTACAACTACTGATATCCTTGGAAGATGTAATCAACAGAACTTAGACTTCTTACCTTGAAGACAAAGTGTTGTCATGTGATGCTGTTGTTAACTATCCATCCTCACATCCAGATGGCCATTTCCTTCACTTCCCTCACTTCATTCTAACACAAGGAGAGAACCCTAACATCACCCTCATTTTCAGTCACCAGCATTGCCTGCAAGACACAACCCCAGGGTATCAGTGCCGAGGTCAAGAAAACCTTTAGGTTCTATAATTTCTGGTCCACTTTCATTTCCACCACACGCTTGAAACATAGTCTTATGTACAAAGCCCATATAAAACAAAAATTCTCCTGTTTCCATGGCTCTAAGAGAGGACTACCAGGGATGACCTTTGAAGCTAAAATAGAACCCACAACTTAAATAAACAAATCTATAATTTTCCAACTGAAATGCTAGTTAGACCACAGACACATCCATCCTGAAATAATGTCCTGCTTTGTCTCAAGATAGATTTTTAAATTAATTCACTAGAAAGGACTTTCTAACTTGGATCAGTTAGGCTATCACAACAAATGGTTAGCTGAGTAATCGTTATCAGTTAGCTGTATTAAAAAAAAAACATACAAAATGTACTGACTTAAAACAATAATTCTTCAGTTCAGTCATTTGGACTGGGCTCAGCCCGTGACTCTTCTGATCTTTATTGGCCTCTCACGTGCATCTGTGGTCATTTGCTGGGTTGGTCTAAGATAGTCTCAGTTGAGGCTACTTGTCTCTGCTATCCATGGTGTCTCACCCCTCAGCAGGCTTATACTGGCTTATTTTCATGGTATCAGAACAGGTTTTCAAGGCCTATTAAGGCCAAAACTTGGAAGTTGCTTGAGAAATACTCAAGGATTCTTGAGGCCTAGGCTCAGATTTGATACACTGTCATGTATGCTGCATTCTATTAGCCAAAGTGAGTCACAAGGCAGCATAGTCATATTGTAAAGGGCATATATCCAGAGAAGAGTGAAGAACAATTGTGGCCTTTTGTTTTGTTTTGTTTTCTTGCAGTCTGACATTTTTATGCCCAACATCTGTAATTGCATCATCTTTATTTGAATAATTTCAAACAACTATTAACAGACACAGAGAAAGAAATTAACAATAATACAACAGTAATAGGGGATTTGATACCCTATTTACATCAATGAATAGATAACCCAGACAGAAAATCAGTAAGGAAATAGTGGCTTTCAATTACACATTGGACTAGATGAACCTAATATATATATATATTCAGAACATCCCATGGAAAAGCAGTGAAATATACATTCTTTTCAAGTTCATATGGAACATTCTTCAGAATGTACCACATATTAGGACACAAGACAAGTCTCAACAAATTCAGAAAAATCAAATTCATATCATGCATCTTTTCTGACCATAACAGTATGAAACTAGAAACCAATCCAATAAAAAAAAAAACTGGATGGAACACAAATACATGGAAGCTAAATAATAAACTAATAAGCAATGAATGGCTCAACCAAGAAATCAAAGAAGAAATTGAAAAAATACATGGAGACAAATGAAAATGAAAGTACAACAGTCCAAAATCTTTAGGATGTAGCAAAGCTGTTCTAAGAGAGAAAATTATAGCAGTAAAGGCCTACCTCAAGAAATAAGAAAAAACTCAAATAAACAACCTAACCTTACACCTAAAGGAGCTGATAAAGAACAAAGTCCAAGGCCAGCAGAAGAAAGGAAATAATAAAGATTAGAGCAGAAGTAAATGAAATAGAAACTAAACAAAATAGTAGAACAAATCAATGAAATCAAGAGTTGGTTCTTTGAAAAGATAAACAAACTTGATAAAACTTTAGCCAGACTCATAAGAAAAAAAAAGGATGAGGACCCAAATAAATAAAATCAGAAATGAAGGAGGATAGATAACAACCAAATGACAGAAATACAAGGGATTATAAAATAATACTGTGAGAAATTATATTCCAACAAATTGGACAACCTAGAAGTAAATGAATTTCTAGAAACACATAACCTTCCAAAATGGAATCAGGAAGAAATGGAAAATTTGAACAGATGATTACTAGCAAAGAAATTTAATCAGTAATCCAAAAACTTCCAACAAGCAAATGTCCAGAACCAGATGGTTTCACTGGTGAATTCTACCAGACATTTAAAGAAGAGTTAATCAATACCTATCTTCCCTATCTTCCTCAAACTCTTCCAAAAAAAAATGGAAGAGAACAGAGAGCTTCCAAATTCATTTTATGAGGCCAACGTTACTCTGACACCAAAACCAGATAAAGATACTATTTTAAAAAGAGAACTATAGGCCAGTGTCTCTAATGAACACACAGGCAAAGGTCCTCAATAAAATATTAGCAAAAAATACATTTTTTTAAATTACCAAGATCAAATGGGATTTATTCCTGGGATGCAAAGGTTGGGTTCCATATTCACAAATCAATCAACATGATACATCACATTAAAAAAGAGAAAAGATAAAATTCCCTCACCTCAATAAATGCAGAAAACACACTTAACAAAGTACAATATCCATTCATGATAAAAAACCCCCAACAAAGTAAGTTTCAGAGGGACTGTGCCTCAACACAGTAAAGTCCATATATGAAAAATCCATAGCTAACATTATATTCAGGGGTGAAAAACTAAGAGATTTTCCACCAAAATTAGGAACAAGACAAGGATGCCCACCCTCACCACTTTTGTTCAACATAGTACTGGAAGACATACCCACAGCAATCAGATAAGAAAAAGAAAAAAGCATTCAAATTGGTAAGGAAGAGGTAAAACCTTCACTATGTGCAAATGACATAATACTATATACATGGAAAACCCTAAAGACTCTACCAAACAACTAGAATTGATGAATGAATTTAGTAAAGTCACAGGATACAAAATTAATATGCAGAAATCTATTGTAATTCTATACACTAATAATGAAGTAGCAAAAAGAAATTTAAAAAACAATCCCATTTACAATTGCATCAAAAGTAATAAAACACCTAAGAATAGACTTAGCCCATGAGGTTAAAGATCTGTAGTTCAAAAACTATAAAACATTTATGACAGAAATTGAAGATGACACAAACAAATGGAAAGATATCCCACACTCATGGAATGGAAGAATCAATATTGTTAAACATCCATATTATCCAAAGCAATCTACAGATTTGATGCAATTCCATCAAAACACCACCAACGTTTTTCACAAAATGGAAACAAATAATCCTAAGATCTGTATGGAACTACAAAGGAGCCCAAATAGTCAAAGCAATCTTGAGAATAACAAAGCTGAAAGTATCACAATGCCAGATTTCAAGATATATTTCAAAGCTCTAGTAATCAAAACAATATGATACTGGCACAAAGATAGACACAAAGATCAATGGAACGGAATAGAGAGCTCAGACATAAACCCACCTTTATATGGTTAATTAATCTATGACAAAGGAGGCAAAAATAAGCAATGGGGAAAGACAGTCTCTTCAACAAATGGTGCTGGGAAAACTGGACAGCAACATGCAAAAGAGTGAAACTGAACCATTGTCTTATACCATATACAAAAAAATAAACTCAAAATGGATTAAAGACCTAAATGTGAGATCTGAAACCAAAAAATCCTAGAAGAAAACATAGGCAGTAATTTTTCTGACATCAGCCATAGCAACATTTTTTCTAAATATATCTCCTCAAAGGAGGGGAAAGCAAAATTAAACTATTAAGACTATACCAAATAAAATACCTTGCACAGTGAAGGAACCCATCAACAAAACAAAAGGCAACCTACAAAATGGGAGAAGATATTTGCAAATCATACATCCAATAAGGGGTTAATATCCAAAAAATACGAAGAACCTTTACAACTCAACATGAAAAAGAACAAACCAATTAAAATGAGCAGGGGATCTGAATAGACATTTCTCCAAAGAAGACATCCAGATGGCTAACAGACACATGAAAAGATGCTCAACATCACTCATCATCAGAGAAATGCAAATCAAAACCACAATGAGATATCACCTTAAACCTGTCAGAATGGCTAAATTCAAAAAGACAAGAACACGTGTTGGTGAGGATGTGGAGAAAAAGGAACCCTCATGCACTATTGGTGGGAATGCTAATTGGTACAGCCACTGTGGAAAACAGTATGGAGATTCCTCAAAAAAAAATAAAAATAGAATTACCATATGATCCAGTAATTCCACGACTGGGTATTTATCCAAAGATAACGAAAACTCTAATTTGAAAAGATAGATGCGCTCCTAAGTTTACTGCAGCATTATTTACAATAGCCAAGATATGGAAGCAACCCAAAGGCCCACATATATGAATGGAAAAAGAAGTGAGGTGTGCATGTGTATACACATATATATGCACACATACACACATATGTACGTGCAGTGTTATATACTCAGCCATAAAAAAGAATGAAATCTTGCCTTTTGCAGGATAGAGCTAAAGAGTATTATGCCAAGTGAAATAAATCAGAGAAAGAGAAATACCATATGATTTCATTCATAAGTGAAATTTAAAAACAAAACAAATGAACTAAGAAAAATAAATAGAACAAACTGGTGATTACAAGAGGGAGGTGGGTGAGGGAATGTGTGAAATAGTTAAAGGGGATCAAGAACACAAAGAATAACAATGTATAGAATTGTTCAATCATTATATGTACACGTAAAACTAAGAAAACACAAAATAAAATAAAAATCAATTTTAAAAGAAAAACAGCGCACTTGGGTGGCTCAGTCAGTTAAACATCTGCCTTCAGTTCAGGTCATGATCCCGGGGTCCTGGGATCAAGCCGCATCGGGCTCCCTGTTCATCGGGGAGCCTGCTTCTCCCTCTGCCTCTGCGCTCTCTCTCTCTCTCTCTCTCTCTCTCTCTCTCTCATAAATAAATGAATAAAATCTTTAAAAATAAAAGAGAAAAACATGAATACTTTTAAGTTTGTTCCCATTCAGTTTAGGATAGTCATGTAATACAACAGATTCCCAGTGTTACCAAGAGACCAATACTATTTACATGAAAACTTATTCAAATCATTTTTACAAATTTTCTACAAAATACCAACCCTATTTTAACCTAACCAGGTTGTAACTGGGAATTGACAATTAATTTCAATGCCACACAGAAAAATAATGCATTCCAGTGGGGAAAGCAGTGAACCAGAAATCAGAAAGAACTTTGCATTTTGATTCCACCTGTGACTCCCTACAATGGTGTCTTCGGGTTAAACCTAAAAACCATGTAGTTATCCAAATTCATAAACTTCACTCAACCATAGTAGGAGAAAACAATGGAGAGAGGAGAGGAAGAAGTGGTGATATTGAAGAAGGCAAATGATTTTCCCGAAATATTCCTTTTTGTGGAGAGTAGCCTGAGGGAATGGAAAGAGTACTAATGTGAGAAATAGAAAGCCTGGGGTTCCATTCCCAGCTCTACCACTTATTTATTGGTGACCTTAGAAAGAACTTGGTATCTACAAGGTTGTGTTTATTCGTTTCCATAAATTAAAGCAATGGATTTCAAAAATCCCTGTCAGCTCTTAAAAAAAAAGAAAAAGTGTGCTGACTTTGGAGGGTCCTGAATTCACCATAATTGCTATGCCTAATTCCCATCTTTCTTCACCACCTCCACTCTCTCCACCTCCCACTCATCATGGGAAAGAAATTCCAAAACTGTGTGTGAAGAATGGCATCAGTACAGCTGGGCTAAGCGTACTTGCAATGTAAGTGGAAGAATTCGATATGCTAACGTTGGTAGTGAGTGAAACTTGTTTGACAGTCAGATTACATGACAGACAAGACAAGACAAGGCTGCCAACAACGTCCTGGATGTGTGACTGGGGTGGGGGTCGTGAAGAATGACAATGACATGAAGAAATAAAGGCTTTCCCCAGAAAACAGATGATCCAACAGAAAATAAAAATGAGCTGTTTTGAAGAAGGTAGATAAGACTTCTAGATAAACTCCTTGAATAGCTACAGGGATTGGTGATTTTAAAAGGTTTGAAAGCCAAAGGTCAAAATAGAATAGAGTACACAGCTCAGGAGAGTTAAATGAGGCTGTGTGTCAGAAAAGAGGAGATTCAGAAGCTTCAAGGAATGGAGTTCCAGGAAACAAGTATACTGTTCAACTCAATAAAATTCAACAAATGTATACTGAGAGCCTGTTTTATGCCAAACAGTATTCTTGCAGTAAAACAAATTTTTGATGTGCGTGTTTTTGTCCTCATTGAGCATTTTAGTAAGAAATGGCAGACCATAAGCAACATAAATAAGTATATGTGAATTAGAAAGTGCTTGGTGTTAAGGGGATAAGTAATGCTGGAAAAGGGTTCCCATGGGGTCAAATAGGTCCCAATTTTAAATAGGGCAGTCAGGGAAGGTTTCAAGGAGAAGGTGGCATTTGAACCAAGACTAGAAATGTGTGAGGGGGTTAGATGTGTGGCCCTCTAGGGAAAGATGGTCAAAGCAGAGCATGCCTTGTAGATTCTAGATGCAGAGAAGCCAGTGTAGCTGGAATGGGGTTGAGTGGAGGGGAGAGGTGTAGGAGAGCAAAGAGGAAAGCTGGTGTGGGGGGATGTTGGAAGGCCACATTCCAACAAGGATATGAACTTTTACCTGGAGCATCCTGGGAAGCCAGGGCATGCCTTTGAGCAGAAATGAATGCCATGGGGGCTTTGGGCTCAGTCAGGCCTGGTTGGTTCATACACATGTATACATAAGAAGGACAAATATAAAACAGAACCAAGATCTCCAAATCAGTTTGCTCTTCATTCAATTAACACTTATTGAGTGAGCAAACATAAACCCAATTCTAGGGATACAACAGTCCTACCATAAGAATGAAGATTTAGTGGAGAGAGAAATGAGTCACAATTCACTGACTCATTTTATTCTTTTATAAATACACCTAATTTGCTCAAAGGCCTTCATTTCCACTCAATAGCAGAAAAAAAAATTTGCCCATTCACATTAATTTCTATATTAAAAACAAAAACCTCCTTTCCAATTTAGCTCAGTCTCTTTGGTCCCCCCCAGATTTGGGGTTTTCCCTCTCTCAGAGCATAGGATAAGCTTACATAACAAGAGAGAGACATCTCTTCCCATATTGATCTCTGAGGTACCCAGCACCTCACCTTGGTCTCACTTGTGAGCGTCCCTGTCAACCTCTTTCAGTTGAAGTGTCTGAGTGCTGACTATTCTCTCAACAAGCCAACATCAGTGGGCTCCTCCACTACTGGTGACTTGCCTTTGCCTTAGCCTTCATTAATGGTACTGGTTCTCTGTAACTTTCCCAAAACCTCCCACTGGCCCCTAGCTTTGGATTTTTAACCTGGAAGTTAGTCCCACACTTCTGGACACATTCCACTTACCCCAAAAGGACATACAAACCATCTTGGTCTTCTTCATGGCACTCACAGGCTTCAGGGAATCAAGGAGGGTAAATCCTCACAACCACTTCAGTTGGAGAGAAGCACTACATGACTTTCCACCAGTCTCCTTAATGGAAAACCAGGCACAAAGGCACTCTGCTCTGCAATTCCCCAAACCTCTTTGACTTGTCTCTCTTCCCCCAAACCATGGGCATACCCTGAGATGGATGCAGGGAGTAGGCCCTACACCTATCTCCATTCTGCAACTCTTCCTTCTCTTCCCCATATAGACTCCTACCTGAGCTGAAAAAGAGGCCCTTCTCTCCTTCTGTGTAGTGAATGCCCTGATACAGCCTGCATTCCCTCTACTCAATACCTTGGTCTCAGGTTTCCTTTACACTCTTGAAAAATTTAAGGACCCCAAAGAGCTTTGGTATGGATTGTGTTGACTAATATTTAATGTATTAGAAATTAAAATAATTTGTCAATGTTTATTTCCAAAGTATTTAAATTATTTTAAAAATAACAATAAACCCACTACCTGTTAATGTAACCCATAATACTTCAGAGGAAAAACCTAAATTTTCAGAAAGAGTGGTATTGTTTCATGTTTTTGAAAATCTCTTTAATATCTGCTTGATAGATGTCTTAGTTCTGACTGCTGCAACAAAAATACCACAGACTGGTGACTTAAAAAATAGAAATTTATTCTTCACAGTTCTGGAAGCTGAGAAGTCCAAGATTAAGGCATCAACAATCAGCAGATTCAGTGTTTTGTGACCTAATCCTGGTTTGCAGATGATTGAGTACCTGTTTACTATGTCTCACTTGGCATGGGGGGAGGGAGGAAGTAAGGGGAGAGAGAGGAGCTCTGTCCTATCCTTAAAAGGGCAGTAACTCCATCATGAGGGTTCTCATCTTCATAACCCAGTTACCTCCTACAGACTCCATATACCATGAAATTGGGATTACGGTTTTAACATAAGAATTTGGGAGAGGTGCAAACACGCAACCATAACACTAGAAGACAGCTGGACTCTCTTTTCTGCATTCTATGTGTTGCAATATGTTGTTTGGTTAAAATACATCAAAAAAATCTGGTCACACAGATATGTAGTTGAAAAAGGGAGGAGTGTTTTCATAGCCTTTTCAGATTATAGTGTATATTTTTCTTTGATACTATGCCCAAACTTTGTAAGTGGTAGTATCTTAAACATTAGTTGCAATGTTAGAACTGAAATGCCATGTTAATGAACTTTTTGAACTACATTATATTAAAATCCATTGGTCTCTCTTATACTTTGAATGGATCTTTTACCCATATGTGATTTTTGCATCATACATGGCTCCTTTAAAAATATTAGTTCACTGGGGTGCGTGGGTGGATCAGTCAGTTAAGCATCCGACTCAATTTCAGCTCAGGTCATGATCTCAGGGTCGTAGGATCTGTCCCCACATCGGGCTCTGCACTCAGCTCAGTTTGCTTGTCCCTCTCCCTCTGCTCCTACTCCCACTCATGCTCTCTGTCTCTCCTTATCTCTTAAAATAAGTGAGTAAGTAAAAGCTTTAAATACAAACATATATATATATATATATATATATATATATATATATATATTCACTGAGTTATGCAAATCCTCCAATGTTGACACATTTCACTATATCATATCAAAAACCACATTTATTTAGGAAGCAGTGAAGTTCAAGGTGGCAGATACAAGTCTCCAAGTCTTCAAAGAAAATTCTAATTTTTACTTGAAAGCTCAAATTTATCATTGGAAACAAATACTGCCAGTTGTTTTCCCTGATGTTACAGACTCATTTAATTAAATTTTTTAAAATTTAAACAACAATAGCTTGTCTGTCAGTCACTCAGGTAAAATGATGTTCCATGAAAAAAAGTGGTTGGTTCAGCTCACAACTCATGCTTTTCCACCAGATAGCCATGGTACTTTTTAAAAAATAGTTTCATTGAGATATTATTCACAAACATACAGTTCATTCAAAGTGAAAAATTCTTAGTATATTCACAGAGTTGTGCATCAGATATCATCACCACCATAAATTTTAGAACATTTTCAATCACTGCCTAAAGAAAATCCAACCCATTAGCCATTACCCTCTAATTCCTCTTTTCTCCCCAGTCCTAGGCAACCACTAACTTGGAAATTTCTGTCTACAGCTTTACCTATTTTAGACATTTTATATAAACAAAATCATGTGGTCTTTGTGACAGGCTTCCTTCACTTAGCATAGTGTTTTCAAGGTTTATCTAAGTTGCAGCATGCATCAGTACTTCACTCATTTTTATGGCCAAATAATATACCATTGTATGGCTATCCCAGATTTCACATATCCATTCGTCACTTGATGTGATTTGGGTTGTTTCCACTTTGGAGCTATTTTGAATAATGCTGCTATGAACATCTGCATGTAAGTTTTTGCATGAATATATATTTTAATTTTTCTTAAGTGTATAACTTGGCGTAGCATTGCTGGATCATATGGTAACATGGGTTCAACTATTTAAAGACCTATTAGGCTGTGTTCCAAGCAGCTGCAATATTTTTTAAAAATTCCCACCAGTAGTGCATGAGAATTCCAATTTCTCCACATCCTTTCCAACACTTGTATTCATCTGTCTTTTTAATATTAGCCATTTTAATTGGTGTGAAGTATACTACAGTTTCAATTCAAATTTCTTAAATGGTTAATGATGTAGAACATCTTTTCATGTGATTAACTCACCATTTGTATAACATCTTTGGGGAAATGTCTCTTCAAATTATTTGCCCATTTTTAAATTGGATTGTCTCTTTATTAAATTGTAGAAGTAGTTTATATATCAAAGCTACAAGTCTCTTAACAGACTTAGAGTTTACAAATATTTTCTCCCAATCTAGGAGTATTTTCTTTTTATTAATGATGTTTACCAAAGCACAAATTTTTTATTTTTCATGATGTCCACTTTTGTTGTGGAATGAATGTTTTTATCCCTCCAAATGCATATGTTGAAATCCTAATTCTCAATGTGTTGGTATTTGGTGAGGCTTTTGGTATATAATTAAGTCATGAGTGGAGCCCTCATGGTAGAATTAGTGTCCTTATATAAAGAGATAGGAGGGAGTGTGCTTCCTCTCCTCCATTCTCTTTCCATGAGGAGGACACAGGAAACAGAACTCTATTGCAACAGGAAGGGGGACCTCACCAGATACTGAATCTCCTGGTGTATTAATCTTGGAGTTTCTTACCTCCAGAACTCTGAGGAATAAATATCTGTTGTTTAAGCCACCCAGTCTATAGTATTTTTGTTACAGTAGGCTAGACAGAATAAGACAACTTTAATGAAAGTTTTGTTCTCTCCCCATGTACGTTCTTGCACACTACTTGTGTTCTCCAGAGAAACATAACCAATAGGATATATATAGATATAGATAAGAGATTTATTACAGGAATTGGCTCTCTGTAGTTATGGAGGCTGAGAAGTCCCACAATTAGCCATCTGCAATCTGGAGAACCAGGAAAGCCAATAGTGTGTCATTCCAAGTCTGAAGTCTTGAGAATCAGGAAGTTGATGGTAGAAGTTACAATTTGAATCCAAAATCCTGAGAACCAGGAACACCAATATCCAAAAGTAGAAGGTGGATGTCTTAGCTCAAGCAGAGAGAAAGAGAATTTGCCCTTCTTTAGCTTTTTTGTTCTATGTGGATCCTCAAAGGTGCCCACTCACATTGGAGAGAACCATCTATTTAACTCATTTCACCAATGAAATGCTAATCTCTTCCAGAACCACCATCACAGACACACCAGAAATATTATACCAGCTATCTAGGTATTCCTTAGCTTAGTGAAGTTAACTAAGTGATTGGACATATTGGTGATTTCTTGTTATTGGAGCACCTTATGGAATTAGAGGCGCAGCAGTATCAATGTGCTTAGAGTGGATCACTGGGAGAAGACATTTCTAATATGGTGGGGCGTCTGGATGTGTGATTTCTCAATGAGTCAGTGGAGATGCAGAAGCTACTAATATTTTGATAAACTAAATTATCTTACAAACCACCTTAACTTTGATCATAAAAAATCCATTGGTTGCCAAAAAGTTACTTTAACTTTGTTGCCCAATTGCAATTCATTAATTGTTTGATTGTTTTGATGTAAAAAACACAGCTAAGAAAACAATGATACCACTTCACATCTACTTGGATGGCTATAATTCTTTAAAATACACAAAATAACAAGTGTTGGCAAGGATATAGACAATTTGGAACCCTAGTGCTTTGCCGGCGGGAATGTGAAACTGTAAAATGGTGCATCTTCTGTGGAAAACAGTTTGGTGGTTCCTCAAAAAGTTAAACATAAAATTTCCAATAGCCCAGCAATTCCACTCTTATGTATATACCCAAAAGAACTGAAAGCAGTGGAATCGGGTAACTGTCCATAAGGCTACTGTAACAAATCACTACAAACTTGATGACTTAAAACAATAGAAATTTATTCTCACTGTTCTAGTAGCTACAAGTCTGAAATCAACATGTTAACAGACCACACTCCTACTGAAGGCTCTAGGGGAGGATCTTTCTTTACCTTTTCCAGTTGTGGTGGCTGTTGACATCCTTTCTTTTGCTTAACTAGAATAACTACAATCTATGCCTCCATCTTTACATGGCCTTCTCTGTGTGTCTCTGGGTGTCATTTTCTATCTTTTAGAAGGACTTACTGATGGATTTAGGGCCCACAGTAATCTACCATGCTCTCATCTCAATCTTTGCCTTAATTACATCTATAAAGAGCCTAGTACCAAATAAGATCAATTTTGAGGTTCCAACTGGACATGAATTTAGGGGAGAATATGCAACCTTGTATACTAATAAAGGGAATGGGCCATGGCCTCAGACAGATTTGGACAGACAGATTTAGCAAGTCCTGCTTCTCTGGGTCTCAACTCTGGAAATGTTAACTATATTCTGCCATAATATTTGGATATGGTTTTAAATATGTGTAACACCTAAAAAGTGAGGAAAATCAAGTATTGGAAAAGAGATAACTCTTCATGGTTTGGGGTTTGTTTGTTTTTTTTTTTTTTTGAGATATTCTGAACAGTTTAATATTAAAAATTGGACATTTTGGTCCTTGGATAATATAGACTAATAAAGATAATGAACATATTGTTGAAATACATACTTGAAGGGGTTAATTTAAATAAAACAAAATTTTAAAACAATGGCATTCATCAGGGAAATACAAATCAAAACCACCACACCAGTGAGAATGCTGAAAATTAACAAGGCAGGAAACCACAAATGTTGGAGAGGATGTGGAGAAAGGGGAACCCTCTTGCACTGTTGGTGGGAATGTGAACTGGTGCAGCCACTCTGGAAAACTGTGTGGAGGTTCCTCAAAGAGTTAAGAATAAAACTGCCCTATGACCCAGCAATTGCACTGCCGGGGATTTACCCCAAAGATACAGATGCAGTGAAACGCTGGGACATCTGCACCCCGATGTTTCTAGCAGCAATGTCCACAATAGCCAGACTGTGGAAGGAGCCTCAATGTCCTTCAACAGATGAATGGATAAAGAAGATGTGGTCTATGTATACAATGGAATATTCCTCAGCCATTAGAAACGACAAATACCCACCATTTGCTTCAACGTGGATGGAACTGGAGGGTTTTATGCTGAGTAAAGTAAGTCAATCAGAGAAGGACAAACATTATATGGTCTCATTCATTTGGGGAATATAAAAAATAGTGAAAGGGATTATAGGGGAAAAGAGAGAAAATGAATGGGAAAAATTAGGATGACAGAACATGAGAGACTCCTAACTCTGGGAAACGAACAAGGGGTAGTGGAAGGGAGATGGGCAGGATGTTGGGGTGACTGGGTGACCAGCACTGAGGGGGGCACTGGATGGGATGAGCACTGGGTGTTATACTATATGTTGGCAAATCGAACTCCAATAAAAAAATATACCAAAAAAGTAAATAAAATCTTAAAATATAAAAAATAAAACAATGGCATTGTCACAAAACTATTTTCACTAATCTCTCATTTTCAATGGTAATGTCTTATAATCACTTCTGTGAGCTGAACTGTGACCCTGCAAAATTCATATGTTGAAGCCGTAACCCCCTAATACCTCAGAATGTGACTGCATTTGAATATAAATCTTTAAAGACGTAATTAAATTAAAATGAGGTCATTAGAGAGGGCTCTAACCCAATATAATGGGTATCCTTATAAGAGGAGGAATTTGGACACAGACACACACACACAGAGGAAAGAGCATGTGAAGACACAAGGAGAAGACAGCCATCTACAAGCCAAGAGTCCTCATAAAAAAATAAACCCTGCTGACACACTAATCTTGGACTTTTTGCCTCTGGAATTGTGAGCAAATTAATTTCTCTTCTTTAAGCTACATACTCTGTGGTACTTTGTTATGGCAGACCTAGCAAACTGATATACATTTGCCATTCATTTTTTATATGTCACACTAAAATCTGAACATATCCATATTTCTTTCTTTAAGATCAAGAACTATTCTCTGTGAAACACTATGTGGATTGTAACATAAGCAAAATCTGGATCCATGGCTGGTGCTTCATTGAGTCCCACTTACACTCCAGAACAAAGTGAACTTTGCCTTTGAGATAAATCTAAGCCTCTGCCTTTTAAGATATAGAACACTAGCCTTGACTTTTGAAATTTCTTCATCAGTCTTTGTTCACTAAGATTAAAAAAAAAAATCCCTAGGTCTAATCTTATGCAGAGTTATACTCTTCTGTTACTGTGGAAATTTAGAGAAAGAAGAGCTCACATCTGGTCAGGAGGTGGGGGAATGTTCCATTGATGGGGTGGTATTCAAACAGACCCCTAACAATGAGAGGAACCAGCAGCAATTAATAGGAAGTGTAATCTCCATCTGTATACCCTAGGTTGTTTAAGGGGATTTCACTATTATATAAAATCAATAAAATTAAAATGGAGTAGTTGTACAGATGCAACATTGTGTACAGAGGGTATATATTGAATAGTATTAAGCATTTTTGTCTTCCTTTACCTTTTATCCCTTAATATCTAGTCTACTTTTTTAAATTTCAGACTCAGTACTCTTTGAATTGATAATTCCAATTTTCACATTGCTATTGGAAAACCATATCTAATAAAGGTTTTAGTTATTCCCATGGAAAAAAAATAGGAAGTATAATCTAGCTGGAGATAAAAGATTAAGAAAATCAATGAAGTTTGGAATATTTGGTGTTTGGAGAACTTGGAATAATCTCATTTCATTAAAGTGTTTTTATGTGTAGGAAGGTGATAAGTAAAAAGGTATTCTAGAAACCAATAACTGAAGATTATTATAAAGCTAAAGAATTTGGATAAGTCCAATTTTTTTTTTTAAATAACAACAAGATTTTATGGTTAGGCAAATCAACAAAGGTTACAGTGAGCTCCAAGTTATGCACTTCGCATTGAACTTTTGATGAGTCAGATGGACCTGTTCACGGCATCACAAGGTCTCAAGTGATGACTCCTGACATCAAAGGGGCCTCTTATGAGTGATTGCAGTTTGCTCCCAAATGAGTACACTTAGAAGAAAACTTCAGGGGTGAGGTACATTTCCTAGAGAGCTCATGTCATAAAAAAATAAATAAAACATGAATTTGTAAAAGCTTAAAAAAATACTGTCACTGTTTTAATATCTCCTTTTCTTAAATGAGGCTGGTGTGTCAGTACAGACTGCTGACTTAGCTAAAACTTGAGCCTGAATCTCACCAAAGGAAACCCAGACCGCAGTGGAATAGATAGGAAGTCAGATATTCAGAGCTTGTTGACTGAATGGGTTAATTTAACAGCGGTCTCCTGATAAATAAAGGTCAATGTACAACAACTCCCAGTCTCTCATCTCCCATGCATTCCAAAGGATAAGGACATTTCAACAACTCACCTGGAGCATTTGTTATAAATAGTTTCCTGAGCCTTATTCTTGATTAAATAAATCAGAATCTCTACAAGTGAGCCTCCCACAAGTGCATTTGTAGCTACCTCTCCATGTGTTGTTTGTCACACTAAAATTGGAGAACCCCTGCAATAGGTGGTTGGAAACTATTAAATGGCCTTGCAAATTTTTGAGCAAGGGAATAACCAAATTATGTCTATACTCGAGGATGATTAATATAATAATAATAGGTACTATGGCTATAATAAAGGAGATATTATAGACAAGGCAGGAGGCAGATTTAGGAGGCTGATGCAATGGTCTAGACAAGAAACAATAAAGGCTGGGATAAGTTCGGATACAAAGGCTCTATCTTATCATCTGAAATGCATGACAAAAATAGAAATATAGAATTTTATAACAATCATATGCAAGAGGATGAGAGAAAGGAAGCATCTAGGAAGATTAAGTTTGCAAGCCTAAGTAGCTAAGGTACTGTTAATTAGAGATAGGGTAGTCATAAAAGTTTGTTGGGCATTTAACCAGAAATACATGATGGATTCAGACTGAAACATGTTGAGTTTGAGATTCTAGTAAGACACTCAGAGCAAGACATTCAACTGGCAGTGTGAAACATAGACTAGAGTCCAAGAGTGAACTAAGAGCTCAAAATACAGACTCAACATTTATCTGCATAGAAATGATGGTTGAAGCAATCTGGATGGATAATTTTTGTCTGTTGTCTACCCAACACAGGCCCTAAGAGAAAGTCACACAGAACCAGTGGGTTTAATGAGAATTTATAAATTTAAATTGTATTTTTGATACCCTTTTTGCGTTGTTAAATTTATGATGGTTTACACTATGATCTGTAACTAAAATTACATCTCTGGGCCTTCTACATAAATTTATTTTAAAACTAAAAACAAACAGCCTTTACAATAGAATTTTAATAATATTACAATTTTCAGAGTAGAATCAAGGCAGAGTAACATCCGAAGAAACGTGCCTCTTAAGACCTACCAATTCTTACTATTTCCAATATCTTCTGAATTCATCTTTGCAAAAAAAATTTTTTCCTGAAGTACATTCTCAGTTTTCTTCATTGATGTCCACTGGTCACAAATGTTTTTAATGTTTTCATTTTGACAATTTACCTATTTTATCTTCACTTGATTATGTGGCTGGGTATAAATTCTAAATTCAAAATCATTTCACCTCATACTTGGAAGGAATTTTTCTATGTCTTATACAGCCCACTATTGTGGACTAGATGTCTGAGCTGATTCTTGTTCCTTTGTAAGGATCTTGTTCTACGTCTTTCTGAAAGCTTTTAGGATTTCCTTTTTATTCTTAATAATTCAAAAAGTATTACCAAAATGTTTCCAGATGCAACTTTTCAAATTTCTTTTCTTTTTGGCTCTTAGGGGATTCTTTCAATCTGAAGACTCTTCTTTTTCTTTAGCTCAAGAAAATTGCTTTCCATTATTTTTTCATCCTTTCCACTTTCTGTTCCTTCTTTATGGAATTTCTATTAATACTGGACCTGCTACATCTATCTACCACATCCTTTAACTTTTCTACCATATTCTCTTTAGTATACTTATTATATATCTCTTTTAGATTGCCAATTGGTTTTTCAATCTTGTCCTTTCTAGTATCTAGCATGCCTACTGAATATTGAGATTTCTCTTATTGCCTAACAGCTTTTTTCTTTTTCTTTTTAACAACAGTGATGCTTGTTTTATGGATTCAATTTCGTCTTTAATACTTCTAAAGACACTAACTAGAATTTTGGGGGTTTTTTTTTGTTTGTTTTTTGTTGTTGTTGTTGTTTTTACATTTTCTTGTCTCAACCTGAATTGTTTCTGTCTCTTGTGCTTGTGTCAGTTCATCCTGATCTTTTTCATACTTTTTCCACCCTGTGTGGGTTTCCTCTGCAGTTTGGTTGTTCTGTTTCCCTAATAATCCTTTCATTTCAAGAGAAAAATGAGTTTCATGTAGGGAATGACATTTGTCAAAGGCAGGATTCCTTGCATGGTGGGTGGCTTGAGAACTAGTCAACAGACATACCATTTGAAAAAATAAGGACACAAAAGTATTCAGCATTTTAACCCATAAATTCAGCTCCCTATTCTTTTAATTTTCCTCTGTATCTATTTTTGAGGACACAAACTCTGTTCTACTTCTTTTTCAGGATCCAATACCCAAACCAGGAACTGCTCAACAATCTGCTCCATTTCAGGGGAAAATATGGTGCTTAGTCTATTATCTTGAACCAGAAATTCTAACTTTGTTTCCTAAACCTTATCTTTTTTTAGCTAGCAGGCATGATTAAATTTAGATTGCCTTGTATTCAATAGCAACAACAAACTTCTCTTGCAGCTGCTTATTATTATTATTATCATCATCATCGTCATCATGAAGAGACTTTATCCTTTAGATTTAGGAATACAGAAAAATTAAGTGTAAAGTACAAAAAAAATTCCCATATGCCCCTTCTCCTGACAGAACGGTTTCCTTTGTTATTAATCTTGCATCAGTGTGTTACCATTACCTTGCATTTTTTAAATTGAGGTATAACTGACATATATTAGCCTCAGGTGTGCCACATAGTGTTTCAATATACGTATATATTGCAAAATGATCACTACAATTAGTCTAGTTAACACCTCTCATCATACATTACAATTTTTCTCTTGTGATGAGAACTTTTAAGATCTACTTTTAGCAACTTTCAACTATGCAATACAGTATTATTAACTATAGTCACAATGCTGTACAATATATCCCCATGATTTATTTATAACTAGAAATTTTTACCTTTGACCCCTTTCACTCACTTTTCTCACCTCCCATCCATCATCTCTGGCAATTACCAATCCCTTCTCTACATCTATGAGCTTGTTTTTGTTTTTAGATTCCACTTATACGTGAAATTATATGGTACCTCTTTTAAAGTCCATTCATGTTACCTGTCACAAACGGCAAGATTTCCTTCTATTTTTTGGCTGAATTATATTTCATTGTATATGTATACTACATTTTCTTTATCCATTTATCTATCAATAGACATTTAGTTTCTTCCCCTTAGCTACTGTAAATAATGCTGCAATGAATATGAGGGTACATATATTTTTGAATTAGTGTTTTTGTTTTCTTCAGATAAGTACCAGAAGTGGAATTGCTAAATCATATGGTAGTTCTATTTTTAATTTTTAAAAATATTTTATTTATTTGAGAGAGAAATCACAGGGAGAGGGAGAGGGAGAAGCAGACTTGCTGCTAAATGGAGAGCCAGATGCAGGGCTCAATCTCAGGACCTTCAGGTCATGACCTAAGCCAAAGGCAGACACTTAACTGATTGAGCCACCCAAGCACCCCAATTTTTAATTATTTTTAAGGAAAGCCCATAATGTTTTTCATAGCGACCAAACTAATTTACATTCACACAAATAGTATATCAGAGTTCTCTTAACTCCACATCCTTGCAAACATGTATTTCTTGTCTTTTTGGTAATAGCTATCCTAACATGCGTGAAGTGATGATATCTCACTGTGGTTTTGATTTGCATTTCCCTGATGGTTAATGATGTTGAGTACCTAGTTATGTACCTGTTGGCCATCTGTACGCCTTCTTTGGGCAAATGTATATTGAAGTCCTCTGCTCATTTTAATTGGATTATTTGAGTTTTTGCTATTGAGTTGTATACCATTACCTTGCATTTTTATAGCACTTTATTGTTTACAAACAACTTTAGTTGTATCATTTAATCATAAAATAGCAGGTGTCCAGTAAGTACTTTTGGATTACTGAATGAATTAAACAGCTGTGTATAAGCTAAAATTGGATTGTAATTAAATGCAGATGGCAGGATAAAAATATTAAAATAACTATTCAAGTTCAACATCTTTCATTTGCTAAATTACATCTCCCAGGCTACTAACAATTCCTTGATATCTTTATAGGGTTGATCTGCCTCACTAGAATAAGAATTTGATATCTAGAATTTTCTCTCCCCCTGGTTCATCAGGCAACATGACTAAACATATAATCCTAAAAAAGTTTTCTTTAAACATCTAAAATTTTACCTCATTGAAATATTATTTTTTACAACTCCACTAATTGTAGTAACCTTCTGACAGAAGTTATTAAAATGTTTTTTTTTGAAGTCTTTTTTAATTTTTTAAATTTATTTATTTATGATAGTCACAGAGAGAGAAAGAGAGAGGCAGAGTGTGTCTGCCTGTGTGGCAGAGGGAGAAGCAGGCTCCATGCACCGGGAGCCCGATGTGGGATTCGATCCTGGGTCTCCAGGATCGCGCCCTGGGCCAAAGGCAGGCGCCAAACCGCTGCGCCACGCAGGGATCCCTAAAATGTTTTTTTTTTAATGTTTTTATTACCCACATTGAATCCTTTTGAGAACCTGTTTTAAAGTATATTCTTTAAAAAAAAAAAGATTTTATTATTCATGAAATACACAGAGAGCGAGGCAGAGACATAGGCAGAGGGAGAAGCAGGCCCCATAGGAAACCCGATGTGGGATTTGATCCCGAGACCCCAGAATCACGCCCCAAGCCAAAGGCAGAGGCCCAACCATTGAGCTACCCAGGTGTCCCTTAAAGTATATTCTAACCAGCAGATATTCTTGCTAAGATTTTAGGGAGCTACCAGAAGAAAATGCTCAAATATTAAATCTAATAATGCTCCATGTGCACTACAGAAGAATATGTATTTTGTTGCTTTAAGATGGAATGCTCTGTGTGAAGTCCATCTGGTCCAGTGTGTCATTCAAAGCCCTTGATGATCTGCTTAGATGATCTGTCCATTGCTGTGACTAGGGTGTTGAAGTCCCCTACTGTTATTCTTTTTAATTTGGTCATTAATTGGTTGATATAATTGGCTGCTCCCAAGTTAGGAGCATAAATATTTATACTTGTTAGATCTTCTTGTTGGATAGACCCCTTAAGTGTGATGTAGTGTCTCTCTTCATCTCTTACTAGTCTGGTTTAAAATCTAATTTGTCTGATACGAAGATTGCTACCTCACCTTTCTTTTGAGGTCCATAGCATGATAAATGGTCCTCTAACCCCTCACTTTCAGTCTGCAAGTGTCTTTAGGTCAAAAACGAGTCTCCTATAGATAGCATGGAGGAGTCTTGCTTTTTTACCCAGTATGACACTCTGTGCCTTTTGATTAGAGCATTTAGCCTATTTATATTCAGAGTAACTATTGAAAGATAGGAATTTGTGGTATTACTTGTAAATTTCCTGTTTCTGTAGATTGTTTCTTTCTGGTCTATGTTACTCTTTCTTGGTCTATGTAAGTTCTCTTTGCTTACTGAATCCCCCCTAATATTTCTTGCAGGGCTGGCTTAGTGGTCACATATTCTTTCAGTTTCTGCCCATCCTGGAAGCTCTACCTGTCCTTCTATTCTGAATGACAGCCTTGCTGAATAAAGTATTCTTGGTGGCAAGTTTTTCTTTTAATACCCTGAATATATCATGCCACCACTTTCTGGTCTGCCAGGTCTCTCTGGATAGGTCTGATGCCAGTTAATGTTCCTACCCTTTAGGTTATGAACTTAAGCTGCTTTCAGGATCTCCTTATCACTGAAGTTTGCAAGCTTCACTATTGTATGTTGAGGTATTGATCTACTTTTGATTTGGGGAGGGGCCTCTAACTCTTAAATTCCTGTTTCCTTCCCCAGATTCAGTAAATTCTCAGCTATGACTTACTCAAATGTAACTTCTGTCCCTTTCTTCTCCCTCATGGACTCCAATGATTCTAGCATTTTTTTCATTTTATGGCATCATGGATTTCTCAAAGCCCTCATGGTCCATTAATATTTTTTCAACTTCCATCAACTTGTATATTACGCTCTTCTGCCTCATTTACCCTAGCTGTTAGAGCAACCAATTTAGACTGCATCTCACAGCATTTTTAATTTTGGCCTGATTAGATCTCATTTCTGTACTGAGATTCTCTAGTGTCTTTCATGCTTTTTTCACGTCCAGATAGTAACTTTATAATTGTTATCCTGAATTCCAGCTCTGACATTTCACTTAAATCCATATGGATTAGATCTGTGGTAGAGTATTACCTCTGGTTCTTTCTTTTGTTGTGAAATCCTCCTTCTAATCCAGGGAAGAATAGATGAACAAGTGAACAAAATAAAAAATATAAACCATGACCCAAGCAAAACACACTAGACAAATCCAAAGTCAGAAACCAAAAATGGAAAAGAAGAAAAAAAAATGGGGGAGGGGAAGAGAATATAATCTCACAAGGTGGAAAAAACAAGGTGACCTACCAGGTCGTGAGTGTATTTTGGCCTGTTTTAGAGACACCAAGCCCCAAAATAATAAAGAAAGCAAAACATATATATATATTTATACAAAAATAAAACTGAATAGAGTGAAAGGAAGCCAAAAATGAGTAATATATCCATAAAATATAAGAAATGGAAGTTAAAAAAAGACAAAAATCAGAGTTGATAAAACGAGAACTACATGAAAAGGGAAAAAAGAAAAAAAGAAATGGAAAATCTTAAACTGAAAGACAAGCAAATCATATTTTCCTCTAGCGCTGGAGTTTTGCAGTTCTCTGAGGTCCATAAACTTGTTCACCTGTTCTTCCAGCTGGTCTTCTGGGGGAAGACCTTGCTATGCTGTTTCTCCGGTGTCTTTGCCTGGGTGGAGTTGTACCGCCCCTCACCAGAGGGCTGGGCAGTGTAAGCTCTGGGTGCTCTCTGTGGCCTTTGTTCCCTGAAGTCCTTCTGTGCCTCTTTAGGAGACCAAAACAAAAATGGTGCACCCCAGTTTCCAGCCCCAGAGCCAAAAGATTGCAGGCCCCTCTCTTCTGTAAACACTTCCCCTTAGGGACAAATGGTCTTCAGGTCTGTGTGTGCCAAGCTCTGTAGACTCCTATGGTGCACACCACACCAATCCTCCCTGGGGAAGGAGGAGGTCCCCTCCCCCATCTCTGCACTTTGCAGAGCCTGGACCAGAGAACAGTCTCCAGGTTGTGAGTGCACCCACTCTGCCCCTCCTGGGAGAAGGCAGAGCAGTGCTCTACACTGTCCTTTACAGGGCCCCTATGTGGAGAAAGGTCACTTGATTGGGCTGCAGCTCAGAGTTTATAGTGAACCAAGCTAAGTGCTCCTTCCCAGGCACACTGACCATAGCCACTTTCTCCACTCCAATGCTTGCAACTGTACCAGCTTAGGCACCTCCATTCTGTGTGACTCCAGGGATCCTTAGACCACACTATCCCAAGCAGCATTCTGTCCCATTTCATCACCTGAGCACCTTTCAGGCAGGGATGTCTCAGACTGCAGAAATCTTGGGTTCCAATTTTGTGCTCCGGGGCTGTGTCACTTTCCAATAGCCAGCTTAAGGAGGCTCCCTCTCCCCATGTTTATCTTCTGAAATATCGCTTCTGATTCACTTCTCCATACCTTCTATCTTGCAGAAAGTGATCACTTTTTTACTTGTAGAGTTCCAGCTATTCCTTTCTTACATCTCACTTTGAATTCATGGGTGTTCAGAATGATTTGATAGTCATCTAGCTAAATTCAAGGGACCAGATGAAATGTTAAGCTACTCTTCCACCATCATGCCTCCTCCTCCCAGTTTGTACTATTTTGTTACAAAGTCCTAGAAAAGTAATACAGATGTACTATTCCTGTATATCACAATTCTCTATTACTGGGTTATTTTGTTGGGGAGTTAAAAATAACATTTGGAAAAGTTTTTTAAATGAATTAACATATTAATCAAATCTCTTCTAAAAAAGAAATGTCCTATATTTCATTGTGAGAGCAGTGATTCTCATGTTATTAAAATACTATGAATATGGGCATCACTACAGGCTATATATGTATTTGTAAAAAAAAAAATCAGAAGACACATGGGAGTTTGAAATGTTTATCAGATAAAAGGACACAAAACTGAATCAATTTTTTATTTTAAAATATCACAATGTCTCAATTGTACAAACTTTTTTATATGTGTGTATACACACACACACAAACATATATATATATATATACACACATGTATTTAAACTTTGCTTCATCTTTCATCTTTTTATTTGAGTAAAAAGAAGAACACTTTCCTCATTTAGGAGATTTTTGATGTTGTAATAATTACCTACAAGTAAAGCGGTAAGAGAAAAAAACACAATTATTTCCATAGAAATCATTTCCTTTTGATTAAATATTTAGCCATCAATAGGGCAGTTATGGTATATAGTACCAATTTGTTTTTAAATCAGTTCATCTAACCTAAAGTAAATCTTATTTAATTTCATGAAATAAAAATCCAAGAGTTCACCATCACCTGTGATGCGGATAAGGTTTGAAAGAAACGAAAGTCTTACATCATTCTGATAATGAACACAAAGATGAATTAGACGAGGATGAAGGAAGAGAAAATTTCTCTCTGACCCAGCTTTAGGTCTTTAGGTCTTGAAAATTAGGTCTTTGAAACTGTGTGGATTCCCCTAAACCAGACATATGCGCATAAAGTATAAAAAGTAAACTGTTAAGTAAAATTGAATCTCAAAGCTTAAAAAGAGCAAATGCTTCTCTTATTTAGGTAATAAATAAGAGCAAAAGTGAAATACAGAACAGCTACACAGAAGGCAGGTTTATAGCACTGAGCACTGTGACACACCCTGACTTTATATATTAGAAACTGATACATATTTTTTCAATAAATTTATTTTTTATTGGTGTTCAATTTGCCAACATATAGAATAACACCCAGTGCTCATCCCATCAAGTGCCCCTCCCTCAGTGCCTGTCACCCAGTCACCCCCACCCCCCCGCCCACCTCCCTTTCCACCACCCCTAGTTTGAGAAACTGATACATATTAACTGAGTTATAATAAATATAGTATGTTCACAAGAGTGCTGGTACATATTAAGAGGACTATATAAACACTACTATTATTACAGTGTCCTTTCATTAGAATGTAAGTAAGCTCAATGAGGGCAGGGATTTCTTCTCCCATTTTGGTCACTCATGTATCCTATACTCTTAGAGCAGTGCGTGACAGACACTCAATCACCTTTGTTGAATGATGAATAAATAAATGAACAAATTAAAAATCCTCTTTCCAGAGACATGCTCTTCAATGGCTAATGAAGCACACTATTCTGTATGTTTAAAATAATCTACTAAAAATTGTTTGACTACATAATGTCTTAGAGATAATAAAGCAGAAATAATTTTCTTCCTACCTTGGACACAGCTAAATATTTTTATATTTTTCAAGAAGCAACTCTTGTTCAATTTTCATGTACCCAAATACTAACATACTTACCTAATGATAAAATATGTACTGGCATGAGTCAAATGATGTTTCATTTTGACTACTGTGGCTTCCAGTTGCATGGTACTCATGAGCAACTATATAAATATTTTAGCTATATGAAAGAAAATGTCTTTATTTTTCTTACCTGAAGGAACATAGAATGAATCCCCGGCTGTTATTATATAAGATGTTTCATGCAAGGTACATAAAAGGTCACCAAAGTTAACATAAAAAACCTGTAAAATTAAAAATTAAAATCTCATTTCAAATTGAACCGCCAAAACACACTACAATGAAGCTTATAGGAAATGTGGTAAGCAGAATAACAGCCCTCCAAAGATGTCTACGCTCTAATCTCCAGAACTTGTTCCATTACATGGCAAAAGGGACTTTGAGACTGAGAAATAGGTTGGTCTAGATTAACTAGTCTGGCCTATTCTAATCATACAAACCCTTAAAACTGGAGAATTTCTCTTGGAAGCAGAAGAGAGATGAGGCAGAGGAAAAGCCAGAGACATTTAAAGTATGAAAAGGACACTGTTGCTGTTGCCGGCACTGAAGATAAGAGGGCCATGAGCCAAGAAATACAGACTATTTCTAGAAGCTAAGAATGATACTCTACCCAACAGCCAACAAGGAAATGGGAGCCTAAGTCCTACAATATGGAACTGAATTCTGTCAACAACCCAAATAAACCTGAAAGCAGAAGAGTCTCCAGAGAATACAGAGCTCCCAACATCTTGATTCCAGCCTTGTGATACTCTAAACAGAATACTCAGCCAAGATCATCAGGATTCTAATCAATATAACTGTGAGATAATAAATAAATGGATATTGTTTTCAGTCACTGAATTTATAGCAATTTGTTAAAACAGCAACAGAAAACTAATCCAGGAAGAAATTTCTTTTGTTCTTATTATTTACCAGCTTATGAAAATTCAGTACTATAAATAATATCACTTAGCTATTCTACAAAAATAGCTAGGTTTTATATACACCTCTTTAAAAGGTTACATACTTAGGACATGTAATTCAATCTGAAAGACCAGAGAGAACAAAAAGCAAAACTAATAAATGATATATTTAAACAAGCATCAACATTAAGAAAGTAAAAGAGGATAATCTAACTCTCAACCATAAAGGCTTCCATATTCATATTCATGGCAAATTTTACATTTTATACATAGGTAGCATCCTGGTAATGATCTGGTTTTGAGCAACTAAAAAAATAAAGCCTTCAAACATTCAAATTCAAATTTTGAGATTCAGCCATCAAGAATATTTTGCCTCAGAGAATTACTCCTCCTTTTTTTTCTTTCTTAACACTTTGTAAATTGAGCCTAAAATACCAGGAAAATAGCAGATAACACTTATATAGCACTTACTCTTTGCCAGCCAGGATTCTGAACACTTAATACGCATTTACTTAATATATGTAAGTAGAAACAGGTACTATTTTAATAGCTTTATACAAATGAAGAAAATGAGGCAACAGAAAGGTGTAATTTTCCAAATTCACAATGTAAATGGCAGAAATGAGATTTGAACTTTGATTCCAGAATTCATGCTCTTAACCACTATGATATGCTAACTCCCTAAATAGGAAAAAAGCTCTCAGATGATTCCAAAGATACTCTGTAATTTAACAAAACAAAAAATATTACATCTAAAAAATTTTTGCCTCAATTTAAAAGACAAAAAGGTAACAAACCCAGGAAGGAAAACATGTATTTCTAATGGGTTTTTTTGTTTAAAAGTTTTTGTCTATTCAGTTTAGCTAAGTATACCTCTCTCCACTTCTGCAAACATTTTAGTAGGAAGGCTTCTGATATACAAAAAAAATAGAATGATGAATTCCCATGAATATCTAATACCAACAATCTTCCCTGTTCCATCTCTTTACTTCCCCCATTCCGTATTACTTTGCAATATATACCCCAGCATCATAAATCATCCGTAATATTTGTGTGTACTAAAAAAAAAAATCAAGGTGTTTTTTAATTTTAAGTTTTTTAATTTTAATTTTAATTTTTTTTAGTAATTTCCATACTCTGTATGTGGCTTGAACCCACACCCCAAGATCAAGAATCACATGCTCTACCAACAGAACCAGTCAGGCACCCCACTCCTCAAGGTCCTTTTTAAAAACATGACAACAGTGTTATCACACCTAAACATAAATGAATATTTAATATCAACTACCCAGTCAGTATTAAAATTTCCAATTGTCTCTTAAATGTATTTTTAAGAGTTTGTCCTCCTAAATTGCTTAATCTATAGTAGTTCTCAATTCGGGGGTAATTTCTCAATTTCAGGAGGTAAGAGGCAATGTCTGGGGACATTTCTCATTCTTAAAACTAGAGGAGTACTACTAGAATCTAGTTGGTAGAGGCCAGGGATGCTACAAACATCTCACAATGCACAGGAAGCCCCTCTACAACAAGGCGTTATCCAGTCTAAAATGTCAATAAGTGCCATGGTTGAGAAACATTGATCTAGAGGTTCTACTTGGTTCTTTTTTTATTCCCTTCAACTTATTTATTCAAGAAATCCAGCAGCAAAGTTTGCTGTAAAAATCTTTGCACAACTGAATTTTACTGATTACAACCCCAGGGTGTCATTTGAAAGGTCATCGATTCTTTATTTCCTATAAATTGGTAGTTAGATATTAGAGTCTTTATCAAATTCCGATATTTTTGTTTTTGTTTTAGGGGGTTTCTTTTTGGTTTGTTTTTTGTTTGTGTGCTTTGTTTTCCTTTAAGGAGATGGAAGGGTTTCTTTTTGGTTTGTTTTTTGTTTGTGTGCTTTGTTTTCCTTTAAGGAGATGGAAGAGGCAAGACTACTTCATAAACAGTATTGTATTCTTCCATCAAGAGGCACATAATGAAGGTCTGGTTATCTTCTTTTTAGATGTTAGCAGACACTGATGCTTAATGCCTACTACACAGATCCAACAATTTATCAGGAATTGCAAAATGGTGATATTATATTCTAACATTCCTTTTTCATTTATTAATTGAAATATTTTTTTTTTTTAAGATTTTTTATTTATTCATGACAGACACACAGAGAGAGAGGCAGAGACACAGGCAGAGGGAGAAGCAGGCACCATGCAGTGAGCCTGATGTGGGACTTAACTGGGGTTTCCAGGATCACACCCCGGGTGGCGCTAAACCGCTGGGCCACCGGAGCTGACCTAATTGGAATATTTCTTACAAGAACAAAGTTCACCTCATTTTTATTTGGTTACATAAAGTACAGTCTACAGGAAAAGGGTAGAATAAATATTTGATTATATTTCCCTTTATTTACTATATTCATTGTCAAAATGAGTTAGCCTCCTAGAATTCTCTAAAAGTGATGAATTAGTTTTTCTTTTTGTAGTAGTCTTCAAATTCATATATTTAGATATTATGGATATGAGGCAATCCACTTAAGTTATTTTTATTGATTCCAAGTTTTCACATCTTTGTCCAGTGAGAGCATCATCTTCAAGTTGGATCTTGAGACTCTATGACCCAATTCTAATGGTCTTTGATAAGTCTGCTAGCAGTCATGATAAAAACATTTCGAGCTCAGGGGCACCTGAGGAGCCCAGTCAAGTAGGCCTCCGACTCTTTGGGTTTCAGCTCAGGTCACAATCTCAGGTTAATGGGATTAAGCCCTGCGTCATGCTCCACACTCAGCACAGAGCCTGCTTGAGACTCTCTCTCTCTCCCTCTGCCCCTTCTCCCCCCCAAGCTCTCTAAAATAAATAAGTAAATCTTTAAAAAAAAAAAAAAAATTCAAGCTCAGCTCCAGGCTTGCATTTAGTTCTCTAAGGAACTCTGGTTCCTTTAAGTGTTTTTGCTCTCACTTTTTTGTTTTTTAGTTCTGGTACATTTACTAATTTTTCAAATACCTCCACCACTTTCCTTATTTGTGTTTTTTCCTTTCTTCTCCTGTTTTTTTTTCTGTTCTCCACATCACTACACTTTGATATTTTCCATTTCCTAATCTCTTCTTGTCTTTTTGGAGAGCTCCACAACCAACTTCCATAGTTATTAATCTGTTATTCTTCTGTGGTTTGATTTTAACAAATCTACTACTGCTACTATCTCTCTCATACACACTCTTTAACACTGAGTTTGAAGGAAAGAGTTAATGGCCTATGCTTGTTCTCCATCTAGTCCCTTTTGTTTCTCAAAAGCATATATTTAAAAATGTGCTTCATGTTTAAAAAAATACCATTATTAAAACAAAACATTTTAATTCTGATTTTCATTATAAAAAGTTAAAAACAATATTTAGAAGAAAAATCAACTATAATCACCTAATAACATGTTATTTTTCTACAGTTCCTTCCATTTTCATTTTTAAATTCTAATCAAAACAAAATAGAGAATTCTCTATTTTCTGTAAGTTTTAAATACTTATCTTAAAGGTCTTCTTATATGGCTAGTCTTCAAAAACAATATGTTTAAACTGGTATAAAAATACTTATTACAGTACCTGGAACATCTAAGTGCTATATAACTACTTATTATCATGTAATGACTCAATCTCATTAAGTCAAAATATAAAATATAACCATTTCTTCCTGCAACACTTTTCAATGGTTTCTAATTTTTGTCAATGTTATAATAAATACCTGTATATGTCCAGCTTCCCTAACCTTTATATTATTTTTCTAGGAAAATACTCTGAAATGAGATTCATAGATCAAAGGGTACAAATATTCTTCCAATAATTTCTACTAGCTTAGTAAATATAAAATATGTTTGTTTTTAATGCGGATTCCTTTGAATAGTAGCCCGGCTAAATACTTTCAAACATCTACTGTTCAAATTTTCTTTTGTATAATAAAAGCATTACAATTTAATAGGTAATCGGCATTATTTCAATGATATTTCATAATGCTTATCTTACTAATTGTTCCTTAACAATTATGCAGAAGTCATTACTTTGGTTAGTTAAATGTGTTATTTTTACTCTTTTAATAGCACCTGGAGATCTATAACACTTAAGATTGGATTAAAGCATATTTTAAAGTATTTTAAATCCAGACTCTAGTTATACTAATGCATTAATGAATTATTCACTGACTTTCATGTGTACCTTCTTTTCTTGCCTCAATTTGCCCTTCTTTGTTAATATAACTCAAGGACCTTGATGTTTTCTTCTTTTCTTTCTTGAGTTTACTTTCATTTTATCAGTAAAATAATTGTTTTGAATGTAAAAACTCCAATAATCCATTATATCACAGGTTCCTAAATGTTGCTTACTAAAAAAATGTGCCTTAGACTCAATATTTTTTAAATAGTAAATATTTTTAAAATTTGGTGATTTTCAAATTCTGTAATGTACAAGTTTACCATATATATCTCTAACATCAATGGTGTGTATCTCCAATAAGAAAGACGGACTCACCTTAAATCTCATTATAATTTCAGCCAGTAATACTGCCACATATAGTAATACATTATTTAGTACTTATTGAAGTAACTAGTAGCTCCTGGTCCTCAGTTTACTGCTAATCACCTGATTTTGAAGAAGACATTTAAAACCTCATTATTGCTAAGAGGCATGACCAGTGAAATGAAATTTAGATTTAATTTTCATCAGCTCTAATGATTTATTTGCAAACCTATATTCTACAGTTCTTTTAAAAACATTCCTTAAACATGAATTTTAAGATCACACTGCTATGCACAGAACAGGTACTTTTAAATAACCACTGGCTGATGGACTCTAAACAGATTTAACAAAAAAATTCTCTATGCACTACAATAGTATCATTTCTGAGAAAACAGCATTTTTAATGCCTCACCAAGTCTAATAAATCAGAGTTATAACAAAAGAGAAACAAACTATGGAGAAATACACTCACCAATATATCTGAGCCAACATGCTGCTTTCCCTTTTCTTGATGTGGTCCTAGTATCAATTTTCCAGTAGAAAAAAGAGGTGTATCCAGTGTTTTATATACTTTCAACTCATCATGCTCAATAAAAAATTCATATGTATCTCGTGGTCTTAAAAGATCTAAAGGAAAAACACTAGTATAAATATAAAGCAATAGAGTAATATGCTCAATGATATAACATATAAACACATATACAACACAACTATTCCTAGATATAAACCTGCCTTACAAAGACAGAAATGATTAAGGTCATTTACTCAAGCTAGAATGATAGATGTCAAATTTTGTTTGTCTCTCAAGCTATGCGACCAAGCAAGGCACTTCTCTTTCTGTGCCTCTGTCTCCTTTTCTATAAAATGGGACAATAATAGTTCATCTACTTAGAGTTGTAAATATCAAATAAATTAATGTGCATAAAGTATTTAAAATACTGTCTGGCACAAAATAAGCATTAGGTAGGTCTTAGCTATTAGTAATAATGGCATGCAGAAGAATGAAACTAGACCATTCTCTTACACCATACACACAAAAATAAACTCAAAATGGATGAAAGATCTAAATGGAAGACAAGAATCCATCAAAATCCTAGAGGAGAACACAGGCAACCACCTTTCTGAACTTGGGCACAGCAATTTCTTGCAAGATACATCTATGAAGGCAACGGAAACAAAAGCAAAAAAATGAACTACTGAGACTTAACCAGGATAAAAAGCTTCTGCACAGCAAAAGAAACAGTCAACAAAACTAAGACAACCTACAGAACGGGAGAAGATATTTGCAAATGACCTACCAGATAAAGGGCTAGTTTCCAAGATCTATAGAGAACTTAATCCAACTCAACACCCAAGAAACAAACAATCCAATCATGAAACGGGCAGAAGACATGAACAGAAAGTTCACCAAAGAAGACATACACATGGCCAACAAGCACATAAGAAAATGCTCCATCCACATCACTTACCATCAGGGAAATACAAATCAAAAGCATGATGAGATACCATCTCACACCAGTGAGAATGGTGACAATTAACAAGACAGGAAACAACAAATGTTGGCGAGGATGTGGAGAAAGGGGAACCCTCTTGCACTGTTGGTGGGAATGTGAACTGGTGCAGCCACTCTGGAAAACTGTGTGGAGGTTCCTCAAAGAGTTAAAAATAGACCTGCCCTACGACCCCGCTTTTGCACTGCTGGGGATTTACCCCAAAGATACAGATGCAGTAAAAAGCCGAGACACCTGCACCCCAATGTTCATTAGCCAAACTGTGGAAGGAGCCTCAATGTCCTTCAACAGATGAATGGATAAAGAAGATGTGGTCTATATATACAACGGAATATTCCTCGGCCATTAGAAGCAACAAATACCCACCATTTACTTTGACATGGATGGAACTGGAGGGTATTATGCTGAGTGAAGTTAAGTCAATCAGAGAAGAACAATCATCATTTGGTTTCACTCATACGAAGAATATAAGAAATAATGAAAGGGACTGTAAGGGAAAGGAGGGGAACTGAGTGGGAAAAATTAGAGAGGGAGACAAACCATGAGAGACTCCTAACTCTGGGAAACAAACAAAGGGATGTGGAAGGGGAGGTAGGTTGGAGGGGTTGGGGTAACTGGGTGACAGGCACCGAGGAGGATACTTCATGGGATGAGCACTGGGTGTAATACTATTATGTTGGCAAACTGAATTTAAATAAAAAAATTATTAAAAATAATAATGGCAGTATTATTATTTCTATTTTAGCTCAGAAAGCAAAATTAGCTACAAAACAAGAATTCCTCATCTTTAAACAGTTTAACATAGCCTACAATTAACACATGTATCATCATGATAATATTTTGCGCTTGCTTGACTGATTATTAAATAGCAAGATTATTTTTTAAAGATTTTCTTTATTTGACAGAGAGATAGCATGCACACACACAAGCAAGGGGCACGGCAGTGGGAGAGGGAGAAGTAGACTCTCCCCGGAGCAGGGAGCCCAAAATGGGGCTCAATCCCAGGATGTTGGGATCATGATCTCAGCTGAAGGCAGGTGCCTAACCCACTGACCCACCCAGACACCCCTAAATAGCAAGATTTTTATCAAGTTAAGCAAGAGTTCTTACTGTTGCTTACCAATCACTATCTCAATTTTGAATTTCCCTTTTACACCTCTCCAAATACAGAGTTAAAACATTCTTCTACAATCAACTTCTGTTTCCTTGGATATCTGGGAATGTTAGTAATCTCACAGATTACAGGATATAGAAAATACATAGACTCAAGAAACAGATAAAAAGTTATGAACTCCTGGCCACACTCACAACTTTTCTAACTTGATACAATGTTTTTAGTTAAGAGCTAAGCAAAATTTTCTGTACTTTTACATCTGTTGCCAAATAAACAATCTGATCATAAAAATAACTTTACTACTTAAGATGTCAAATGGAACCTATTTCACAGCCAAAATTTTAAGTCAGAATACCATTACTGCCTCTGTAGTTTTGACCTATTTGTCATCTGACTTAACATAAATAGTCCTTAGAACTCATTGGTATGGTCAAAACAGCTAAAACATTTAAATACTTCCTGTATGTAAATAGTGGCTGTTGGTAAACAGCTGTGTGTCCCCCTACTTGCCCTTACCACATTACAGCCCATCCTTTGGAACCAATCAATCATGATCTTGGAGACAATGTATTTTTAATGCCTATTAGATAAAACTCTAGGACCCTGTGCTGGCCTTAACGTTAAGCCTGGCATTTGTGTGGAAGGTCAATGCCTTTACTTGTCATTACTCTAAAAGGTCTGATTTCCCAAGTACTATTATTGGCATACCAAGGCCCAAAAGGCTGTTTAAATCTGCCCACAATCCCTGCCTGGTCTCACAGTAAGGGTATGTATTCTGTGATCTACCACCAGCTAAACTGTAATAATTACCCATAAAAAGCCCCTGTCCCAGGGGCTCAGTCGGTTAAGTGTCTGCCTTTGGCTCAGGTCATGATCCCAGGGTCCTGGGATCAAGCCCTGCATTGGGCTCTCTGCTCAGCAGGGAATCTGCTTCTCTCTCTCCCTTTGCCTCTCCCCTGGCTTGTGCACACTCTCTCTCTCTCTTTCTCCAACCCACCCCCCTCCCCCCCGCCTCGTTGCTCACTCACGCTCTCTCTCAAATATATAAAATATGGAAGAAGAAAAAAAAAGAAAGCACCTGTCCGCATGTGACAGACATCTTGGTCAAAGAAAGCCTGGATTCTACTAGGGAAGGCAACACTCCTGATGATAGCACTTGTATCCCAGATGACAAATGCATTGTGCTTTCTGTCCCCTAGACATTGTTTGCTATCAAAGCTCCTCCAGAGTAGTCCTCACATAGGCTGCTTACTAGAATTAGGTACTTTAGGTACTTTACTTTGGGCCCTAAAAGAGCTGAGAAGAAAAAGAAAAAGCCAGCAATTTGTCCTTACTGTTAAATTAAGCATTTTCATTATCCTTAATCTTACCCATGGTAACAATCTCTCTTGTTTCTGGGTCCTTGACCCTTGTTGGCTGCAACGGATCTCCCAAAGGTATATTCAGATTTACCATGAATTTCTTTTCTGCAAAAGAAATATCACTGTAATACAAACTACTTACTTAAAATTCTTGTAAATTAAAAAAAAAAGTCTGGTATGAAACACAGCTACGGACAAGTTATTAAAAAAAAAAAAAACTGCCACAGGCTAACAATCTCTTCCTATTTTCCTATTTATAAATGACCACTCTCTCATAAAAATTTAAAAACCAGAATGATTTAATGTAGAAACATACTAAACTTATTTTCTATAAACCTATTATGACAATTCTTGATACTCTTGTATCATGAAGAATGTTTTGAATATTCTCTTAGAGAGCTTTAAGTATGTAACACACTTCAAATTCATTACACTTTAAATCACACTTCAAATTCATCACACTTTAAAATTCATTAAAATGCCTATTTTAATCAGTTTGAGCAGGGGAGAGGTGAGCTTCAATGACAGGGAAATTTACTCATGAGGATGTGTTTTAAATTATGCTATTAATAATTTTTTAAAAGAGCAAACTCAGTTTATTTTCAGGATTTTGGAAAAAGGTGGACATTTAAAAGTGAATTCAAAACAACAGAAAAAAACAGAATATTCCAAAACCTATAGGATGCAGCAAAAGCAGATGTTAAGAGTGAAATTTATGCTATAAATGCTTATATTAAGAAATAAAGTTCAAAGAAACAATTTAACATTATACCACAACAAACTACAAAAACACTTGGCTGAAATTTAGAAGAAAAAGGAAATAACAAAAATCAGAAATAAATAAAACAGACCAGAATAATCAATAATATAACATTGAAAGAAATGACCAGTTTTACCATTTGATTTCTTATTTAGCCCAATGCTTGCTTACACAGTAGTGTATTATTTAATATTCACATACTAAGTATTTAATAGCTTACACTGAGTTTCCAGCTTTGTCTTATTGTTGATCTTTAGCTTTATATCATTGTGATTGGAAAATATACTTAGTATGATTTCAGTCTTCTTAAATTTGAAATATTTGTTGTTTCTTTTTATGTAGTTTAACCAGGGGGATTCTTCTATGTGTACTTGAAGAAAATGTGGATTCTATTTTTCTTGGGTGGAATGTTTTACATACACTTTTTTTTTTTAAGATTTTATTTATTATTCATAAGAGACAGAGAGAGGTAGAGACATAGGCAGAAGGGAGAAGCAGGCTCCCCAGAGTGAGCCGGATGCTGAAACTCAATCCCAGACCCCAGGATCACACCCTGAGCCAAAGGCAGGTGGCTCAACCGCTAAGCCACCCAGGCGTCTCTCAAATATATATATCTTTTATATATATATATATATATATATATATATATATCTTTTAGAACCATGCATTCTGCAGTATGCTTCAACTTAAAAATGTTCTTTGTTGAAAAAAAGTAACTTTAACTGAGGGTACTCATTTAAAATAAAGCATATCAGAAGGGAGGTTAGGAAGGAGGAGGGTGAGTAGTTAAGGGGATTAAGAGTATACTTAATATGATGAGCACCAATGACATTTAGTTTTTTTATTTTTTAAAGATTGAACCCATTTATTCATGAGACACACAGAGAGAGAGAAAGACAGAGGCAGAAACACAGGCAGAAGGAGAAGCAGGCTCCATGCAGGAAGCCTGATGCAGGATTCTATCCCAGGACTTTGGGATCACACCCCGAGCCAAAGGCAGATGCTCAACCACTGAGCCACCCAGGCATCCCAGTAATGACATTTAGAATTACTGAATTACTATACTGTACATCTGAAACTAATATAACACTGTGTATTAACTATACTGGAATTAAAATAAAAAATTTAATAAAAAATAAAGTGAATGCACCCTAAAGTACGACTTTTAACATTTTTACAAATAAATTTCAAAATTTATAAAGAGCTACTTCTCAGAGCACTATTATTTAAAATAAAATCTAAAATATACTTTCAGGAAAAAGTTCATACTTCTTTCCTCATCATCAAGACAGATCCTTTTCCTATTAACCATTTTCTTGACTTTTCCAACGTTTCCTTTTGACTTTGTTTTAGATGATACTGTGTCTGGGGATAGTATTCCACCAATAACAAATCCACCTAAAAGTTAACAACAAAAAAGGTAAAGTATCGCACCTGAGAAAGTAGAAATATTGAAACAAAATTTAAATTATTATAGCACATTTCCTTTCAGACTCCAAAGAACATATTACTATTACTACATTCTACAGCTAATAACTCAAACAACACAAATACCAACCAATTCCACTTATATTTCTACTATCCAAATTCTAGATACACTGATGAAACATGATAGAATGATCTCTGTTGCTTGAAATCAACAGTCAGGTTGAAAAACACAAAAGCCAGAAGGAAATATTTATAATAATCCCCATGTGAGCTTATACAAAAGCCAGCAAGGAAATATTTATAATAAACCCCATGTGAGCTTAGTTTTTTTACTTAAATATATCACAGAAAGGAAATATCTTTCTTGCCCACTGTCTATATTTCTGTAGATAAATATGATGAGAAAATGGGATGAGAATAGTAAAGGGGAATACTTAACCTTTGCCAGTTACTAATTTTCTTACATTCTGATCTAATGACTTATTTTGTGCAATAAACCTTGTTCAACAGTATGGAATAACACTCTATAAAGCCACACACTCACCTCAAACTGCTACCAAAGAGAGAAAGAGAAGCATCTCTAAAGTAATCAGAACAATCTGTACTTGAATTTATTCTGGCCTCATTTCTGGAGGATAATGATAAAATGAGGTAATTTATATAAATATGTAAGACAGTGCTTTGTATGGAATATACATAAACTATTAGCATCCTCAATATTATTTTTTACTATCAGATATTAAAGTGTAAATTGGAATTCTCACCTGATGGCCTTCCATGATAATCTATTCGTTCTCCCCGCCAATATTCCAAAGGTTTCAATCGTGTTCTCTTGGTCCTGCGAACATTTGGTGTGTTGGAAGGCAATACTGTAAAAAGATGACACAAAATTGTACACATATACACGTTTAATTGAATGTTACTCTAGTGGAAAGACTGATACTACCCTCTAGAACACTAATGCTTCTAGACAAAACAGTAGAAAAACAAAATTTTACAATGTATTTGTTCTAAGAGTTAAAGAAATACCAATCAAAAAACAAGCTGCTAGATTCACAGATTAAAAAACTTGGTAATACCCGAGGTGAATGATGTTAAAGGTACACAGAAATTCACATATATTGTAAGTAGAAAAGTAAACTGACATAAGATAATTTAGCAATAACTTGATTAAGAATTTAATTTATAGGGCAGCCCGGTGGCTCAGGGGCTTAGCGCCGCCTCCAACCCAGGGCCTGATCCCGGAATTCCGGGATCGAGTCCCACATTTTGTGTTTCTATGGTATTGGTTGTAACTTTTTTCATTTCTAATTTTATTTGAGTTTTCTTGTTGTTTCTTGATGGGTCTGGCTAAAGGTTTTATCAACTTGTTTATCTTTTTTAAAACCAGCTCACGGTTTCATGGATTTTTTTTTTTTTTTGGTATTTTTTTTTTTTAGTCTGTATTTCCAGTATGATCTTTATTGTTGCTTTCCTAAGATGCTTGATATGATTTTAATATTTTTGAATTTATTGAGACTTGTTTTGTGGCCTAACTTGATCTATTCTGGTGATTGTTTCATGTGTACTTGAATGTGTATTCCGCTGGTTTTAGATGGAATGTTCTGTATAAATCTATTAAATCCAGATGGTCTAATGTGTCATTCAGAGCCACTGTTTCCTTATTGATTTTCCATCTAGATGAAATATTCATTGATGCAAGATGTTGATCTCTTTTGCTGTTTTTTTAAAGGTTTTATTTATTTGAGAGAGAGAGTGTGAGTACAAGCAGGGGGAGGGGCAGAGGGAGAGCGAGAGACAGAGACTCCCTGCTGCGCAGGGAGCCTGACATGGGGCTCATTCCCAGGCCCCTGGGATCATGACCCCAGCCAAAGGCAGACACTTAACCAACTCAGCCACCTAGGTGCCCCTGAAGTCTACTGCTATTTTCTTACTCTAAGTTTCTCCCTTTGTATCTGTTAATATTTACTTTATATATTTAAGTGCTCCTATGTTGGGTGCATTTGTACTTAAAACTGTTATATCCTCTTGTTGGACTGATCCCTCATAATTATGTAATTCCTTTCTCTGTCTCTTGTAGTCTTTATTTTCAAGTTATTTTTGGTTTGATGTAGTTATTGCTACCCTGGCTTTTTTTTTTTTTTTTTTTACCTCCATTTGCACGGAGTCTTTTTTGATACCAGCTTCAATTTGTATGTGTCATTAGGTATAAAATGAGTTTATTGTAGACAGCATATTGATGGGTCTTGTTTTTTATCCATGTCTTTTGATCAGAGCATTCAGTCCATTTACATTTAAAGCAATTATTGATAGTTATGTACTTACTGCTCTTTTTTTCATTGTTTCTAGTTGTTTTTGTGGCCTCTGTTTTTTTTTTTCATGTGATTTGATGACTTTCTTTAGTGTTATGCTTATGTTCTTTTTTATTTTTTGTTTCCATTAGAGGTTTTTTATTTATAGTATTAACATGAGGTTCATATAACATTCTATGTATATAGAAGTCTATATTAAGTTGATGGTTGTTTAAGTTCCAGCACATTTAAAAAGCACTACATTTTTGCTTCCCTTCCACATTTATATATATGATGTAAAATTTTGCATTTTTATTTTGTGATGATTCACATCCTTGAGTAATAATCCCCCCTCCCCCAAGATGTATGTGGGAACTATGACTTTCTTCTCATCTGCAGAATACGGCAATAATGACAGAGAATCAGTCCTATGATCACATCATGATTATATATATATGACAATATATGATATTATACATATAAGACACCATCTAGCTGAAGCAGAGAGAATTTTTCCTTGCGGACTCTGAAGAGTCAAGGTGATGGAAGAGGTCATATGGCAAGGAACTGTAGGTAGCTTTTAGAAGCTGATGGCCCATGGCTGAAAGCCATCAAGAAAACAGGTACCTTAGTCCCGCAATTGCAAGGAATTGAATTCTAACATCCATATCAACTTGGAATACAATCTCAAACCTCAGATGAGACCACAGCCCATGCTGACACTTGATTGAAGCCTGTGATATTCCTGAACAGAGGACCCAGCTAATGTGTGCCTGGGCTTCTGACCCACAGAAAATATGGATGATAAATAAATGTATGTTGTCTAAACCAATGAACTGTGGTAATTTAGTACACAGCAACAGAAAACAAATACACACTATTTAAATTTAACCAATATATTACAAGAATTATTCCTCACCACTGTTTCCTCTATCTGGACTCAGTTTTGATTTATATACTTGGTTAGAAAACCTCACATAAGTATTCTACCCGGAGGATTTAGAGTCCACTGAATCTCTGCATTTTCTGCAAAATAAACTCACTAATTGGAAAGGAAAGTATTTTGGCTAGGTATACGATTATTGAATTGTAACACATTTCTTAAAAAGGCTATGGATGTCATTTTATTCTTCCAATTTTACATGGAATAACAGTGCTAGTCATTAAAGTTGTGCATTCAAACCATCCTTAATCTAGGGAAGTTTTCTTTAACATACTTCTTTTAACACTTTTCTCTCCTCCACCTGTTTCTCTTTTCTGGCAATCCTATTACTTGCAAGTTTTCTCAGCTGTCTACTTATTATTTCCGTGTAAACCTTTTTCCCCATCATGATTTCCAACTTTCTGTATTTTGTCTCTGAGGAATTTCTTCCATATCAACACCAGTTACTAATTCAGCTCTAAATAACAGTGATTACCTTTACATTCACTTCATCTACTTTTTAAATCAAAAGAATAGGATTTTCAGTACCAGAAAGTTTTCTATGCTATAACTGAAATGATTTCTGAAATGATCATCTTTCTTTTATTATTAAAATTGTTAAGAACCTACTGCAAAAATTCTAGCTTACCAGCAGTTGCCTACTGTTTTTAGGCATAAGGCTTGATTTTCCTCTCTTTAGTTGCTAAAACCCCTGCTCAGGAACATTTTTATTTGTCTGCTTACTCCTGACTAGTTATCATTCCCCTCCAAGAAAGCATTAAGTACTAAAAGTCAGAATGGTCTTTCTTCATATGGGCCCACAAAATACTGATAAGATGTGAGTTTTTGGTTGAAGCCATTTGAGGAGCTTCTCTTCTAGTGGTTCTCTTCCGGTACAAGTGCAGGAGCATTCACAACCTCAGGAATTGAGAGAAACATAAAAGGTCACTCCAATCCCACAAAATTGAGAGGTGCCATGAATCCTGACTGGCAGCTATCTCATTGGGAACCACAGAATTTTAATTCTCCATGGCCTCTCCATGGGTTCCCAAGCTCCCATCTTTGCCTACTTATTCCAGCTACTGCTTTGTTTATAAGTAAACTGGATAAAAGCAGGAGTTTTCAGGGATATCATCTGCTTAGCAGTTATATTTTATAGAATTCTCCACCCTAGCTTCTTAGCCTAGGTGAAATCATGCTCCTTAATACAGGAGTGAGAGGAACACAGGCTTTATAAATGAACAACAAAGAACATCACTGGCCTGTAATGACTTATGAAAGTCATGAAAACAAAATAAATAGTTTTATCTGTCAATCCAAACATGTCGCCCCTGCTTGAGAAAAATTAAGTCCTATTTAGTAGAGAGGTTTTATAATATGAAGATACTAAAAGACAGAAATAGTCTTACCTAACTTGTGATGTATTTTATGTTCTGATATTATAGGAGGCAGTTTTAAACTTGAGTCACCTGCAAAATACAAATGATATATCATGGGCAAGGCTGCTAATTCCATCTTGAATTAAAGTGTGTTAGTTGGTCAATTTAAATATACGTAATTTAATTAAATTTAACCTGACAATACATGTTATTACTTCTTTTACTTTTTACTGCTGAAGAATAAAGGCTAATGAAAAACAGTGTAACATTTCTCTAGATTTTGCTACCATGTCCGTGTGCATGTCGAAAGAATCTAACACTTAAAAATAACAAAAAATAAGCAGCTTTTCTGGATTTCAGGTGAAATAAGTCACTTGAAACACGAAAATGTAGGGTATAATAATGAATAGACATGCTAATAATGTAATATATGATCTTTCAAATTCTAAAATAGTACAAGTATGCTAAATTTAGCAGTGTGTCAATTAGGCCAGAGTTTTCAACTTTAGTATTGTAAACAGCACCTAAAGATAGCTGCCATTGGGATGCCTGGGTGGCTCAGCGGTTGAGCGTCTGCCTTTGGCTCAGAGCATGTGATCCCAGAGTGCTGGGATTGAGTCCCACATTGGGCTCCCTGAATGGAGCCTGCTTCTCCCTCTGCCTTTGTCTCTGCCTCTCTCTCTCTCTTTCTGTTTCTCATGAATGAATAAATAAATTCTTAAAAAAGATAGCTACCATTAATTCTTTCTCTCCCTATGCACAAATGTTATCAAGAAACAGTCTAGTCTCCTTTCCTTTGCATCTCCGATCTGAATGACTTGCTTGACTAACAAACCAAGCAGAAGTAACATTCTGGGACTTCAAAGGCTAAGTCCTAAAAAGATATGCAGGTACCACCTGGATCTCTTGGAATTTCACTCTGGAGAAAGATAGACATCATATATGAAGACCATCCCAAAATTGCCATACTGTGAAGAAACCCAAGCTAACCACCGGAGAAGGCCATGTGGAGAAAAGATATAGTTGGTCAGCCCTCAACTGTTCCAGCCACCCGAGCTAAGTGCTAAATATGTAAGTAAAAAAGTCACCCTGGACTTCCAACCCAGTTGAGCTTTCAAATGACTCCAGCCTCAGTAGCCTGCATTTAACTATAAATGCATGAGAGAGCCCAAGTGAGAACTGCCCAACTAAGCTACATCAACCTATAGAACAATGAAAGATAAATCAAGCCACTAAGTTTTGGGTGTCTGTTATGGAGCAACATGTCACTGGAACACTTAATGTCTATGAATGACCTAAAATTTCTAAGACAATTTTACATGTAATATCCATTTCCAAAAAGTAAGTCTAAGCTTTCGTTGTATTTTTAAATGAGTCTGTGATAGCAAAAGACTGTTTAAAATGATTGAACTGAAAAAAAAAACAAAAAACAAAAAACAAAAAAAAAAAAAAAATGATTGAACTGGGGCACCTGGTTGGCTGGCTCAGTCAGTTAAGCATCCAACTCTTGATTTCAGTTCAGGTCATGATCTCTAGGTCATAAACTCGAGCCCCACATTGGGCTCTGTGCTGAGCATGGAGCCTGCTTAAGATTTTCTCTTTCTCTCTTCCTCTGCCCCTCCCCACCCCACTCATGTATACACACACACTCTCTAAAAAAAAAAAAAAAAAAAAAATTAAATGGCTGAATTACATACTTTATAAAATTGCTGGGTAAGAAGAAACTTGAGTGATCATAAAATCCAATTTCCCTATCCAGAACAGGCAAATCTTACATAGATCTATAGAAATTAAAAGTAGATTACTGGATGCCATAGGCACACAAGGTATGAGAGGGAGGGAATAAAAGATGCCTGCTGAAGATAAAGAATATGGGGTTTCTTCTGGGGATAATAAAAATGTTCTAAAATTTATTGTGGTGATGGTTACACACCATTGAATTATATACCATAAATGGGTAAATTTTACGGTATCCAGATATCTCAACATATATCTCAATAAAACTGTTACAAAAAAAAAAAAAATCTGGGGAAATAGGAAGATGGCAGGAGTGGGGGTCCTCAACTCACGTGCCCCCACCAACTCACCTAGATAACTTTCAAACCAGCCTGAACACCTACAAATTCAACCTGAGATTTAAAGAGAGAACACCAGGAACACTACAGAGAGAGGGGTTTTCGCTTCTAACAAGAAGCCGCAGCCCCGGGAGCACGATGCCAGCAGCACAGGCCCCGGATCCCAGGGCACCGGGGGGACACAGCCAGGATCCTGTGCTTCCCCCCGACGCCCTGGGACAGGCAAAGGCAGGGAGGGCCCAGGACAGCGAAGACGCTCTTGCTGCCGGGCGCCCCGAGCTGTGCAGGTCAGTGCCCTCCACACTGACCCAGGAGCACCCAGGCCAGTGTGGACTGGGAGACTGCGGTAGTTACTAGGGGAGCTGACTCCAGGGCTGGGGACCTGGCCCCCACCAGTGGTGGTGTTCCTTCTGGTGTCACCCTGTGTCTGGGGTGGGGAGGGGGCGCCAGGGAACAGGGGACTCATGGGGTAAACAGCTCCCACTGAACCCAGCACCAGGCGGGTGGAGGGGGGCAGCTCCCCCAAGGTGCACACACCTGAGAACCAGCACAGCAGCCCCTCCCCCAGAAGACCAGCTGGAAGGACAGGGGAAGAGCAAGTTCTGGACCGAGCAGTGGGGGAAAGCTCCAGGGGAAGTCGACAGATTTACAGTATATAGAACTAGAGGGTACCCCTCCTATTTTTTTCCTCTTCCTTTTTCAAGTACAACTCGTTTTTGTGTCAGTCTGTAAATTTCCTTTTCTTTCCCCACCTTAACTACAATAGTTTAGCAACTCTTCCTTTTTAAGATTCTGCCTTTCATATTTCTACAATTACAGGTCCTAGATATATTTTCCACTTCTAGATTCCCTTCAACATACTCAACTTAATTTTGGGAGACAGACAAGATATGTTTTTTTGTTTTGTTTTGTTTTTTGTTTTCTCTGCCTCATTTTGCTCTACAATGGTAGAAGTTAATACCTTCTAAAACATGACCAGCATGCACCCAGAACCAAGTGGTGTACCGTGCTGGTTCATTCTGTAACATTCCTCATTCCCATTCTGCCCCCGTTTTATCTCATTTGTTTTGTTGGTCAAAGTGGGGGCCCTCTACAAGTATTTCTGGTTTATATAAATTTGGAACTGAGCATCTTCTAACATACAGAACTTAATATATTCAGACATAAGAGGATTACTCTCTAGAACCCCTCAGGTAGACTACATTCTCCCTCCACTACAACTTCGTCACCACCACCATCTCCCAGTCCCTCCCCCTTTTTTTCTTCTTTTTTTTTCTCCTTTGCTTTTCTTTCTTTTCCTCTTCTTTACGATTCCTGGCCTTTTATTTTTTACTGCTTTGTTTTAAAATTTGTTTTTCACTTTAATGGTCCTTTTGTTTTATGTCGTTCTGATCTTTGTTTTCAATTTCTGGTCTCTAACCTCGGCAGAATCATCTAGGGTGAAATTTACTTAGGTCGTGGCCAATAATCATGACTCAGCCCACTCATACAGCCACTCTGCACTGAGCAAAATGACTAAAAAGAACTCACCACAAAAGAAAGAATCAGAAACAGTACTCTCCCACAGAGTTACAGAATTTGGATTACAATTCAATGTCAGCGAATTCAGAAGCACAATTATAAACCTACTGGTAGCTCTGGAAAAAAGCATAAAGGAATCAAGAGACTTCATGACTGCAGAATTTAGATCTAATCAGGCCAAAATTAAAAATCAATTAAATGAGATGCAATCCAAACTGGAGGTCCTAACGATGAGGGTTACTGAGGTAGAAGATAAGGTGAATGACACAGAAGACAAGTTGACGGCTAAAGAAAAAAAGAGAAAAACAATTAAAAGACCATGAGGAAAGGTTAAAGGAAATAACTGATAGTCTCAAAGGAAAAATCTACATATAACTGGGGTTCCATAGAGCACCCAGAGGGACAGAAAGTGTATTTGAACAAATCATAGCTGAGAACTTCCCTAATCTGGGGAGGGAAACAGGCATTCAGATCCAGGAGACAGAGAAGTCCCCCCCCCGCCAAAATCTATGAAAACCATTCAACACCTTGACATTTAATAGTGAAACTTGTAAATTCCAAAGATAAAAAGAAAATCCTTAAAGCAGTAAGAGACAAGAAATCCCTAACTTATATGGAAAGAAATATTAGAATAACAACAGACCTCTCCAAAGACCTGACAGGCCAGAAAGGTCTGGCAGGATATATTCAGGGTCCTAAATGAGAAGAACATGCAGCCAAGAATACTCTATCCAGCAAGGCTCTCATTCAGAATGGAGGAGAGATAAAGAGCTTTCAAGATAGGCAGAAACAGAAAGAATATGTGACCACCGAACAACTATGCAAGAAATATTAAGGAGGACTCTGTAAAAGAAAGGAAGACCAAAGTAATAATCCACAAAAACAGGGACTAAATAGGTATTACGATGATACTAAATTCGTATCTTTCAATAGTAACTGAACGTGAATGGACTAAATGATCCCATCAAAAGATGCAGACTGGATGAAGAAGCAAGACCCATCTATTTGCTGTCTACAAGAGACTCATTTTAGACCTAAGGACACTTACAGCCTGAAAATGAAAGATTGGTACAGCCTGAAAATGAAAGGTTGGAGAACCATTTACCATTCAAATGGTCCTCAAAAGAAAGCTGGGGTACCAATCCTCATATCAGATAAATTAAAGTTGATCCCAAAAACTGTAGTAAGAGATGAAGAGGGACACTATATCATACTTAAAGGATCTATATCCAACAAGAGGACCTAATGGTCATGAATATTTATGCCCCTAATGTGGGAGCTGCCAAGTATATCAATCAACTAATAACCAAAGTAAAGACATACTTAGATACTAATACACTAATAGTAGGAGACATCAACACAGCACTTTCTGCAAATGACAGATCTTCAAAGCACAACATCTCCAAAGAAACAAGAGCTTTAAATGATACACTGGACCAGATGGATTTCAGAGATATTTACAGAACTTTACATCTGAATGCAACTGAAGACACATTCTTCTCAAGTGCACATGGAACTTTCTCCAGAATAGACCACATACTGCGTCACAAATCAGGTCTCAACCAAAACCAAAATATTCGGATTGTCCCCTGCATATTTTCAGAACAAAATGCTTTGAAACTAGAACTCAATCACAAGAAGAAATTTGGAAGAAACTCAAACATGCAGAGGTTAAAGATTCCTGCTAAAAGATGAATGGGTCAACCAGGAAATTAGAGAAGAATTTAAAAGATTCATGGAAACTAATGAAAATGAAGATACAACCATTCAAAATCTTTGGGATACAGCAAAAGCAGTCCTAAGAGGTAAATACATCACACTACGCATCCCTCAAAAAACTGGAAAAAACTCAAATACACAAGCTAACTTTGCACCTGAAGGAAATAGAGAAAGAATAGCAAAAAAAAAAAAAAAAAAAAAAAAAAAAACCTACACCAAGCAGAAGAAGAGGGTTAATAAAGATTCAAGCTGAACTCAATGAAATAGAGATCAGAAAAACTGTAGAACAGATCAACAAAACCAGGAGTTGGTTCTTTGAAAGAATTAATAATATAGATAAACCTTTAGCCAGCCTTACTAAAAAGAAAAAAGACTCAAATTAATAAAATCACGAATGAAAAAGGAGAGATCACAACCAATACCAAGGAAATACAAACGATTTTTTTTTATATTTTATTTATTTATTCATGAGAGAGACAGAGACACAGGTAGAGGGAGAAGCTAGAACCAGGCTCCATGTAGGGAACCTGATGTGGGACTCAATCCCAGGACTCCAGAATCATGCCCTGAGCCGAAGGCAAGGGCCAAACCGCTAAGCCACCCAGGGACCCCTATAAACGATTTTAAAAACATATTATAAGCAGCTATATGTCAATAAATTAGGCAATCTAGAAGAAAAGGACATATTCCTGGAATACAAACTACCAAAACTGGAAGAAGAAGGAACAGAAAACCTGAAGGAATGAAAAACCGATAACCAGGGAGGAAACTGAAGCAGTCATCAAAAACCTCCCAAGACACAAAAGTCCAGGGCCCAATGGCTTCCCAGGGGAATTCTATCAAACGTTTAAGAAGAAACCATACCTATCCTACTAAAGCTGTTCCTAAAGATAGAAAGGGACAGAATACTTCCAAACTCCTTTTATGAGGCCAGCATCACCTTAATTCTAAAACCAGACAAAGACCCCACCAAAAGGGAGAATTATAGACCAATATCCCTGAAGACCACAGATGCAAAAATTCTCAACAAGATACTAGCCAGTAGGATCCAACAATACATTGAGAAGATTATTCACCATGACCAAGTGGGATTTATCGCCGGGATGCATGGCTGGCTCAACACTTGTAAAACAATCAACGTAATAGATTATGTCAACAACAACAACAAAAAAAAAACAAGAACCACATGACCCTCTCAATAGATGCAGAGAAAGCATTTGACATCCATTCTTGATCAAAACTCTTCAGAGTGTAGGGATAGAGGGAACATTCCTCAGCATCTTAAAAGCCTTCTATGAAAAGCCCACAGCAAATATCATTCTCAATGGGGAAACACTGAGAGCCTTTCCCCTAAGATCAGGAACACGACAGGGATGTCCACTCTCACCACTGCTATTCTACATAGTACTAGAAGTCCTAGCCTTCAGCAATCAGGCAACAAAAAGAAACAAAAAGCATTCAAACCGGCAAAGAAGTCAAACTCTCCCTCCTCGCAGATGACATGATACTGTACATAGAAAACACAAAAGACTCCATTCCAAGATTGCTAGAACTCATACAGAAATTCGGCAGAATGGCAGGATACAAAATCAATGCCCAGAAATCAATGGCATTTCTATATACTAACAATGAGACTGAAGAAAAAGAAATAAAGGAGTCAATCCCATTTACAATTGCACCCAAAATTGCATAAGATATCTAGGAATAAACCTAACCAAAGAGATAAAGGATCTATACCCCCAAAACTGCGAACACTTCTGAAAGAAACTGAGGAAGATACAAAAGATGGAAAAATATTCCATGCTCATGGATTCGAAGAATTAATATTGTGAAAATGTCAATGTTACCCAGGGCAATTTACATGTTCAATGCAATCCTTATCAAAATACCATGGACTTTCTTCAGAGAGTTGGAATAAAGCATCTTAAGTTTTGTGTGGAATCAGAAACGACCCCGAACAGCCAGGGGAACATTGAAAAAGAAAACTAGAGCCGGGGGCATCACAATGCCGGATTTCAGGTTGTACTACAAAGCTGTGGTCATCAAGACAGTGTGGTACTGGCACAAAAACAGACACATTGATCAATGGAACAGAACAGGAACCCAGAAATGGGCCCTAAACTCTATGGTCAACTAATATTCGACAAAGCAGGAAAAACTATCCACTGGAAAAAAGTCTCTTCCATAAATGATGCTGGGAAAATTGGACAGCCATGTGCAGAAGAATGAAACTAGACCATTCTCTTACACCATACACAAAGATAAACTCAAAATGGATGAAAGATCTAAATGGGAGACAAGAATCCATCAAAATCCTAGAGGGGAACACAGGCAACATTTCTGAACTTTGGCACAGCAACTTCTTCCAAGATATATCTATGAAGGCAAGGGAAACAAAAGCAAAAATGAAGTACTGTGACTTCATCAAGATAAAAAGCTTCTGCACAGCAAAAGAAACAGTCAACAAAACTAAAAGGCAACCTACAGAATGGGAGAAGATATTTGCAAATAACTTTTCACATAAAGATCTAGTATTCAAGATCTATAAAGAACTTATTAAATTCAACAGCAAGGAAACAAACAATCCAATCATGAAATGGGCAAAAGACATGAACAGAAATTTCCCCAAAGAAGACATACACATGGCTAACAAGCATATGAGAAAATGCTCCACATCACTTGCCATCAGGGAAATACAAATCAAAAGCACGATGAGATACCACCTCACACCAGTGAGAATGGTGACAATTAACAAGACAGGAAATAACAAATGTTGGCAAGGATGTGGAGAAAGGGGAACCCTCTTGCACTGTTGGTGGGAATGTGAACTGGTACTGCCACTCTGGAAAACTGTGTGGAGGTTCCTCAAAGAGTTAAAAATAGAACTGCCCTACGACCCCGCAATTGCACTGCTGGGGATTTACCCCAAAGATACAGATGCAGTGAAAAGCCAAGACACCTGCACCCCGATGTTTCTAGCAGCAATGTCCACAATAGCCAGACTGTGGAAGGAGCCTCAATGTCCTTCAACAGATGAATGGATAAAGAAGATGTGGTCTATGTATACAATGGAATATTCCTCGGCCATTAGAAACGACAAATACCCACCATTTGCTTGGACATGGATGGAACTGGACAGTATTATGCTGGCTGAAGTTAAGTCAATCAGAGAAGGACAATCATCATATAGTTTCACTCATACGGGGAATATAAGAAATAGTGAAAAGGACTGTAAGGGAAAGGAGGGGAACTGAGTGGGAAAAATTAGAGAGGGAGACAAACCATGAGAGACTCCTAACTCTAGGAAACAAACAAAGGGATGTGGAAGGGGAGGTGGGCGGGGGAATGGGGTGACTGGGTGACAAGCACTCAGGGGGGCACTTGACAGGATGAGCACTGGGTGTTGTACTATATGTTGGCAAACCGAAGTCCAATAAAAAAATATGCAAAAAAAAATCTAACTTCTCATGCAATCCCAAGTAGAAAAGGTAGAGAGCTAGTCACTGGCTGAAAATTATCCCACAGCAATGAGCTGTGGGAAGCAGCAGATGGGAACAGAGAAGGAATGAAGCAGTAAGTACATATATTGAGGACAGTCCACTGAGAAAGCCTAGAAGCAATGATATCCTTGCCTCCTTTGTCATAGATTAATTGATTATATAAGCATGAGTTATAAGTGGGCTCTCTGTTTTGTTCCATTTATCTATGTGTCTATTTTGTTCCATTATCATACTGTAGCATTATTTACAACAGCCAAGATATAGAAGCAACCCAAATGTTCATCCATAAGTGAATTAATAAAGAACATGTGGTACATATACAAACCACACACACATACAGAATAGAATTTAGGCATAAAAATAGTGACATCTTGCAATCTACAACAACATAGATGGAATGGATGGACAGTATAACGCTATGTGAAACAAGTCAGTCAGGGAAAGATAAATGCCATATGATTTCACGCACATGTGGATTTTTTTTTTTTTTTAAGATTTTATTTACTTATTCACGTAAGAGAGACAGAGACAAGCAGAGGGAGAAATAGGCTCCCGGCAAGGAGCCAGATCTGGGAGTTGATCCAGATCCCAGGATCACGCCCTGAGCTGAAGGCAGATGCTCAACTGCTGAGCCACCCAGGTGTCCCTCACAGTCCCTCACAAGTGGAATTTAAGAAACAAAACAACTGAATAAAGAAAACCAGACTCTTAAATACAGAGAACATAATGGTGGTTGCCAGAGGAGAGGTGGGTGAGCAATGAATGACACAGATAAAGGGAATTAAGACTATGCTTATGATAAACATTGAATAAAGTATAAAAATGCTGAATCATTCTGTTGTATACCTAAAACATATCACTGTATATTAATTATATTTCGATAAAAATAATTTTAAGGGGTGCATGGGTGACTTAGTCAGATGAGTATCCAAGTTGATCTCAGCTCAGGTCTTGACCTTGGGGTCATGAGTTCAGGCCCCACGTTGGGCTTCAGGCAAAGTGCAGAGCCTACTTTAAAAAAATATATTTTTTTAAGGTCTAACAGAAGTGAGTATGAACATGTATGTACTGGAGGCAGGAAGGAAAATGAAACAAATATAAAATGTTGACAATTGTGGAAACTGGATGAAACAAATATGGGATTTCAGGGAGAGTTTAAAATTAAAAATTTCCAAAATTTAATAACTTAATAAATTTAATAATTTCCAAAAAAATATTTTTCTAAAGATTTTTTATTTATTCAGAGAGAGAGAGAGAAAGAGAGAGAGAGAGAGGCAGAGACACAGGCAGAGGGAGAAGCAGGCTCCATGCAGGGAGCCTGACGTGGGACTCGATCCTGGGTCTCCAGGATCACACCCCAGGCTGCAGGCGGCGCTAAACCGCTGCGCCACTGGGGCTGCCCCAAAAAAATTATTTTAAAAAAATAGCAATAAAAAAACAACTTCTGTTTCAAACATTTAAGAATCTTAATAAGCACAGAGATAGAAGAAAACAGATTACCTACAAAGAAAACAAGAAGTAAGCCTGCTTTTGAATTTCTGCTCATGAGCATTAGCTATGAGGCAAAAGATCAATAGCCAGCTAGTTTAAAGGAAAAAAAGATTATGACTCAAAGATTATTTTTACCATTCAACTGGTTGTAAAAAATATATATAAATATATAAATACATATATTTTTTTTTCCCTGAGTTTTCGCTAGCATATGTGAGAATGTCTACCAACTTTAAAAAGAAATATCAAGGCTATCTGTCCTGACAGTAAGTACAAATGTATTAAACATTTATTAAAGGAAAAAATAAAAAAAAATAAAAATAAAAAAAAATAAAGGAAAAAATACTGACAGAAGTTAAAAATAAAAACTCATTTATGTACTATTTCTAAACCACTTTGTTTTAGTTCTTTAAGAAAGGTTAAGTAAAAAGATGAACAAACATATAAAAAAATAAGAACAAACCAAAAGAAAGCAGGCATCACAATATTAGGCAAAACAGACTATAAGTTAAAAGCACTGTAACAAGATCAAGAAGATAAATTTGACTTAAGCAGTTACATTCCATATAAATGCTTACCTGCTTAGTAAAAGCACTGAAATATACAGAGCAAACACTACAGAAGACAGAAGGAGAAAAAAGCAGACCACTGCAGGAGAAGCACTTTACTGCAACTCTGGCAGTCCTCAGCAGATTACACAAATCACAAGCAAGGATATAAAGATAAAGGATCAAAATAATATCTATGTAACATGTTCCATTCTAAGATCTTGTTCTTTTCCCCAAATCCACTCCTTCCCTAGTAGTCTCCAAATCACATAATGACACGACCATTCTTTCAGGTGCTCAACCCAAAACCATTAAAGTTATCATAAGAATCATAATATTCTATAAATATTTAAGAAATTCCGAGGTGCTTGGGTTTAAGCATCTGCCTTGGGCTTAGGTCATTATCTCAGGGTCTTTAGGATGGAGCCCCGAGTCTTCAGGCTGCCTACTCAATGAGGAGTCTGAATTCTCTCTTTCCCTCACCCACCCTACTCCCGTTCGTGCTCATTCATTGTCTCTCAAATAAATAAAAATCTTTAAAAATTAAAACAATATTTAAGAGTGCTACATATATTCAAAAATATATATCCACTTATATCATTAAAACAAGTGGATATTTTAAAATCCATACATATACACAAAATAATATTCTTTTTTCAAGCACCCATGGGAGAATTATAAAATTCTTACATGAATTTTATATGTTCTAAGTATACTATAGAACACAAAGAAAATCTTAATAAAGGTCTATTTTTCAAAAAATTTATAATACAAGCCAAAGTACCCTAGAACAGTGAAATGAAACTAGAAATTCTTAACAAAGAACAAAACACTTTAGGGCAACAGCCAACATTATGTTCTACCACAAACCAGATATTAAACTAAACAAGAGGGACGTCTGGGTGGCTCAGCATTTAAGCCTCTGCCTTTGGCTCAGGGTGTGATCTTGGAGTCCCAGGATTGACTCCTGCATCAGGCTCCTGCATGGAGCTTACTTCTCCCTCTGCCTATTGTCTGTGCCTCTCTCTCTGTGTCTCTCAGGAATAAATAAATAAATAAAATCTTTAAAAATAAATTAATAAGTAAACTAAACAAGAAAGCTAAGGGATTGGAAATGATATCCCCATTTTACAGATAGGACGTTAAATGTAAGAGCAATTAATTTTTTTACTCAATATAACATAGTAAATAAGTGGTAGAGCTAGATTCAACCCCAAGTTCCAGACTCTGGAGACCAAGTTCTTGATTAAATATACTCTTTAAAAAAACTCATAGGTCACAGAAAAATCACTGTAATTTATGGTACACTACAATAAGAACACAACATTTGGGACTCCCTAGGTGGCTCAGTTGGCTTAGTGTCCAACTCTCGACTTCGGCTCAGGTCATGATCTCAGGGTCATGGGATGGAGACCCACACTAGGCTCTGCACTCAACGAGGAGTCTGATAGAGATTCTCTCTCCCTCTGCCCCCTCTCTGCTCATGTTCTCTCTCTCTCTCTAAAATAAATAAATCTTTAAAAGAAAAAAAAAACATTTAAAAAGCTATAAAATTGGGTGCCTGGGTGGCTCACTGAACTGAGAGTCCAACTCTTTCTGGCTCAGGTCATCATCTCAGGGTTGTGAGATCGTGCTCCAAGTGGGTGCTCTGCCCTCAGCACAAAGTCTGCTTCAGATTCTCTCTTTCCCCTCTCCCTCTGCCCCAATCCTGCTCACATTCTCTCCAAAAAATTAATCATTTAAAAAAATTTTTTAATAAAAAGCTAAAAAATTAAACCAAAACTATAATCAGGAAATTTTTTTCAAATGAAAAATTATTATCAAATAAAAAATAGAAAAATAATTATAGAAAGCATTCAACTTAGAGGAGAAAAATAAAATCTAAACACAGGGGAAAAAAACAATTTAAAGGAAAAAGCAAAGGGGATGTCTGGCTGGTTTAGTTGGTAGAGCCTATGACTCTTTGTTAACAGGGTTTTTACATTCAAATCCCACATTAGGTATAGAGATTACTTAAAAATACAATCTTTAAAAAAAAATTCCACCTTTCTAGCATTTCAAGAGATGCAAATTAAAAGGAAAAAAAGGGGCATTGGGTGGCTCTGTCAGTTGAGCATTCAACTCTTATATCCAGCTCAGGTCATAATCTCAAGGTTGTGAGATCAGCCCCATGTCTAGCTCCAAGAAGTCTGCTTAAGAGTCTCTCCTTTTGGGGTAGCCCACATGGCTCAGCAGTTTAGAGCTGCCTTCAGCCCATGGTGTGATCCTGGAGACCCGGGATCGAGTCCCATGTCAGGCTCCCTGCATGGAGCCTGCTTCTCCCTCTGCCTATGTTTCTGCCTCTCTCTCCCTCTCTCTCTCTCTCTCTGTCTCTGATGAATGAATGAATAAATAAATAAATCTAAAAAAAAAAAAAAAAGTGTCTCTCCTCCTGGCAACCCCCCTCAACCAACCCTGCTCGTGGGTACACCTGTGTGTGCTGTGCTCTGTCTCTCTCTCAAAAAAAAAAATGATATTCCAATTTTAAAAAATAAGTAAAAGGAAAATGAATTAGTGAATCAGGAAGAAAAAATAGATAGTAAAACATCATATTTCAAACACACTTTCTTTGGCAGCATAAAAAGTTACAAAACTATTAAGAGGCATTTCAAAAACTAAAGTTTCAAACATATTTAAGGCAGAAAAAAATGATATAATCAAATGATATACCCATCATATACCCACAGTAATTAATAAATGGCTTATCTTGCTTCATTTATTCCCTTATCAGCTTAACATTTTTTTTTTTTTTTAAAGATGTATTTATTTGAGAGAGAGAGAGAAAGCACATGGCATCTGGGGCACAGGGAAAGTCTCAAGCAGACTCTGTACTGAGCAAGGGCCCGATGCTGGGCTCTCTCTTACTACTACCCTTGAGATCATGACCTGAGCCAAAACCAAGAATCAGATGCCCAACTGACTACACCACCCAGGCACCCCTTAACATTTTTAAATACTAGAGTAGATATTTTCAGTGTCAAATATTTCATTATGTTCTACCTCAAAGAAAGGACTGTCACTCTGTCATTCCTTCTCTTCCTCCCTGTCACCTAGGTGTAAGGTCTTAAAAATCTCTAAACATTTGGTAAGGCTCTTAAGAGTAAGTACTCAATTCACATTTACCACTGGTGATAATTTATATAAAACACAGCACACCTTACTCTATATGCATAATGCCATAAATATCAAGACAACAGACAATAAATAATAACTTACTTGAACTTTCCGAAACTTCCCTGTCATCCACATCGGAATTATTCTTTCCAGATGTTAAATAATTCTTAACCCTGAAAGGTCCACTTTAAGATAAAAAAGTAAACCATAAAATTGTGCATTTATAATACATATATCTAATTATGTACCTTGATGGTCATTTTTCTCCCAAAACTGCCAAGGTTTCCTTCTTATAAAACTAACATTGATGTTATAGGTCACCAAATATATATGTACATGATGCATAAAATAATCTATAATTTAGTCTTATAACCGTCAAACAAATGCTGAATTTTATAACCTTTTAAGCTTCATGAATCAGTTATAAATTTTAAATCAACTCAAGCAACACCCCTTGATAAAAATTAAATCATAAAAAATTAGAAATAAATCAGCTTGTCTTAGTTAAAAAATACAGTAAAAAACAAGTGAAATTTAAAATATGGTCCAGAAACTGCTCAGAGATAATTCAGCTTATCCTAGTCCTAGATTCCTTTCCTTCTACTATGAATCCAGGATAGGCCTACTAATCATAACTCACCAAACAGTAAAGAAATCTTAGCCATCACTTAAAAGTCTTGGGAATCTGTTATAATTTACCATTCCTTCATTTTAAAAAAGGGTATATGACTTCAGATATATACATACCTTCCTTCCAAAACTGAAGTTTTAGGCTCTCCAGAATCCAAGTTAGATTCTGCTGGAGTCTTGCATGTAAATTCCTTGATCTGAGACTTCAGATGAACATTTTGTGCGGTCATATTATCTTTCTTCTTTGGATTTCCTATACCTCTGTAAAAATGTAAAGTGTAAAATTGTTTTCATTCCTCCATAAAATATTCTTCCAGAAAGAATACACAATGAGTAGACAATATAATATTGGCTGTAACAAATATCAGATAATCCTGTTCAGGTCTTAGGACTTACTAGAGTAGGAAAAAGAAATTTGATTCTAGGACCCACTAAGAATAATTCTGATAAGAAATCTGGTAGACACCTGGCCTAAGATGGAAGTGATGACAGGAGAACACAGGGAGACACTACCTACAGGCAGGATATAATGTATTTTACACATTTAATATATCTTTTTTTTGAAAATCCACAAACAACTGAAACTGTTTTCTTTGACACCCCTATCCAGCCTATTGAGGTACAGTAGGGGGCTAAGAGGCACTCAGGCTCATCTCTTTAATAGCTAACATCTAATTAGTTTATCTCCTATATATGCATATAGGATATACTATTCCCAAACTATACAACTTTTCTCACCTTTCTAAGCCCTATGTTTTACTTTGTTTCTTGACTCATTCTAACAGCCTACTCTTATTATACTTGAGGAAAAAATTTGCATGTGACATAACTAAAGAGCATGCAAACTTTCGAGTATTCTTTGATATTTTATTTCTGAAGGTTCTACTATCCCTCTAGGTCCTATGATCAGAGTCTAAAGAAATAAAAGGGATTATAAGAGAATATTATGAACTATACATCAACAAATTAGATAACCTAGATGAAGTGGAAAAATTCCTAAAGATACGCTAATTACCAAAACTGATTCAAGAAGAAATAATCCCAAAAGACCTGTAACAGGAGAATGAATCAGTAATCAAAAAAACTCCCTAGAAAGAAAAGCCCAGGCCCAAATGGTTTCACTGATGAATTCTACCAAGCATTCAAAGAATACAAATTCTTCACAAACTCTTTCAAAAGACAGAAGAGAACTTCTTAACTTATTTTATGAAGCCAGGATTATCTTGATACCAAAACTCGACAAAGACATCACAAGAAAACCAGAGACCAAAAAATCTCAACAACATAATAGCAAAAGAAATCTAGCAATGTATAAATAGAATTATATGTCCCATTTGGTCCCGTCGTGTCCAAATGGGATTTATACCAGAGATGCAGTATGGTCTACCATACTAAAACCAATTAATATATCATCTGAGTAAGAAACAAAAATCATATCATATGAAAAGATGCAAAAAAAAAAAAAGCATTCCACAAAATCAAATAGCTTTTTATGATAGAAACACCCAACAAACTAGAACTAGACGGAAACTGCCTCAACCTGATAAAGAGTATGTATGAAAAACCTACAGCTAGCAACATACTAAATGGTGAAAGAATGGATGCTTTCCTCTTAAAATTTAGGAACAAGACAAAGAAGTCTGCTGTTGCCACTTCTATTAAACACTGTACTAAAGATTTTAGCCAGGCAATTAGGCAATATAAAATAAATAAATAAATACGAGATTTGAAAAGAAGGGTAAAAGTATCTCTATTCACAAATGATATGGTTTTTGTACTCAGAAAATCCTATGAAATCCACTAAAAAGCTTTCAAAATTAATAAATGACTTTAGCAAGGTTGAATACAAGATCAAATATTAATTGTATTTCCATACACTTGCAACGAACATCCAAAAATAAAATTTAAAAAGCAATTCCTGGGCAGCCCCGTTGGCGCAGCGGTTTAGCGCCACCTTCAGCCCAGGGTGTGATCCTGGAGACCCAGGATCGAGTCCCGCGTCAGGCTCTCTGCATGGAGCCTGCTTCTCCCTCTGCCTGTGTTTCTGCCTCTTTCTCTCTCCATGGAGCCTGCTTCTCCCTCTGCCTGTGTTTCTGCCAATAAATAAATAAATAATCTTTTAAAGAAATAAATAAAAAGCAATTCCTTTCACAATAGCATCAAAACAAATAAAATGCTTAGGGATGATTTAACAAAAGAAGTATAAAACTTATGCTCTGAAAACACTCTTGCAATAAGTTACAGATCTCAGTAAATGGAAAAATATCACATGTTCATGTATCAATATATTTATTGTTAAAATGGCAATGTTCCCTCAAGCTGATACACAAATCCAATGCAATCTGTATCAGAATCTCAAATGAAGTCTTCGTAGAAATTGGCATGCTGATTTTAAAATGTATATGGAATTGCAAGGAACCCATAATAGTCAAAACAATTCTGAAAAGGAAAAATAAAAAGGACTCATATCTCTTGATCTCAAATCTTATCATGGCAATGGTAATCACAACAGTATAGTACTAGACCCAGAACTGATACACAGATCAAGAAGGAAAAAATTGAGAACCCAGAAAGAAACTCTCATATATTACGGTCAACTGATTTTCAATAATGGCATCAAGACCATTCTATGGGGAAAATAAGTCTTTTCAACAAACACTAATGGGACAATTGGATAGTCAACATGGAGAAGAATAGTGAAACCTTTACTTCACAGAATATATAAAAATTAGCAAGATGGATGAAAGACCTAAATGTAAGAGAGTTAAAACTATAAAACTCTTAGAAGAAAAGATAGAGGCAAATCTTCATGAACTTCCATTCTTAGATATGACATCAAAAGTATAAACAACAAAATGATAAAATAGATTGGACTTTATAAAAATTAAAAGCTTATGAGCTTCAAAGGACACCATGAAGAAGCAAAAAAACAACCCAAAGGAGAAAATACCTGCAAATCCCTTATTTGACAAGAGACTTGTAACCAAAATATATAAAGATCTCTTACATTATTTTTTTTTCTTACAACATAATTTAAAAAAAAGACAATCCGACTAAAAATTAGGCTGAACAGATCTTTTTCTAAAGATATGCAAATGACGAATAAACACACGAAAAGATGCTCAACATCATCAGTCATCTGGGAAATGCATGAAAACCACAATGAGATACCACTTCCATACCAACTAGGATAGCTAGAATCAAAGTCAGATGATAACAACTGCTGGCAAGGATGTAGAAATACTGGAATCCTCATACACTGCTGGTAGAAATGTAAAATGGTGCAGATGCTTTGGAAAACAGTCTTGCAGTACCTCAAACAATTTAAATATAGAGTTACCATATGACTAAAGCAATTCCAATCCTAGGTATATGTCCAAGAGACATGAAAACATATGTTCACATAGAAACCTGTACACAAATGTTTATGCCAGCATTATTCACAAGAGCTAAAAGGAAGAACCCAAATGTCCATCAACAAATGACCAAATAAACGAAACATGGCAAAACCGTAAAATATTTGGTCCTAAAAAGTAATAAAGTACTGATACATGCTACAACATGAATGAAACCTGAAAATATCCAAACAGGGGGCACCTGCGTGGCTCAGGCGGTTAAGTATCTGACTCTTGATCTCAGCTCAGGTCTTGATTTCAGGGTCACAAGTTCAAGCCCCATGGGGAAAGAAAAAGAAAGAAAATATCCAAACAGAAAGAAGCCAATACAAAAAACTCATACTACAGGATTTCATTCAGATTAAAATCCAAAATGTAAAATCTATACAAACAAAAATTATATTACTGGCTGCTTAAAGCAGTGGAAGAGGGACTACAGAAATGCTAACTAAAGGGCACTGGCTTTTTTGTGAAGTGCTGAAAATGCTCCAAAATGGACTATGTTGATGGTTTGCACCTTCCTGTGAATATATTTTAAAACAATTGAGTTGTGCACATTTCATGAGTGAATTTTAAGTCTACTGTAATGAGCTTCTGTTCCATCCGGCTTATAGAAATAATACAGAAATTAAGTGATTCCATAAATTCAAATGAAAGAAACTCAGTGGAAACTGTTTATGATTCAAGTCCTCTAGCCCTTAAACTTTTGTTCCCAAAAGTTTTAACAGGGAAGAAGGAAGTTAGCTTTAATTAATGCTAATGGTTATAAAGAAACAAAAAATAACACTTAAGTTAAAAGTTTCAATATCGTTACATACTTGTAAAGAGAAGTAACTCATGTAACATTTCTAATCAGGAAGATGCCTTAATTTAAAAAAAAAGCTAGATGCCTTAGACAAATTAATCAATTTCAGCTTAAAAACTATTACCCATCTCCTCTCTGATTTCAACATGTGTATGTGTGTGTATGTATATGGGTGTATCACATAATATTCTAGTATTAAAAAGGTTTAAATTTATTTTCTTCCAAAAATCCTAGTAAGTTTTAATTCCTAAAATTCCTCTCCTGGTACAAATGGTACGAATAACATCTTTGAACATTACAAAATACAAAATCATGTGCCCAACTAAGTTAAATAATAATAGACAATATAATGTCTTTTTTTAACATTCATTTATTTATTTGAAAGAGAGCGCAAACGGGGGTGGGTGGGTAGCAGAGCAGAGGGAGAGAATCTCAAGGAGACTCCCCACTCAACATGTGGGGCTCAATTCCACAACCCATGAGATCATGACCTGAGCTGAAAGCATTAGTTGGACACTCAACTGACTGAGCCACCCAGGTGCCCTGGTAACGTCTTTTTTAAAAAAGCAATTAATTCTTTTTTTTTTAAAGAAAATTTTAATTTATTGAGAGAAAGAGAGCACACAAGTAGGGGGAGGGGCAGAGGGAAGCAGATTCCTCACTGAGCACAGAGCCCATGGTGGGGTTCTACCCCACGACCCCAGGATCATGACCTGAGCCCAAAACAAGAGCTAGAGGATCAACTGAGCTACCCAATCATCCTAGAATTTTTATAGTGCCATAAATTATAAAAACTCAAAGTATCAAGCTAAATTGTGTTTTCAAACCCCTTTGTTAGCTTTAAGACTTTAGATTAATATTGAATTATATTAATAATTAATTTTTGGATCTGTGGACAATTCCTAAGATAAAAGACACAAAACTGGTTTCTTTTTCTTTTTTTTTTTTTTTTAAGATATTTATTTATTCATGAGAGACAGAGAGAGTGAGAGAGGCAGAGACACAGGCAGAGGGAGAAGCAGGCTCCATGCAGGGAGCCTGACATGGGACTTGATCCTGGGTCTCCAGGATCACACCCTGGGCTGAAGGCAGCAACCAAACCGCTGAGCCACCCAGGGATCCCCACAAAACTGGTTTCTAAACATAGTTTTAATATACTCCTGTCTCATACATTTTTAAATGACCATCAGTTAAAAAGACTAAAAATGAAGCAATTCCTTCAGATGCTAATATACAATTCATGTTAGCCATTATGAAAACGTTAAAAGGTTTATGTTACATGTACTTGCACAGAGCATTAGCTAGATACTAGTTTCTTGACTACCTACATTCATATATCCCTATGGCCAGAGGAAACAAAAGTTGATTGCTTAGAGGCTAAAAAATCTTGGCACTACACTAAATAAAACAATTACAGAGAAATACAAATGTATACACAAAGTAATGAATATGTTTATATATCAATTCTTACAATTTATTAAGAATGTAAAATCAGGGATCCCTGGGTGGCGCAGCGGTTTAGTGCCTGCCTTTGGCCCAGGGCGCGATCCTGGAGACCCGGGATCGAATCCCACGTTGGGCTCCCTGCATGGAGCCTGCTTCTCCCTCTGCCTATGTCTCTGCCTCTCTCTCTCTCTCTTTCTCTCTCTCTGTGTGACTATCATAAATAAGTAAAATTAAAAAAAAAAGACTTATTAAAAAAAATAAGTCTTGAAAAAAAAAAGAATGTAAAATCAATTTGATGGGATGAGCACTGGATGTTATACTCTATGTCGGCAAACTGAATTTTTAAAAAAAGGAAAAAAGGTAAAATCAATACAAATTATATACTATCTTATTTAATGATAAGGTCAGGTTAATACAAATTATATACTATTTTATTTAACAAGAAGTTCAAGTTAAAACTGATGCCAAACCTTGTACTTATATATGTACATATGTGTAAGTATACACATATAAATGTATATTAAGATTTACAGTTTTTAAAGAGCTTAGCAATGATGAACAAAAAATATTATAAAACCTAATCTCTTCTGGCATCCTTTAAGCCATTTTTGACATAAGTGCCTTCTTTCTTTTTTTTTTTTTTTTTTTAAAGATTTTATTTATTTATTCATAAGAGACACAGAGAGGCAGAAACATAGGCAGAGGGAGAAGCAGGCTCCATGCAGGGAGCTGATTGGGACTCAATCCCAGCACCCTGGGATCACAACCTGAGCCAAAGGCAGACATTCAACCACTGAGCCACCCAGATGCCCCAAGCTCCTTCCTTCTAAAAGAGCTTACTCTTGTTACTGATGCATGTTTTAAATATTATCATCATGAAAAGGGACCAATCATTTGCCTCCCTGTAGGCACCCATGATCTATTCATATTTTAATGTAATACCCAGTTTTCTCTGACCAGTTTTTTTGTCTAACTTTCCTAAATACAGAACCATACAACTGTTAATATGTATTTTATATCCAAATTATCTTTGAAGTTTCCATAAGGATCACTGGGTAACCACAAAGATTTATCTTTTCACCTTATGACAGGGAGAATACCAAAACACATGTTTGCTCTTCTGTGTGTATAAAGTAGCTTAATGATCATATATCCTGATGAAACAAATGCCTCAAAGATCTGTCTATGAATTCAGATACCTAATAGGTTTTCTTCAGCAAACATTTTAGCAACTATCAACTTTGGGTATTTCTAATTAGGCTAACTCCTCATTTTACACAAAAGGTAAGGTTTGTTGTAGGAATACTAGCTCAAATTTTATAACTCAGGGAAATCACTTTTTACCTGAACATTTCTCTCAACCTATAACTAAGGCTCATCTGCCTTATTTAATAAAACTTGGATTTATTTTATTAATACATTCAAGTAAAAACTACTGGACTACTAGTTAGAAGGCCTAGGTATCTAATGACACACTATTTAATCTATGTAGACCTTCCTCATTTATAAAAATGGAGCTATGGGATCCCTGGGTGGTGCAGCGGTTTGGCGCCTGCCTTTGGCCCAGGGCGCGATCCTGGAGTCCAGGGATCGAATCCCACGTCAGGCTCCCGGTGCATGGAGCCTGCTTCTCCCTCTGCCTCTGTCTCTGCCTCTCTCTCTCTCTGTATGACTATCATAAATAAATAAAAAAATTTAAAAAAAATAAAATAAAAAAAAATAAAAATGGAGCTAATACCTGTACTATCCACTTCTCAGGAATCTTATGCAAATAAATAAGAAACAAGCTGATATAAATATGGAAATCTGATAAAAGACAGCAAGGTCATTACAATTCAGTGGGGGGAAACATACTATTCAATAAACTGATTACCTACATAGGGAAAAAAGAATTTTAATTTCCTAAATAAATTACAGATGATTTAAAGAAGTAAATACTAAAAAAGCAAGTTTTTTAAAGATTTATTTTATTCATGAAAGATTTATTTATTTATTTATTTATTTATTTAAAGATTATTTTATTTTATTTTATTTTATTATGTATTTATTCTCTCTCAGAGAGAGAGAGAGAGAGGCAGAGACATAGGCAGAGGGAGAAGCAGGCTCCATGCACCGGGAGCCCGATGTGGGACTCAATCCCGGGACTCCAGGATCACGCCCTGGGCCAAAGGCAGACAACTGCTGAGACACCCAGGCATCCCACCAAGTTAAAGTTTTGAGAAGAAAATATAGAAAAATAGATCTTTATGATCTTGGAATCAATACAAAAGCAAATGTTCAAAAAGTCTGATAAATTCTATAGCTTATCTTGAACAATACAGGTTTAAAGGGTGCAGGTCCACTTACCCATGATTTTTTTCAATATACACAATACTGAAAATGTTTTTTCTCTTCCTTATGATTTTCTTAATAACACTTTCTTTCCTATTTCTAGATTTTAAGAATATAGCATATAATACATGTAAAATATAAAATACGTGCTAATTGTTTATGCTTTCAGTAAGGTTTCGAGTCAACAGTAAGTAAGCAGTTACATTTTTAAGACAAAAGGTATAAGCAAATTTCTGACTGTACAGCCTTAACTGTACATTAAAATTATGTCTTCTGAAAATAAACAAACAAATAAATAAATAAAATTATGTGTTCTGTATAAAAGACATTAATACATGTGACCCATTAAGGATTACACGCCAAAATAGAGTTTCTAAAAAAATAGAAAACTGAGCCAAGCAACTTACAAAGAGGCAATTCATTTAAAAATGAACAAAAAGCAAATGAAAGATATTTAACTATTTAACCTCACTAATAATTAGGGAAATGCAAATTAAATCCAGAAATATACCCCACTACACTGTCAAAAAATAACAAGTCTAACACCAACACATTTCAATAAGTACATGGGACAATAAGAATTCTCACACCTTGGGCACCTGGTGGCTCAGTCAGTTGAGGGTCTGCCTTCGGCTCAGGTCATGATCCCAGGGTCCTGGGACAGAGTCCTGAGTCAGGTACCCTGCTCAGCAAGGCGTCTGCTTCTCCTTCTCCCTCTGACCCTCTCCTCTACTTGAGCTCTCACTTGCTCACTCACTCTCTCTTTCAAATGAATTTTTAAAAAAAAGAATTCTCATACCTTGCTATGGGGTTATAAATCAGCTCATCCAATTTTGAGAATGATGCAGCAGTATTAGGACAAGTTAAACATGTACATACCCTAAAATTTAGTAATTCTATTTCTCCTATATATACTACTACAAGGAATCTCTTACACATTTGCTCAAGGAAACATGTATAAAATGTATGTACAGGGATCCCTGGGTGGCGCAGAGGTTTGGTGCCTACCTGTGGCCCAGGCGCGATCCTGGAGACCCGGGATCAAATCCCACATCGGGCTCCTGGTGCATGGAGCCTGCTTCTCCCTCTGCCTGTGTCTCTGCCTCTCTCTCTCTCTCTGTATGACTATCATAAATAAATAAAAATTAAAAAACAAAACAAAATAAAATAAAATAAAATCAGGTTGTTTTAAAAAAAAATGTATGTACAGGCAAAAATCTTTTTTCAGAGTGATAAATTATCAAGAGACTAGATAAATACATTGTATACCTGAAAATATAACACAGTGTTAACACCTGAAGAAAAAGAATCACATCTGAAAATAAATAAAAATTATCATTTAAAAAAATAAAAGTGGGGCAGCCCCAGTGGCGCAGCGGTTTAGCGCTGCCTGCAGCCCAGGGCGTGATCCCGGAGACCCTGGATCAAGTCCCACGTCAGTCTCCCTGCATGGAGCCTGCTTCTCCCTCTGCCTGTGTCTCTGCCTCTCATTCTCTCTCTGTGTTTCTATGAATAAATAAATAAAATCTTTAAAAAAAATAAAAATAAAAAATAAAAGTGGAAACAACTCAAATGCTCACCCTTCAATAAATGAATAAAAAGTGGTACATTACTTGCAATAAAAAGGAGTGAAGTACAAAAAAAAGGGGAGAGATTAAACATTTTCATATAACCATACAAGGTAATAACTATAAATCAACCACTTGTTTCTTTATATATATATAATGAGAGTTACGAATGGTTTGTATATTTTCAAAAGTTATATCTTAAATGGTTATTTATCTAGATAACTATTTCCATTTTGCCTCTTGGCCAGCAACGTCTAAAATATTTACTCTCTGGCCCTTTAAGAAAGTTTGCCAACCTCCACTCTTTATAAAGGAATAAAAATAAATCATTTATCAACATGAATAATCTTAAAAATGAACTGTGGGAAAAAAAGCAAGTCACAGAAGGATGTGTATACTAATGAAACCATTTTTATAAACTTTTAAAACCATACCACTGCCGTTCATATATATACATGCACATGTAGAAAAAGTATAAAAATATCCATGAGAATGGGCTCAGCAAAAGTACACATGGGATTTCAGTGGTCACTATGTTTTATTTCTTAAGTGAAATCATGAGGGAATCAGGGGTTTTACTTTTTTTTTTTAACCTGAAATATAAAGAAACTGAAAAGTTGTATGAAAATGGTGTGAAAAAGTTAGAATGTGTATAGGATTTTTTTTTTTTTTTGGTACTACAATGACATATACTACTATGCTTTAGGGCACTATGATCATTTATTTTCATACACCCCTAGCACCTTGCAGTTTCTCACATATATATTATTTGTTGAGTAAATGAAAGAATAAATACTATGTCAATAAACAAAAATATGCAAGAACAATACCTAACTCACTAGGTTGTTAGGACTGATGAAAATTCATTGAAAGTTCCTAGCAAATACTTGGCACAAATAAGCAAAGTATGTTGACTATTATCACCTGAGGAGAAGAAGTATTAAGATATATTCCCAATTATTGAAACCACATTAACCTCACTCAAAAGGAAGCAAATCAAACTAGACATTAAAATGACTAAGGGGCACCTGGTTGGCTCAGCTGGTTAAGTATCTACCTTCCGCTCAATTCATGATCCCAGAGTCCTGGGATGGAGCTCCGCCTCTGGCACCCTGCTCAGCCTGCTTCTCCCTCTCTGTCTGCCCCTCCCCCCTGCTCCTGCTGGCTCTCTCTCTCACTCTTTCTCTCTTAAATAAATTAATAAGATCTTTTAAAAAAATTACTAAGATAGTTAATTATACTGGAATTAAAATACAAAATACATTTTTAAAAATAACTAAAATGGTAAATTTTATGTGCTTTTACCACCTTAAAAAAAAACTTAAAAAAAAAAACTTTTAAGTGACAATAATACTTACCTTTTTAAATATATCACTCACATGCCATGTACTACATAATAGTCCCCATTTTAATATGAGGAAACAAATGGAGAGTACTACTTTGTCCTGGGGCAACCTCTAACTAACAGGTGAGCATGGATTTACAACCAGGTTTGTCAGACAGCAGAGCTTCTTACTTCTTCAGAAATGATTAAATGACACCGACAAACTATTAAATGCTAAACAACAAAAATAACTATATTGTATACATAACAGACATTACCCAGAATGATTTTTCTTCGTAACCAGGTCTTCCTCATCACTTTCTAATGACTCATTCTGGCAACAACCAGAAATTTCATCATGGTCAGTAACTCTTCCAGAATCTTTAGCATTTAAAAACTCCTGTGCTCCTGAGCTGCCTGAAGTAGTTATCTTCCGCTCTTTAAATGGGGTAGTTTTTTCCTTAGTATTCTTAGATGACTGATTTGGTTTTTCAGCAAGTTTTTGTCTACAGTCGTAAGACAATGACAATTCATTTCTTCTTGGAGAATTGCTATAAACATGACCTGAAAGAGTCAATGATAACCTAAAGTTAGCATAATGTTTATCTAGATTATTGAGCTCACTGAAATACCAACATCATTTACTTAGATGTAAACACACACACACACACCAATCTCATAGGCTATGTTTGTTTTCAAATTAAATTCATATACTGTACAGCTTTTCAATTTTTAGGTATATGCACCAACCCCTTTAAATTCATCACAGGCTTCCAAAACCACTTTCTGTGTCTCTACCCACTACTCTTTGGGCCATCCTTAAGATCTAGTTATTTCCCAAGGCTCCAGCTTCAGCTTCTCACTCTATGCACCTACTTTGAGGGACCCTTCTACCCTTAAACTGTAATTACTATGTAGATACTGGTATAATATTCACCTACAACTCTCTCCTAAATCTTCCCCTCTGGTTTTAGTTCCTATCTTAATGAAAAGTGTAACTATTGACCCAGATACCTACATCAGGAATCTGAATCATCGAAGACTCCTGTACCTACTCACAATCAATCCCCTAATTCTGTCATTTCTACATTCTTAATATCTCTCAAATCTATTTCTTCCATAGCTCTCCTGCAGGGATCCTCAACATTTCTTAACTGGATTATTAAAGCAGCCTGTTAGTCTACCTTTCTCTAGTCTTGCCATTCTTCAATCCATTCTTCACACTGCTTCAAGAATCATCTTAGGAAAACACAAGTTGGATCATGACAATGTTGCTAAAATCTTTTAGTGATTATCTGTAACTTAAGGATTAAGCCAAAATATTTTCAATTATTTATTTCTACACCTATTTATTTCATTAATCAAAAATGTTTAACATTCGCTGTCAAATAAACCAACCAAAAAAATCCGGCAATACTGAACTACTTACATTTCTCTAAAGCACTGCATCTTAAAAGGTTGCTCCCTGGACCAGCAGGATCAGTATCACTTGAGAACTAGTTTGAAATGCAAATTTTCAGGCTTCACTTCAGACCTACTAAATCAAAAACTCTGAGTAGAGCCCAATAATCTGTGTTTTAACGAGCCCTCCAAATAACTCTGATAAAACAATTTTTAAAAGGTTAAACTCTAATCTCCAGATGCTACTCTACTGAAAACATTCCATCCTTCCCTCTCACCCCATTCACTCAGTTGATTGCTAATTCATCCTTCAGGAAGCTTTCCCTAATTCCCATCCCTAAATTAAGCAGCTCTCTCTCAACTCTTTGATAGTATTTATTAGCCATCTAACTGTTTACTTATCTCTCTCTTCTAGCATACTGACAACTCCTAAGATCAAAATTGCTCTTTTATATTCTGAATGCCTAACACCAGGAGCAGGACTGTGGTGAAGCAATTTTTTTTTTCCAGTTCTACTGAGATATAAATGACATATAACATTGTATAAGTTTAAGATACACAATATAATAATTTTATATATGTATGTATTACAAAATGAATACCAAAGAGTAAAACTTAAAGTTCTCATCATAAAAAAATTTAATGAGCTTGGAAAATTTAAGAGGGTGCTCACTCTCAGAGTCATACAAACACTGAATCTGAACTCACACAACCCTGAGACCAAGTGCTTCTGCAAATTTCTCATTCTTTGTTACTCACTTGCTCCACTCTAGTATTGGGCCTTGCCTAACACCATTCCTGTCTCAGAGTGGGCACTCGATAAACGTTTCTCAACATACATGAAAAAGCAGCGGGGCCACATATCTACTATAGGCAGTTTGGTTGCTTACTAGGGAAATAAGCAATGGATCAACAGACAGAAAACTTGAGTTCTACTGTTTTCCAGTTCTAGCACAAAGGCCTATGACTTTAGGTTGCAACTCATATTGCTTTTTTGAGCTTCAGACTTTCTTTTTCTATCAGAAGAAATATTGGTAAGTCTCAGAGTTCTAGAAAACTTCTCCAAGCTTTGTAGATTTTTATTTACCTATATATTTACATGCTCATCTGCCATACCCTGGGTGACTCAGCGGTTTGGCGCCTGCCTTTGGCCCAGGGCACTATCCTGGAGTCCCGGGATCGAATCCCACGTGGGGCTCCCGGTGCATGGGGCCTGCTTCTCCCTCTGCCTGTGTCTCTGCCTCTCTCTCACTATGTCTATCATAAAATAAATAAATAAATCTTTAAAAAAAAATAGTAACAGGAGTTAATATTTTATATACTAACTACATGCCACTTACTCCTTCTACGGAGGTAGAAGGATTTGTAATAATGTTACAAAATAAGAAACTGAACAAAATAACTGAAAAGTGGAGAAATCATAATTTAAACCCAGATCTAAGTCCAAAATCCAAGGAAGGCTATAATATAATATCTCTTTCTACTATCAATCAAGGATCCCAATGACTCAAAAATTCATAGCAACAATGCCTCAGATTTGTGCCCTATTTGTTCTACTCTCACTTGTTGATCTAAATACCAGAGACAACAGATTCTGCAAATGTAAATATTCTTTTTTCATTTTTAATCTTCTACCATCTTCTCATGATTACTTCCTTTAAAAGATTAAAAATTTTTCCAAAACAATAAATGTACCACGTTGTACAGAGAAGAGATAGTATAGCAGACCGAAGAATGTCATTTTTATAAAGACCTGCTTGCAAAGTTACCTCTTGACTAGCATGTGGGAACTCAAATTTTGGAGGGTTCCCATTATTTCCTAACTGATAAATGTAGCTTAGTGCGCCTAAACTGCTTTGCAAAAAATACGGTTTATGTCAAATACTTGCTTTCCTTCAGGGAGTCTGGAATTTTAGTACTTACTAGGTAGACGGTGTCTAGGTGATCACCTCCAGGCTTCTTTGTCCATTCATAAGTGATGGACACTTGGGCTGCTTCCATAATTTGGCAAGCGTAAATAACACTGCTATAAACATCGGAGTGCATGTATCCCTTTGAATTAGTATTTCATTGGGTTCAAATACCTAGTAATGCTGGATCACAGCTATTTTTAACTCTTTGAGGAATCTCCATACCGTTTTCCACAGTGGCTGCACCAGTTTGTATTCCCACCAACAGTACAAGAGGGTTCTCCCTCCCCTACATTCTATGAGGTTATTTTATTTTATTTTTTTTTAATTTTATTTTTTTTAAATTTATGATAGTCGCAGAGAGAGAGAGAGAGAGAGAGAGAGAGAGAGAGAGGCAGAGACACAGGCAGAGGGAGAGGGAGAAGCAGGCTCCATGCACCGGGAGCACGATGTGGGATTCGATCCCGGGTCTCCAGGATCGCGCCCTGGGCCAAAGGCAGGCGCTAAACCGCTGCGCCACCCAGGGATCCCTCTATGAGGTTATTTTAAATGGGCAGATAAATTGATGTAACATCCTGTAAATTACCAAAAACACAAAGACCTTTCCTTGACCCTATATCTCTATGCTCCCTTATCTTACTATCTCTCCTTCCTCACTTCCTATTCTCTTAAAACCACTTGAATCAGGCTTTTGATCTATCATTCCACAGAAACCATTTCTATAAAAGTGACCAACAACTTCCATGTGGCCAAAATTCTATTGTCATTTCTTAACTCTCATCTACTTCAAGTCATCAGCAGTATTTAAGAGTCTATCACTCAATCCTTAAAATGCTTTCATTACTTTGCTTCCATAAACCTAAGTGCTCTTCAATTTCCTTTAATCTTACTAACTGTTCCTGTTTAGTTTCTTTTGGTGGATGGATCTACCTTTTCGTCTTGACTCCTGATTAGTCTCCCAGGACTAAATCCTTGGCTTTCTTCTCCAGGTTCATTGTATCATTAGGTGATTTCAAACAGTCCTAAAGTTTTAAAAATCATCTATATATTGTTAGGTCCCTAATTATACATCCTCCCATATCCTTCTCCCTAACTTTAAGTTCATTTACCAAGCTATTTCCTCAATATATCTACTTTGATATCTAATTAATTTATTACAACCTGAAATCTTGACATCCTTCCATATCTGCTTCTTTCATACTTTTCCTCATCTCAGTAAACAATAGAGCTCAAATATTCTACTTGTTCAGGCAAAAATAAGTCTGAGTCATCCTAGACTCCTGGTTCTCTCTCCGTTAGTACCAAATCCAAACACTTTTCATCTCTTCCCTCTGATAATCTCTTACCTAGTGCCCATGCCCTAGTTTCTTCTCTATATAGCAGTAAGAAAATCTTTTAAAAGAAGACTCAACCAAGTCACTTTACTGCTTAAAATCTTCCAATAGCTTCCCAATACACTTCATCTAAACTCTCTATCCCAGTCTGCCTCTCTGACTTCATCTCTCCTGGCTTACTCATCTTTAGCCATACTGGCCTTCTTGAATTTCTCAAACATGCCAAGTATGCTCCATTAGCACTTTTACAAATACTGTTCTCTTAGTCTGAAATGTTACACACCAAGTTATTTGTATGGTTCCCCTCTTCATTTTTCTAAGATATTTTCTCTGAAAGATCAAAATGGACTCTTATTACACCTTTTATAAGAACAGTATTCTATTTTCTTACCTACCCCTACTTCTGCCATCTACTTCTCATCTCTATCATTTATCTGATTTTTCTTTATTACCTATCACTGCATGAATTATACATCTATATTGCTGGTCTTCCTTTACTTAAATGTAAGTCCCATGAGAGCAGTTTATTTTTCCACAGCTATATCCTTATATCTAGAATATAGTATATAGTAGAGCCCAGTATCTTTACACTTTAATTGATTTAATATTTCTATCAATGATCCAATTTAACTTTGTCCTCATTAGATTTTCTGTGGAAAATGGGAGTATAAATCAAACATAAAGCCTCCTATACAATGACTTTTTGGAGCTCTCCATGAACATCATTTAAATAAAATACTTACTCTGCTCTGATTTTACCACCCACCAATCAGATGGGTGCCGGGAAATTCTTCGACTTCTTGTAATAGTTGAAGTCACTTCATCAGGTATAAGCTTATTCTTCTTGGACCCACTAGGAAAATGCTTCTTTTTAGATTTCTTATCTTTTTTCTGATACACTGTATAAGGAACATTGGTGCTATTTTTCTTGCTTCCTAAATTAAAGAAAATAAAAAAAAAATTTACAATCTATGGAACCAAAGAGTTTTCAGAAAATCACAACAGATTAAAAAAAAAAAAAACCCTTTCAATTATGTCTTAAATTTATTCTGTGGGCTTCTTTCATCTCCTTTTTTTTAAGTCAAATGTTCTCAATAAGATCTGTTTCTGTCAGTTAAATGTAAACCTTTCACATTGCTTGAGAACATATACTTCTGAGCCCCCCAAAAATGTACATTCTGAGTACATTCTGAAAAGGAAAAGTATGTGGCTTCTTCCAACTACTTACCAATGTCCCAAGTCAAAAAAAAAAAGGTAACCATTGTTTTTCTGTTTTGAATGGTCATGATTTTGTCAATCTAATTTTTGAAAGAAGAGATTTAAAATGAAGTTTTTTTCTTTTTTTAAAAGATTTTATTTATCCATTCATGAGAGACACACAGAGAAAGAGAGGCACAGAGACACAGGCAGAGGGAGAAGCAGGCTCCATGCAGGGAGCCTGACGTGGGACTCGATCCCGGGTCTTCAGCATCACGTCCTGGGCTGAAGGTGGCGCTAAACCGCTAAACGCCATCCGGGCTGCCCTAAAATGAAGTTTCAAAAGATGTTCCTATATGAAGGAAAAACATTATTTTTGTAAATAGAATTTAAAAAGAAAAAAGAGACTGAAAAGAAACAATGAATATGGCAAGCAATCATAGCTAACGTAAAGGTTTGGTACCAGTAGTAATTTCATTTCATCCCAATGATGTAAGAAAAGAATCTAGCAGAAAGGTGAGATCAATTCTAGTTTTGTTTTTTGTGGCTGACAACAAGAAGGAAAAATCAGGGAAATACAAGATATTTCAATACAAATATTACAGCAAAGAGGGGCACAACCACCAAAACGGAAAATTTTTTTCAGGAAGAGGTTTAAAATATTAGATGTTAGTAGACAGAATGAAAAATTTTCTTGATCATCAAATAAATCAAGAAACCAGCATTTATGAAGCATCTGAGAAAAGACTTCTGATCCAAAAAAAGAATTAAACCCCTATTAAGTAGGAAATATTCATGGAGTAAACAAATTACATAAAGTCTGTAAGACCAAAGGAGCAGATAGGTATTATACATAATCACATAATTAAAGATGAAACTGTACAGAACTTTTCAAAAAGATGAGAACATAATTCGGGTTGAAATCTGGAAATACAGGAAATACAAGACCAGACTTTTACTCTGAAGGTAAATTTGGGAAAATAATTCAGATGGAAGCAAAGGAATAATTTTCTCAAGGTATGAATATAAAGGAAGAACAAAGGGCAAACTATTAAACTTGAGGAATATGGAAAGAATCACGAAAATTTATAAGTGAAATGAGAAAAAGAAGTCAATAAAGAATAGAAGGAAATCAAACAAAAAAATAGGAGAATCAGACTTATCCTGGATTATCTAGGCTGGTCCAATCTAATTATATGTGTTCTTAAAAGTAGTGGTCAGAAAGGGCAATGGAAGAAGAGGTAAAAGAAAATGGAAATGTAAGAAGGCTGGTATTGCTGGCTTGGAAGATAAAAGAAGGAAATCATGATACAAGGATATAAACAACTTCAAGAGGCTGGAAAAGACAAGGAAGCAGATTCTCACCCAGAATCACAAGAAAAGCAACCTTGTCAACACATTGATTTTAGCCCAATGAAATCTATTTCAGATTTGTGACCCATAGAACTATAAAATACATGTATGTTTTTTAAGTCACTAAGTATGTGGTAATTTGTTATGACAGTGATAGAAAATTAATACAACTGGTAATTAATCAGAAATTATAGTCACTAAACAATCTAGATAAAGAAGAATTTAATATACCTGAAAATCAATGTGAAGAATTTGGCATTTAATTAAACAGAGTATCCTTCAAGTATACTTTCTTGATACAATGTTTTTTTCCTAAGAACTTAGGATAAATAAAAATTTTTGTAGCTTCAAATTTTGTGAATTCATATTTTAAGGGACTAATAAGAAAAAAAACTTTCCTATAATGTAACTTCAGTTTAGTCAGATTCTTTTTATTTTCTTAAAATACCCACCTCCTGAGAAAAGGAAAGGCAGGCAGGCAGGCAGGCCAGCCAGCCGGCCAGCCTGGGTGGCTCAATCACTTAAGCATCTGCCTTAGGCTCAGGTCATGATTCCAAAGATTCTGGGTTCTAGCCCTGCTTCATCCGGCTCCCTGCTGAGCGAGGAGTCGGTTTCTCTCTCTCCCTCTGCCACCACCACCCTGCTCATGCTCTCTCTCTCTAATAAATAAATAAAAATATTTTTAAAAAATAACCTGGGACATTTGGACATTTACAAGAGAGGTCCACAAAATAAAAACGGTGGCTTTTTTCTCCCTTTATTTTAAGCAGAATTTTTCAAATACACAAAGGTACGAACAGACAAAACTAATGTGTGACAACCATTAATTCAGGTAATTTAAAGTCTATGTTATAGATTATACAAAAAGAAAGCTAAAGTAATTGAATAAGTAATAATTAAAGTGGAATTTTTCATAAAAACTAGCTTAAACACCGTACTTTACCTCTTTCTCCCTTCTTTATCAGCAATATGTTATAGTCATCTAGAACCTCTAGGTACAAACACAATTATAGTGAAGAGAGTTTTCTGGTTAACTAATAGTTTTTTCAAATGACTACCAAAAACACTTCCACTTATTTCAAAACTTCTTTATAGTGCTTAAAAAATATAGGCTCTGGGATCCCTGGGTGGCGCAGCGGTTTAGCGCCTGCCTTTGGCCTAGGGCGCAATCCTGGAGACCCGGGATCGAATCCCACATCGGGCTCCCGGTGCACGGAGCCTGCTTCTCCCTCTGCCTGTGTCTCTGCCTCTCTCTCTCTGTGACTATCATAAATAAATAAAAATTTAAAAAAAATATTAAAAAAAATATTAAAAAAAAAAATATAGGCTCTAACGAGGAGACAGATCCTCAGCCAGTTTTTTTAACCTTGAGTGTTATCTCCTAACATATGGGATTATCAAGAAGGATTAAATTATATTATGTACATATAAAATATCTAATACATTTATTAAGTGTTTTCTATTCCATTAACTATTCTAAAGAAACCTGTAAGAAAAATTACCTTTTCTATTACTTAGAAAGCGGTATAAAGAATATAAATGGATCTTTTCTTCATGAGAGTTTCATCATTACAAACCTTAATCACTATACAATAATGACATAAAGAGGATAACCATACTCCAGCTTTGTCTGAGACAATCTCAGTTTATGCTTCCTGTCCTGAAATCCCTTTTAATTCTCAAGTCTCCCAGCTTGGATAAGTAATATAGTGAAACAAGATAAAAAGATCTATTGAGATATTACTTGGATAACTGTCTCTAATTCTACTACTGGCCTATGAATATATGTGTATATCTGCTAGTCTACAGACACTACTAGATCGATTTTTTTAATGGTGATAACTGTGTCTCAGTAATCTTTGTTAATTTCACTACCTAAATACAGTGTCTAGCAATTTACTGTTAGATTAATGAGAAAATGATGGAATAAAAGAGTATGAATTTTATTCTGTAATAAATAGCCCCATACTAATCTTGTTTTTTTCTTCCCAGTTTATATTTCAATAAACCTCAAAGAATATATGATGTTGTCTTATTCATATTCTGGTAACTACCTGGTTTATGAGTCTTTCCCATTCACTTTTCCCTTTATATATACTACCATCTTAGAAGCTACACAAAACTCAAGTGACTCAGAATTTAGTTGTAGGTAAAAGACAGATGCTAGAAAAGAGCCTACAGATTTAGTTTTACTTTGCCTACTTCCCAAAGCTAAACAGAAATATTATAAAAACAAAGTTGTGGAATACTGTTCATAGTTATACTTAATATAAAACACTTACCCACAGGCAGCATCTGTTTTTTGGAAATACCAACATTTATCACCTTTTCACACTCTTCCATATTTCTATCTGAATTTCTCTGTAATTTATCTTGGGTGATATGTGACACATTTATATTGTTATCTTTCGATTGTTCCATATCAACCTGTTCTTCAAGGATATTGGCCTTAAATTTTCCTCTCTCTTGTTGTTGTATAGTCTTTTTCTTTCCAGATGATTTCTCTGCATTCTCATAATACATTTCATGTTTTGTAGATCTATAATCATTTTCCAGTTCATTTGTCGAAGCACAACTTCTACCCAGTCTTCTTTGTTCAGAGGGCGGAGACGTCTCTACTGCATAAGCTGTGTCAGAATGTTTGTCACTTGTCAAAGCTGTAGGTGACAGGCTGTGATGTTTTTCTTTTGACTTCTTACTTTGAAGTAGTGCAGAGCTCTCTGCAGGGTACACTGTGCACTGTTTCAGAGACCCAGCCTTTCTGGGTATAGTAATCCAAGGTTGACTGGCAATACTGCTTTCTGATTCATCAATTATAAATTCATCCTCTAACAACGTTAGGTCATTTGAAGGAGATGAATGAGGTGGAGCAGTTGCTATATGCCTAACAACAGGACTAAACAGGATGTTACAATAAGTAATAGCTCAAAAAATAAAGTTTTTACCTTTGCTTTGTGAAGAAAATAATCTAAATAGGAAATATAATCTATGTATCTTTTAAAGAACAGTATACATCTCGTCAATTTTCTCTTACCCTTGAAAATCCTCCTCTCCTTTTACATTTCTGTAATACCCAATTATACTCATTTAAAACACTAATGAAATCACAGAAGTTCAGAGCTGGAAGGAAGCCTAGACATCAACTAATTTAAGGCTCCCCCAACCCATTATATATATTGAATAGTTGAAACCCGCAGATGTGTTAAACAGCCCAGAGACATTGACCTACAGTCCAAAAATGCATGCCATTATTATTTATACTGTTATACTAATTCTAGGTCTGTATAGATGTCTCTTAGGGGCCAGATTTCTTTACATCCAAAACAATGTCATTTCCAAGGCATCTTCAAGTATAATAGTCTAAGAAAACACTACAAATTTATGCACTAAATAATATAAAAATTCATTCCAAGTTTGATAATCACATACGTCTTCAAATAAGTTTTAATATTGGAATCACAGTATAGAAATAAATGAAAAGTATCTAGAAAGGTAATCTAATAGGAATTAAACAGCATCTCTTCCAATTAGTTGGGAAAGCTTTCTAGAGAAGGAAGGAATTATTCAAAGGATAGTAATCTGATGGACTCTTCTGCATTTCCTTCGTTTTTATAACAACAGCCTCAAGCAAAACACCTACTGAAGTGAGATATGCATAAGTAAAAACTTAGGGTAAACACCCAAACTCTGAAGCTAGCATATGTACTCCTGTTTCTGCCTTTTCCGCTTGAGTCAGGATCCTTAAGCATTATCGTGTCTGCCTCTTCTATATTTTCATTAATAAAATATACAAAAAGATTATGAAATGAAAATGCCTTCTCTACTTTTCTAATCTCAAACCCCTGATAAATCTTATAATCTCTATATATAAATATATATATATTTATACACACACACACACATATATATACACTAAGAAATATACTATCTTCTAACAAGTAGAGTTTTGCAAGTTTATATGATTAGAAAACTCTAGAAAATCTAATGAATACCAAGTCAATATAAATAGAAAACCACAATGTATGAATATTTAAACAGAAATATTACTTTTCAACATTTAGAGAAATAGCCAATCTGTTATAAACAGGTTTAATTTGCCTTACTGTATATAACTCATCTATTAAGTTTTTGTATATAAAGAAGTAATGCTAAGAATTTAAAAATTAAGCCTTCCTAAACCGGCCAATAAGAATTCTCTAAATTTGCGCCTCTATTTTACTTCAAGGGACTTCCAAAACATCATGATTAGTCAAACTGAAGATATCCTTAGGAAACAACGTTGACACTTGCTATAGACTGAATGTCTGTATATTTCCAAAATTTATAAACTGAAACCTAATCCCCAGTGGAATAGTATTTGGGGATGGGGCTTTTACAAGGTGATTAAGTCATGAGGGTAGAACACTAATGAATAGAATTAACACCCTCATAAAAGAAGCCTCAGAAAGCCTTCTTGCTATCATCTGCCATGTGAGGTTGTAGAAAGAAGATAGCCATCCATGACCCAGGAAGCAGATGTCACCAGAAAAGAAAAAGACTAGCATATGACAAGGGAAAAATGGTATGCCAAAACAGACAAATGCAAATGTGTATGACCAAGTTGGCAGAAACAGGTAACCAGGGAGAGTGAAGGTTTTAAATACCAGCTGACAAATCTGAAGTTTATATAGGCCAGTGGTTCTCAACCCTAGCTGACATTAATTGTAGTTAACTGTAATGTGCAGCCAGTTAAGATCACTGTATGGACACTGAAGAACCTCTAAAGGTTTTAAGGAGGCCAAAACAGACTAAAATTTATTAACACAAGCAGAAGAAAAGTAAAAGTGTTAAAGCCCTTAATAGTGAAATACATCATGACATAATTCTGTTTCTAAATACTGCCTTCATTCTTTGGTATCATACAGATTTGAAAGTGCTAATGAACAGAAGCAATGAAAGCTGAAAAAACTTACTGTCTTTCACATTTAATTTAGTAGATATTTAATGATGGCTTTGGGAGTGATTTGCTGTGAGAGTTAGGCATAATTTCAATTAAAATTTGTACCAAATAAGATTAACTTCTATATAAATAGCATTTAGCATTAAGAATCTATTTAAATAGCATTAAGAATCCTTGATATTGTTCACAGAATGTAAAATAAAATTGCCTCAAAGGCAGCTTCTTAGTAACTCACCTGGATTCACTTTTTCGTTTTACAGTTTCTAAAAACAATGTTGAAAAACTTTTTTTAGTTTGTGGCTGAATTTCATCTTCTGAGTCTTGTACTCTTTTCTGAGATATTCTTAATGATCTCCTCTTTTGTGTTTCTTCTGATACTTTATCTTCTATTTCTGATACTTTATTTGCTATTTCTCCTTTCTTCAAAACACTTTTTTCTTCAAAATTTAACCTTGAAGGTTAAAAGGAAGGCAAGTTGTATAATCTCACAGTTTGCTGAGTTATAAGTTTTCCTGAACAATAAAGTTTTCAGTGACAATACAGACCACTTACAAAATTTTCCACTAGGCCGGGACACTTGGGTGGCTCAGTGGGTTGAGCGTCTGCCTTTGGCTCAGGTGGTGATCCCAGAGTCTTAGGATCAAATCCTGCATCAGGCTCCCCCTCTGGTTCTCCCTCTGCCTATGTCTCTGCCTCTTTCTTGGTCTCTCTTATGTATAAATAAATAAAATCTTAAAAAAAATTTTTTTTTCCACTAGGCCTTTAAAATCTCCACGTTCTGATCTGTAATCTCTTAAAATATACAAAGAAAATTACATTTCTTATTTGTCAATGGAAAAAAGTAAGAGATAGACCAAGGAAATCTGTATCTTAGAGGACTAGTTCTCAAACATTTCATGAGATTTTGAATAATCTGAAAAATCTTATCAAAATATAGATTCTGATTCAGTAGGTCTAAAGTAGGCTTTGAGATTCTGTATTTCTAAAAAACTGCCAGATAATGCATCCACTGTTCTTGATCCTGAGCCACAGAATATTCTGAATAGCAAAATCTTAGAATGTACTTAACTCCTTGGCTCCAAGAATTACACAAGACACTAGGCAGACAGTTACACTCATTGCAAAGGTACCCAGCAGCAAAGGACTTTGAATGATCTACTTTGCCTCTTAAAGGCCAAAATGAAAGCCCCAAGAAACAGACATAGATTTACCACAATTTACCCTCAAAATACTTACCTTCTGCTACCCTACAAATGACCCAACACATACCTACCACTGTAATTACAAATGACACAGAGAAAATACTCTTAGGAAGTTATAGAAAACATATTATCAGAAGAAAATACTTTTTTTTCCAGCCTATAGAAATGTTTACCCACAAACTTCTCTGAAGCATACCTTAAGCTTTCTGTATCAAATATAAACAATATAAACTGATGTATGTTATGCTCTTCTCATGTTAAGATTCCTCAATATTTACTATAAAATACATTAAAAATAAATAACTTAAAATTTTCAAAGCAGGATTCACATTATTATTTGAATAGGTAAAAATTTACCTTTTTCTGGTTTTAAGAGAAATTTCTGTACTTGAAGGCAATGTATTTACTGAATTTTCAGAAGTGTAGGTCTCTCTCTTTTGGGCCACAGATGGAACAGCATTTTGCAATACAGAAGCTTTTGCATCCAAAAGAACTACAGGTGAGCCAACAGATAAGTGAAATTTTTCACTGGCTTCACTGTGGTGATCTCTGAGTTTTTTACTTGACGTTCTTCTTAAGCCAGGTGTATTTTTAGAACCAACAGTTGCCAAAATTTGCTGATGAACTTCATGGTCTTGAGCTAGAAGAAAATTATATGAAGACATTAAAATTTTTTAAATATTAGAACAAAATGTGTTTTAAAATTCAATAGCAATAATTAGAAATAGTTTTCAGAAGACTCACAGTTCATTAAGTTTATAATCAAAGATCTATGATTAAAATATGTAAGTGCTCTACAAGTTCTAATTTACGAAATCAATGAATATAAAGATGTATTTGCTCCTTGCTCTGAAGTTTTGAAATGGCAAAAATTCTCAAACAGAAAATTCACAATTATATGGATAGTCAATTTACTCAAGATTTGAATAAATCTATACACAGTTAAAATAATGAAGAAATGCTAGAGAAATTATGAGATTCGATTTTTAGGTTGAAAGTCAGTAAACTATGGCAGCTAGATAACCACATATACAGATATATACACTTACAGAGCCATAACCGATATATGCAGAGATATATAAGATTTGTGTGTAAATATATATAAAGGTACATATGTAAAAATATTTTTATATGTAAAAGAGTATTTGTGTGTGTATATATATATATACACATACATATATACATGTACATATAAAGAGCATACATATTCTCTTAGCCTTATACCTTCAAATATCAAAGAAAAAGTAGAACTGCTGGGGAGTATTTGTACTGATTCACACTCTTACAAAGCAAAGATCAGGGGCACCTGGGTGTCTCAGTTGGTTTAGCATTCAACTCTTGATTTCAGTTCAGGTCATGATCTCAGGGTGGTGAGATCAAGTCCCGCATTTGGTTCAGCATATAGCGAAATCTGCTTGGGTTTCTCTCTCCTTCTCCCTCTGCCTCTCTCTCCCTGAACCCCACACACTCTGCCTCTCTCCCTCTCAAAAATAAATTACTTAATTACTTAATTAATTTTTTAAAAAAGCAAAGATTAAAAATTTTAAATACAATCAAAAAACATCTTTTAGAAGGTTATGGAACAAGACAGTATACTCAGTTTTCTCTGCTTTTCCCTCTAAATACAACTAAACTAAATTCCTGGTAATTATCTATCCAACAACAATAACAGAACTCTAAAAGCTGGAAAGAAAAAGGTGTATTTGCTAGGAACCTCAAGCTTTAAGCAACAAAAGACAATATGGTGAATCCTTTAGGTTGTCCTTTTATCTCCCATATACCCCCCTAGACTGGATTCTAGAGGTATGCAACCCAGAACCACCAATAGGCATAGGGGAAAAAATCCTCCATTCTCTGGCCAAAAGACTTGAAGAAGGGAAACTCAACAAGGACCTCTAGCAGGGAGCCCCAACTCTTAATTCCACAACCTAACCCACTAAATACGCCATTCTATAGTGGCCTTGTAAAAGCAGCAAAGCCTCAGGCCATGCCAGGTCCCACTCTGTAAGTTATACAGGACAGCAGTAGTAAAAGAGCAAAGTCCTAGGCTAACCTTGTCCCTGGACCAACCCAGTCTCCACTTCAACAATCAAGGATAGCAGGCCAAATGATCCACAAATAGCTGCAGAGAAGTGAAACTTTTTACCTTCCCAGCCACTGCTGCACAGACCAAGGTGACATTTTGAACCACTGTTAGTATCAACAACCAAGGCCTTACTTCACATGGAGGGCCTCTATGGGCAGTCTAACCTGAGGCAGGAAGAACTTAAGAAAACCCTACACCCCCCCATCTTGTCCTCTACCCAGTCATTTTAGAAGATCCAATCTCAACAGTTTCTGACCCCAACCCTCACTTGAGTGAATAAGGACATGGGGTACTCTGAAACATCTTCCATTCATCTGACACAGCACCTCCAAGAACTGAGCGGGAATCTCAGCAGCATCAGGAAATGAAACAGACCAAAATATCACTGTTAGGACTCTAAACACTTAACTGCCACTGGAAATAAAATCCACAGAAGCAAGCAATAACCTACACATTAAACCAAAACAAGGCAACTGTATACTATAACAAAAGATTTAAATAGAATCAAGAGTTTCCTAAAATATTAACCAAAATGTCAAGAATACAATCAAAATGATGAAGCATACCAAAACTCAGAAAAGCACTACCTGAACAAGAAAAATATGACCAATGGGCACAAATAAACAAGATGAATCAAATGTTAAAATTATTTAATAAGAATTTTAAAATATCCATCATAAAAATGTTTTAACAATCAACTACAAACTCTCCTGAAACAAATAAAAAGACAAACTCTCAAAAAAATGAGTTACAAGGAAGAACCAGTTTTTTGGATTTTAGCCATTCTTACAGTGTGCAGTGGTATATAATTATTAATTTAAAATTCCTAATGACAAAAAAATTCCTAATAGCAATGATGAACAAATCAAAATCACAATGAGATACAACTTCATACCCATTAGGATGGCTATTATCAACAAAACACACACATGCAAAAAAAAAAAAAAAAAAGTATTGTTGAAGATATGGAGCAACTGGAACCCTTATACACTGCTCGTGGAAATGCAGAAATGATGCAGCCACTATAAAAAACAGTTTAGTGGTTCCCCTAAAAGTTAAAAATACAATTACTGTGTGATCCAATAATTTCTTTTTTGTGTATGTCTCCAAAAGAATTGAAAGCAGAGACTGCAAGAGGTATCTGTACACCTGCATTCACAGCAGTGAATAAGCAAAAAGTGGAAACTGCCAAAATATTCATCAGTGGATAAATGAACAAAACAAAATGTAGTCATGGATGGATCTAGAAAGTATAATACTAAGTAAATAAATCAGAGAAAGACAAATACTCTATGATTTCACTCATATGTGAAATTTAAGAAACAAATGAACGTATGGGGGGAAAGGGGAGAGAGAGGAAAACCAAGAAATAGACTCTTAACTATAGAGAACAAATTGATGGTCACCAGAGGGGATGTGGGTTGGGGGATGGGTGAAATAGGTGATGGGGATTTGATGAGCACCAGGTATTGTATGGAAGTGTTGAATCACTATATTTTACATTTGAAACTAATACTACACTGTATGTTAACAAACTGGAATTTAAATAAAAACTTAAAAAAGAAGATGAAAATCTAAGACTCTACCATTAGAATAAGATAGACCTTTTAACCAAAACAAGGTCAAAAACTATTAGAAGTCACAAATTTGACAATTAAAATTAAAAATCTTACTTACCATATGGTTTAAGATACTATAAAACAAAATCTGTAAAAGTCAAGGGATCATTGGAAAGGCAAACACCTCTCACACAAATCACAGATCAACAGATATAGATACTCAATTCAAAGACCTCTCATTAACAAGAAAAAACTAATGTGCAAAGGATACGAATAGCCAACTCAGATAAAAGGAAATTCAAATAGCCAATAAATAAATTAAAAAGTATTCAAATGCAATGGATATCACAGATATCTTTTTTAGAAAATATTTTAGTTATTGAACAGACAGAGTGAAAGAGCAGAGAGCACAAGCAGGAAGAACAGCAGATGGAGAGGGAGAAGCAGGCTCCCCACTGAGCAGGGAGCCCAATGTGGGGCTTGATCCCAGGATGCTGGGATCATGATCTGAGCCAAGAGCAGACACTCAACCAACTGAGCCACTCAGGCACTCCCTGGATATCATAGATATTTTAGAGTGACAATGAGATCATGTAATACCAATCAAACTGGCAAAAAAAAAAAAAAAAAAGGCAAATGATCTATCAGGTAAAAAGTACTTTCCCACATTGCTAGTGTAAAAAAAAAATTGTACAGCCTCTTCTGAAGGTGTGCACACACACATACATTTATATATGTTTTCATTCAAAGGTTACCTCAGCAGGACAATGGAAATAACAATTAGTAGCTTTACTTTTTTAATCTTTGAAGCTTACTTCAAATGAGCAAAATTTTTCTGATTTGAAAAAATGTAAACCAACTTTTAAAAGTTGCAGCACATATATCTAATAAAAGGAAATGAACAAAAGGATAAAAAAAAGAACACTAACCATGTATATACAAATATTGAATGTTATATACTTGAAGCTAACATGTTACATGTCACATATCTCAATTAAAAAAAAAAATGCTCAAGAAGCCCATGAAAGGGTCCATGTGAGAAGGAATTAAGACTTCCTGCCTGCATTTTAGCCCCACATGAGTCATCTTGGAAATATATCCTTATTCCCCATTAAGCCTTCAGATGACTGCAACACTGACCAACATCTTGACTGACACCTCATGAAAAATTTCAAGCCAGAACCATCTATCTAAGCTGCTTCTCAATTCCTGACCCATAGAACTGTGTGATTTAATATTCATTGGTTGGGGGGAGAGGGGAAGGAGACTAATCTATTTGAAAAGTCTTAAAACTACAGTCTATGCAATAATTTTTTTTTAATGTCTCTTACCATATCCTAATAATCAATGTTCTTACCACTAAAACAAAGGAATACTCAAAGCGTATTATTCGTGTTTAAAAAAACAAAACAAAATAAAACACTGACCACTCTGTCTACACTGACCTGTGAACCTATCACTCAAGCCAACACATGTGACACCTTCAAAATCTCCTTTTAAATGTCTAAGCAAATAACATCCATGGAGATGCCACCAACCTGATCTGTTGACACCTTCACTTTCTTTCTTCCTTGAAGAAACTGGAACTGACTTCAGATGAGATTTCTGGCACTGAGCCTAAGAGATATACAACATTAGATCTAATAAAAAATAGTAATTCTGATTAAATACATTTGTTTTTTAAATTGGAAAAAAAAGAAAGTATTTAAAAACAATAAACCAGCTGATAGAGTTGTATACTTAAGTAACTACTTTAGAAAACAATGTGGAAAAAAGAAAGAAAGGGAAGGAAGGAAGGAAGGAAGGAAGGAAGGAAGGAAGGAAGGAAGGAAGGAAGGAAGGAAGGAAGGAAGGAAGGAAGGAAAAACAATGTGGCATTATCTAGTAAAGTTGAAATTTCAAATAACCTAACACAGAAACAATGTTGCTCTGGATAACAAAGAACTATTCTGATAGTAAACTGGGTAAATTATGGTATAGTCCTATAACATCACACATCACACATTCAACAATGAAATGACTAAGATACAGCAATAAGAATAAATGACAGTTAACCATGAAAAAAAAAAATCAGGTCATAGAAGTATGTCACAGTCCTATTTACATAAAGTTCAAAGTAGATACATGTGAAACTATATATATATAAATACATATATTTTAGAAATTCACTCAATGGAGAAATCAACATAGCAGGCCTGATCATTTAAAGCAGCTCACAGGGCAGTCCTTGGTTGGCAACTGGGGACTTGGCTTTCAGAATGTTTCCCCCATTACCAAATGATAAGGTTGTGCCTACTAGGCAGCTACTTAGACTGTATAAAAATGTGATTTACAGTGAACATCTGCTTTTTTTTCTTCAGAGAGAACAGGATTTGATTGGGCAGAGAGTGCCTATGTAACCAGTCCCGAATAAAAATGGGGTAAGCCTCAGAAAGCTTCCCTGGGCAGAAAGACTGTACACATTTCACTGCTGGAAGCAACACGTTTTCTGTGATCCCCACAGGTACCCTTGACATGGTTCCTCCAGACTGCCTGGTGGGTCTTTTTCCTTTCCTGATCTGGCTGTATATCCCGACTATATGCCTATAATAAATCTCAGTCACAAGTACAACTATATGATGAGTTTCATGAGTCCTTCTAGTGAAGCACCAACATGTGGATGATAATGGGACCTGTCAGAGGTAGGGGAGAAAGTGCTGAACAAATGTCAGCAACACACCCATTACGTGGTGAAATTATAAAATAAAAGAGGGGAACGACGAACAGAAAATTCAAGATAGTGGTTACCTCTGTGCAGGGAGGAGAGGCTGAAGAACAGGATCAGAAAGGGACACACTGATGCTGAAGTATGGAGATTTCTTACATTGAGGGATGGGTACGTAAGTGTTCATTTATATTATTTTTAATGCTTTACATAATGCATATTTTCTTTTGTAAATCTGAAATATATCGTCATAAATTTTAAAAATCTAGAAAAGGGAAATCTCATTCATATATTGCATATGGGGGAAAAAACTGGTAAAGCATCTTGCAGAAAAAACTGAAAATACTTAACAATTTTTTTTTCTAAGATTTTATTTATTTATTCATGAGAGACACAGAGAGAGAGGCAGAGGGCGGGCCCCATCCAGGAAGCCCGATGTGGGACTCAATCCTAGGTCTCCAGGATCACGCCCTGGGCCTAAGGCAGGCGCTCAACCACTGAGCCACCCAGGCGTCCCAATATTTAACAATTTCATCTGAAATGTGCATATCCTAGAAACTTCAGTTTACAACATGTGCATGAGGAGGCATGAACAAAAGATGCACATCACTACATCACTGTAATAATGAATTGATGGAAACAACCTAAAAATCTACCAATATGGAAATATATAAATGAGGAAGCCACTGCACTGCTGTTCAGTGAATATACTATGGAACTCAATTACATAAAGAAAACAAAAGCAAACTTTCACTATACTTTGTTCCTCTTAAAACCTCATTAGGATTTTTTTAAAATGTACAAACCCAGAAGTATGAAAAGAGAAGGGATTACATGGGACATGTCAACCAATTTTTCTTCAGTTGGAAAGCAGATCAGCAGCAAGTAATCAGTCCAGAGAGAGCAGAAACATGCTAGCAATGGAGAAAGCGCAGGATAGATTTATGTTTATGGAGAAACCCTTAAGATCATTAATTCAACATACAAGGCACCTCTAAAAGAGAGGTTCCAACTGGGACTTACAAACAGAAGAGTTGTTAAAAGTATGTATAGGAAGCAGTCAGAGTCATAGTCTGTCCTTTCCCAACCCTGGCATATTAGATGTTTACTCTCTTGAGTCCCAGAATTGGAGAGCCTCTAGACTCAGACACAGCTGAAGGTAAGAGTAAAAACAGTTATTAAGTGAAAGCATTCAAAATGTACCTTCCCTCTGCCCCACCTGGCTGAGAAGATTTGTAGTTATCAGACTTCGAAGCAGGAGAGATTTGTCTGAAAAACCTATCAAGCCAAGTTTAAAAAGCCTGTAGATTATTATTAACACCTGGACATCTACAATGACATGGCCCAGACAGATCACAGCACAGTAAAATCTACCAAGGCACAAATTTTACTACAAAAATAGAACTTCCAACCACCATTTTAGGTTTCCACTCTTAAATATGAAGAGACCACTAAGATTCACTAGACATCTGAAAAAAAGGCTCTAGTATAAAAAGGCAACAAACAAGGTAAACAAAAAAGGTACTTGCAGGAAACAAACTGTAAAAAGAAATCTTAATAAGAAGGGTTAAAGAAATCTAACATCAGGAATATCATGAAATTTCAAGTAACTAAAAGCAGATGACAAGATCCTAAAAGCCTGCAAAGATTAAAAAACAGTGACTCACAAAGGATCAAGGAATCAGAATGGTATTTTCAACAGGAAGAGAAGCCTAAAAGAAAATAGAATATGCCTTTAAAAATCTGAGGGAAAGTAGTTTCCAACCTAGAATTCTGTACTCACTCAAATTACCCATCATGCACATAAAATCAAGGTATTTTCAAATTTTTAAGGTCTTAAACTATCAGGAAGCAACTAAATGAGGAGGCCCACTAAAAAGAGAGGGCAAGAAAAAAGGGAGTATTTGGAATCCAAGAAATATCAACTGCATTACTAGAGAAAAGAGAAGGGACTCTCTGGATAATAAAGGAAAATCACATGGCAACACCTATCTCACAGGCCTAAGGGTAGTCAAGAGCAAAAAACAAAGGGCAGAGAGATGTAGAAAGGACATTTCAGGAAAAAACTGAAAATGACAAATTACTTGATGAGTCTACATACACTAAGAAGATATTTATAATTTTGCCACAGAAACTCATGATAAATTAGAAACAGGTGCACAAACGGTTAAACACGCCATGGTACAACCACACCATAAAATATAACTCAACAGTAAAAAGAAATAAATGACTGATACACACAAAAACCTGCATAAATCTCCTAAGAATTATCCTGAGTGGAAAAATCAATTTTAGAAAGTTATACACACATAACTCTATTTAACTAACATTCTCAAAATAACAAAATTGTAGAAATATAGATTACAGGTTTCAGGGGTTAAGGAGGGGGTTAGGGCCAGAGAAAAGTAAGTGTTGCTATAGTGATCCTGTAGTGATGGAATTGTTCCATACCTTGCCTGTATCAATGTCAGTACACTGGTTGTGATACTCCAACTACAGTTTTGCAAGACCATTATCTTTAGAGGAATCTAGGTAAAAGTACATCGGCTTGCAACCCTTTATTTCTTATAGCTGCTTGTAAATCTATAATTATCTTAAAAGCTTAATTTTAAAAAGTTAACAGAGTTCCCAAAATCTTTCTATAGGGTAAAAAGAAACTTTATCTCCTTTTAGGCAGCTTGGATTGAAATGAACAGATTCCCACTCGCAAGGACTGAGCTGGGTCAGTCTGGGATGAAACTGTAGTAAGACTCAGTATATTTGTAGTCTGCTCTGTTCTTCAGAATGAGGTCTTCTGGGAAACTGAGAGCCAGGAGAGTCACCTTAGAAATACTGGGAGACATTCGGTCTCGTCCTCTGGGGGGGTTCTTGTTCAACTTTTTAGCCTCTTACTTCCAACTGCTTCAAAATCTGGCAAATGCCTACTTGTGGTGGGACCTTTTCCTATGACAGGATTTTCCCTTCTTAGCATAGAAAGACTATATATTTCACTCCATTTTTCTGGCCCGGGATTCTGCGCCACCCCCAGAACTTAAAAATGTTCTCTAAAGGAAAAGGGCCTAGCCATTTGGAAAATCCCTGGGATCCAGCTTGTCATGCCATTCCAGCATAGCTGACAAAAGTTGTCCTTTCCCACAGTAGACTCTTTCTGTGTGGGCCAGCATAAAATCCTCAGCTTTTGCACCAAATGAGCCAATACTCTCAGGAAAGAAAATGACTAATAATCATCAACTCATCTTCCAGATTCTTCTCTTTGGAATTTTATCTAGCCTTTGTTCTTTCCATAGCTCTCCATGTCTCTAAAAATAGGATTTATTTGCATTTCATTCTTTTTCTTTAACTAGCTTTTACAGAAGAAATGTTGGTCCACTGCAATCTGTCACATCCTACCTAGCAGTGAAACCTCTAGCATAACCTTCATACCAAAGCCCTACAAGAACATTCTGAGAAAATAAAAGATAATACTGTTCCTGAACATAGATGTAAATACCTCAAATATTAGCAAACCAAATCAAGAAAGGTTAATACTTTATGACCAAACCAAATACATCCCAGAAATTTTAAAGTTGATTCAACTGTTAAAAATCAGTATTATATAATTTACCACAAAGATCTCTCAATTCTGAAAGAACTGGATCTTCATGCAACCAAAGGCTATATATAGTTGACCCGTGAACAAAGGCTTGAATAAGTGAGGATCCACTTATTCACAATTTTTTGCAATAAATGTAGTACTATAAATGTATTTCCTCTTCCTTATAACTTTAACATTTTCTTTTCTCTAGCTCATTTATTTTTCTTTACAAGATATATTTATCTATTTTAGAGACAGAGCAGGTGAGGGGTAGGGGAAGGGGACAGAGGATCTCAAGAAGATCCCGTGCTGAGTGCAGAGCCCAATGTGGGGCTCAATCTCACGACTCTGAGATCACAACATGAGCCAAAACCAAGAGTCAGTCATTTAATCAATTGCACCACCCAAGTGCCTCTCTAGCTTACTTTACTCTAAGAATATAGTATATGATACCTATAACATACAAAATATGCATTAACTGTTTATGTTATCAGTAAAGCTTCTGGTCAATAGCAGACTATTAGTACTTAACTGTTTGGGGAGTCTAAAGTTGTACGTGGATTTTCAACTGCATTGGTGGGTCAGCAACCCTAACCTCTGTGTTGTTCAAGGATCAATTGTATAATTAAGTGTTTACAGAAATTTATAGTGAATGTTATTTATAGCACTACATATTTTTTCCCTCCAATTTGTACTGTACTTTTGAATAACATGTCTTTATTCATTAGCTTTACAAACTCTATTTGAAAGTTCGCTTTTTGTACAGTTAAGTCAACTTATCCTCTTAAAATATAATCTATAAAAGATTGATTCTCCTTATAGCAATAGAGTAACTTTGGTTCTCAGAAAACAACAAAATCTGCCACCTTGAACTGGGAACTTCAGCACTGCCCACTTTTCTAAAAATCTAACTTAACTAGTATTTTAGGAGAGGTGAAAAATGATTGTGTTATGATTTGATAATTCTATACCCAGACCTCTGATTTCAAACACAGGAAACGTCAAGTCAAAACTTTCACAGAAGGGCAGCCCGGGTGGCTCAGCGGTTTAGCGCTGCCTTCAGCCCATGGTGTGATCCTGGAGACCTGGGATCAAGTCCCACATTGGGCTCCCTGCATGGAGCCTGCTTCTCCCTCTGCCTGTGTCTGTGCCTCTCTCTCTCTGTCTCTCATGAATAAATAAATAAAATCGTAAAAAGAAAAAAAAAAAAGTTTTTCACAGAATATCTCTAAATTGTAAAAAAGTCAATGGGAATATAGGATTCCCTTTTAAGAATAAGACTTACAAACAACTAAAATAGGAATGACTATATTGTGTAACGCTTCATTCATTAAAATATTAAAGCTGTACTAGCTCTTTTTTCACTTACCTCTTTGCTTGGTGACTGAATACAAATGTCTCCTACTTTAGGTGTTGAAAAAAGCACTGATTTTGTAGAATTTGTGCTAAAATCATTAGCAAAACCTTTTAAAAAAGCAAAAAAAAATTTTAATAAATATGCTATCAAATCTTTTGGTTACTACATGAAATGTGAAGAAGTTTGTTGACTCTTTAAGTACAATTAGTTAAAAATTAAGTACAGACATCACTTCAAGTGTTCCTAAAAGGTATCAGGAACTGAAAAAGGCAAACAACATTCCTGAAGAAATGGTGTGCCAGCTCTTCAGGGCTTATATAAAAGAAATATTTTTTTCACTATCTATGTCTGTTTCTTTGATTGATCCAGTCTGTTATTTCAATACATTCTGACGCTGACCAGCACTTCAAAAAGTTTTTGCCATAATTCACTGTTTCTGTAGAAAGAACTGCAAATCATCAAATATTCTCTCTTAGGGATCCTAAGAACCCTGCACATTTATTCCCATTACATGAAATACTTCCTTTTGTGTATGATAATTATTTATGGACTCCCACACTACAGGAATCTAGTGTGAACTAAAAAAAATGACAAATTATTCTCATGTTTGTATTATAACAAAAGGTACATAAAGGATTGCTCGTGTACTCAAAATTTCTGGGAAAATACTTTACTTATATTTAAATGTTAGAAGAACACACTTGCTGAATTTAGTATCAATACGACAAATTTATATTTTCATCCAACCCAACCATCAAAGTCCAACTCGAAGACACCTTACTTTTTTCTTCAAAACAGTCTTGTAAGATTTCCAGTATGTTCTGGCCTTCCTTCGTATTAATGGCAGGGGCTCTAATAAAAGAAGGAATGAAGGGAAAATGTTACACCTCATTTCCAGAAGATATGTGCTATTTGTGTTACCGTCTACTTTGAAAATTTCATATCTCATTATAAAATGCTATTTTACTTAATGGAAAAATATCATCTTTACTATCTGAGGACAAACCAAGTATTTGAGAGTCCAAGAGTTTCCAGAAAAATATGTGAAAGCAGTATGTCGTTATCTCCATTAACAATTAGATTCCTTGTTATCTAGGAAGGAGCCACATCTAAAGCCATTTTAGACTACTACTATATCTAAAGAATATAAATTTTTTGTAACAAATTTAATCAGTACTAAAACACTTCTTTAAGAAAAACTCTCTAGGGGCACCTGGGTGGCTCAGTGGTTGACTGTTTGCCTTTGGCTCAGGTCCCTCCCCCACTGGGAGCCTGCTTCTCCCTCTGCCTATGTCTCTGCCTCTTTGTATCTCTCAATATTAAATATTTTAAAAATAAAAATTAAAAAAAAAAACCTCTATGTTCATTGGTCCTAACAGTTCCAAGTAACAGTCTTCCCTTCAAGTTCTCAAATGTACTTTTGATTTAATATTATTAACCTTAACAGCAGCTTATGAATCAGTATAAAATTTTAATTGTAGTTTCACATGCAATTGTAAGAAATAATATAGAGGAAATCTCTTGTTCACTTTATTTAGTTTCCCCCAGTGGGTAACATTTTTTAAAACTATACTATACTACCATAACCAGGACACTGGTATCAATACAATCTACTAATCTTATTTAGATTTCTCCAGTTCTACATATACAGTTGACCCTTGAACAATACGGGTTTGAACTGCATGGGTCCACTCATACAACATAAAACAGCACAATTTTTTGGAGATTTGCAACAATTTGAAAAAAAACAGAGATGAACCACACAGCCTATGAATATGAAAAAAATTTAACAAAAAGTTAGGTATGTCACGAATGCATAAAATACATGTAGATACTAGTCTATTTTATCATTTACTACCACAAAATACAAATCTATTATTAGAAATCAAAATTTATCAAAATTTACACACAGAACATACATGGTGCTATTTGTAGTTAAGAGATATAAACAAATGCAAAGATACAGTATTAAATCATAACTGTATAAAATTAACTGTAGAGCATGCCATACTACTGTAATAATTTTATTGCCACCTCCTGCTGCTATTGTGGTGAGCTCAAGTATTAGTGAGAATCCCCTTAAAATGTCATCTAACACTAATCATCTCTGAGCGAGGGATTCATCTTCTCCAATAAATCATGTATTGTAGTAAAAAGTGATCTCTCGCACTTCTCCTAGTTTTCATTATGTTTAGTCCATTACCATAAACCCTAAATAACACATGGGGATCCAATGAGGTACCACTAGTGATGCTGGAAGTGCTCTCAAGAAACAGAGAGACGTCATGACATTACAAGAAAAAGTTGAATTACTTGATATATACCATAGACTGAAGTCTGCAGCTGTGGTTGCCTACCATTTCAAGATAAATAAATACAGCATAAGGACTACTGTAAAAAAAGAAAAGGAAATTTGAAATTTGTGAAGTTATCTTTGCAGCTGTACCAGCAGGTACAAAACCTTGCATTTTTAAAAATATCTTTCTATCTTATACTGAAAATGCAGCTTTTATGTGGAAGGTATAAAGACTCTATTATGGTTTGAGAAAAAACAAAGTCTATTATGACAACTTAAAGCAAAAGGAAGGTGAAGGATCTAAAGCTGGAGAATTTACTGCCAGCAAAGGATGATTTGACAATTCAGAATGGAAGTTGGCTTTAAAAAAGTTAAAATAACAGGAAAAGAACCTTCTGCCGAACAAGAGGCAGCAGAGGAGTTCCCAAATGCCACAGCTCAGGTCATAACCTGAGGGTCATAAGATTGAGCCCTGCACCACTGCACGAAGTGTGGAGTCTGCTTAAGATTCTGTCTTGGTGCATGGGTGGGGCAGTGGTTGAGTGTCTGCCTTTGGCTCAGGTTGTGATCCTGGGGTCTTGGGATTGAATCCCACACAGCGTCCCTGGAGGGAGTCACCTTCTCCCTCTGCCTATGTCTCTGCCTCTCTCTGTATGTCTTTCATGAATACATGCCTAAAATCTTTAAAAAAAAAAAAAAAAAAAAGTTCTCTCTCTCCTCCTCTGCCTATCCACTGCCCCCACCACTGTCGCACTCTCAAAAAAAAAAATAAAAAATCACTGAGGAGGCACCAGGATAGTCAGTTGGTTGGGCATCCAACTTTTGATTTTAGCTCAGGTCATGATCTCAGGGTCTTGGGATTCAGCCCTGTATCAGGCTCACTGCTCAACAGCGAGTCTGCTTATCTCCCACTCTCTGCCCCTCCTCCTGCTCATGCTTTCTCTCTCTCCCTCCCTCTAAAACAAGTAAATCTATTAAAAAAAAAAAAAAAAAAAAAAAGGAAATCACTGAGAAAATACATCCGCCTAAACATTTTAATGCAGAGAAAACTGTCCTATTCTAGAAAAAAAAATGCCACAAAGGACATTTATTAGTAAGAAAAAGAAGCAAGCACCAGGATTTAAGACAGAGAAGGATAGGCTAACTGTAATGTTTTGTGCAAACGCATTCAGGTTTATAATCAGGACTATCTACAAAGCTGCCAAACCCCAGTTTTAAAGGGAAAAGATAAACACCAGCTGCCAGATTTGGGGTTGTACGATACCAAGATAGCTGGGCAATAAGAAGCCTTCTTCTGGACTGGTTCTATCCATGCTTTGTCCCTAAAGTCAGTAAGTACTCTGCCAGTAAGGGACTATCTTTTAAAGTTCTGATATTGAACAATGTCACTGGCCACCCAGAACCCCAGGAGTTCAACACTGAAGGGGAGTCAAAATGGTATACTTGCCCCCAACATGATGTGTCTAATTCAGCCTCTAGATTAGGGAGTCATAGGCCTTTAAGACTCACTACACATGGTTCTCTAGGGAAAAGACTATCAAATGGAACAGAAACCCAACAGAGAGAACATTATGAAAGTCTGGAAGGATTACAGCATTGAAGATACCATTATTGTTATAGAAAACACTATGAAAACCATCAAGCCCAAAGCAATGAATTCCTGTTGGAGAAAACTGTGTGCAGATGTTGTACATGACCTCACAGGATTTATGACAGAGCCAGTCAAGAAAATCATGAAAGAGATGGTGGATATGGGGGGGAAAAAAAAAAAGAAAGAAAAAAAGAAAAAAAGAAAAGAAAAGAAAAGAAAAGAGAAAAGAAGAAAAAAAAGAAAAGAGAAAAGAAGAAAAGAAAAGAAAAGAAAAGAAAAGAAAAGAAAAGAAAAGAAAGAAAAGAAAAGAAAAGAAAAGAAAAGAAAAGAAAAGAAAAGAAAAGAAAAGAAAAGAAAAGAAAAGAGAAAGGTGGGAGGTGAAGGGTTTTAAGATAAGGATCTTGGAGAAATTCAAGAGCTAATAGATATCACACCAGAGGAATCAAAAGATGACTTTATGGAGATCAGCACTTCCAAACCAGTACCAAAAGGTGTAGCAGAAGATGTAGAAGCACTGCCACAAAACAAATTGACATTAGACAATCTGATAGACGGTTCCAATTATTCAAAACTGCTTTTGACTTCTTTTATGACATAGATCTTCTATGATACAGGAATACAGACACTCAAATTAAGGTAAACAGCAGGACTGGTACCATATAAAACCAATTTTAGAGAAATTAAAAAGCAAAAGTCAGATAGAAATTACGATGTATTTGCATAAAGTTATACCAAGTATGCCGGCCTCTCCTGCCTCCCCTTTTACCTCGTCCACCTCTTCTGCTTCGGCCACACCTGAAACAAGAAGATCATCTCAACTCTTTCTCCTTCTCCTCAGCCTACTCAATATGAAGAAGATGAGGATGAAGATCTTTATGATGATCTACTTCCACTTAATGAATAGTAAATAATTAGCATGCCATATAATTAAAATAAACTGTGTATGTGTCTTCATGTGACATCTAGTAACTATATAGCAAGAAATGTATGAGACATTTTATGACATCGTCATCATCATGGTCTAAGTATTTGTTGTGTAGAACATCACGCACAAAACTGCATGGAAGTGGGTAGCCTATCCTTACATAGGCATAAGGTGAATGATATTTAATATAAAATTAATCATGTTATCATACTGACTTGCAACTTTCCTTTCAAAGAATTATATTACCATACAATATATCTCTCATTACAGGTAAGTGGTTTTATAAAAGTGTAAGAATGGTTCCAACTCCATATCATACTCCATACTATAATACTGTATGCCATAAAAATTTCATAACAATTCATTCATTAGTGTCTAGACTAGGTTACCATGAAACAATCGTATCAATTATACCACACTACCATAAAGCAATCATACTGCTGCTTTTTTATCACTACCTACTATACCTGCTATAAATAAGAATTTCTTTTCCACATTATTTTTTCATATCTGATGTCTACTGCTAATATATATATAACATCTACAGTATTTTGTACCTTGTAAGACTCTATGCACATAATGATATGCATATGCATTAATATGCACATAATGATAGATGATTCCTCTTGTAAACAGACAACATAAACTTGCAGTATCAATAGAGTGCAGTACTGTAAATGTATTTTCTCTTCCTTATGATTTTCTTAATAACATTTTCTATTTCCTAGCCTATTTTATTGTAGGATACAGTATATAATATACAGCATACAAAATATGTGATGACTATTTATGTTATTGGTAAGGATTCCAGGCAACAGTAGGCTGTTAAAAGTTTTAGGGGAGTCAAAAATTATACAAGAATTTTCAACTGTGTAAGGGTCAGCAACCCTAACCCCTGAGTTGTTCAAGGGTCAACTGTATTCATTGTGTTTATGTTCATACTTAGTACTGTGCAACTGATCACATCTGTAGGTCCAGATATCACCATCAGTCAAGATCTGTACAGTTCCACACCACAAAGATTTTCTATTGCCCTTTTATAACGTACACCCACGTTTTCTTTTAGCCCCACCAAATAAGCTGCATCTTTGTAATACTACCATTCAGTCCACTTTATAGAGTGCTTTCCCCATGGCTGTCATTTAGTCAGAATTAAGACTGCTTCTTCCTGATCCATAATTTACCAGGTAAATTTCTGTCTTCTCACTGCCACTGGGGTCAATACACTGCCTGCATTAACATTTCTGTTAATAAAAAATCACTAAGTAGACTATACTTAATCAGTGGGCACAGAAATCATTATGCTAGACAGAAGTAATTTTTCCCTTCTTCATTTAAAAATTACTTTCTGAAAATGGAAATAAAAATGACCTTAAAAGCTTAAATATACAGACGCCTGGGTGGCTCAGCAGTTGAACATCTGCCTTCCACCCAGGTCATGATCCCGGATCAGGGATCGAGTCCCACATCTGGCTCCCTGCATGGAGCCTGCTTCTCCCTCTGCCTATGTCTCTGCCTCTATCTTTCTCTGTGTCTCTCGTGAAGAACTAAATAAAATCTTAAAAAAAAAAAAAAGTTTAAATATATAACTCACCTGGAAGGTCGGCAAAATCTTCTTCTATATTCATTTTTGAGATGATCCTAAAAGAAAAGTGAATCATCAAACTGGTGAAAATATATTCATTCAGTAAGTTTTGCCAAATGCCCATTATATTACTATAAAAAGGAATTTGTCTGGATCACCTCATATCCACTACTAAAAAAAAAAAAAAAAAAAAACCTCTAATTAATACCTTTAAGAGAGTTTGAAATACTGAACTCATAAAACAAAAGTGGTATACTATAAACACTAAATAGAGACCAAGAAAAACTCTTAATAATTAAAAACATGATGGCTTAAAATTTAAAAAAGCACTAATTATGAAAAAGCTAAGGATATCTCTGGGAGACGAAAAAAAAAAACAGGACAAAAAATGAAGAGGAAGAGGAAAATGGAAAAAAGAATAAAACAAAGATGATGCAAAAATCAGAAGGTCCAACTTCTGACCAATTGTTATCCGGAATGAACAAAGAAAAAAGAGACATACTATAAGAAAATACACAATCAAATTTCCTAAATCTAAAGGGCATGAATAGATAGCATGATAAATTTAAGAGGATCCATACCTAGGACATAATAGTGAAATTTCTGAAAAATTGAGAATAAAAAAAATCCTAGAATGCTTCCAGAAAGAAAATCATTAACTCCAACAAGGAAACAGCCCCATCACTGGGAACAACAGAAATGATAAAAACACCTATATAGACATGCTGATTTGGGAAGTCAAGAACATATCTGAGATACTTAGGATCCTATCTTTTAATAGTAAAATCAATTCTAGTTGAAAATTGGGTAGTAATAGGATGAGCAGCACACTTTAAAATGTACTACCAATACCAAATATTTACTGAGCCTCACTTTTAGTTGGCCCAGTGTAATATAAATGACTCCACCGCACATAAACACTCCTTTAACCCCCTCACACTCTTAACATCCTGAGCTGAGCCACCCTCCAGACTCCACTCAGGCTCGGACACTCAGCTCTCAGCTCGGGCCACTGTAGCTTCCCATCTTTAGGAGGGACCCCCTACCATGCTTGCTTGACCCCTCCTAAAGGCTTTCGGATTGAATTATTCAACAAGATGAAGACATCTATTAGATTTTTTTAAACCTGAGAGCAGAGATTTTGTATTAAGCTAGTTTATATTCTTCCCAGCACCTTGCCTAGTGCACTATACACCAAACACCTTTTTTTGATATGTTTTTGATATGCCAAATTAGTAAGATCGAAAACTTAGGAGATAAAAATGTCTTTCCTTGAAGGTGAGATATACAAGGATAATGATTATAGAAGGTCGACTAGAGGCATGAAAAACAAGAAATGCAGTCAGTATGAGAACTGAGACTAATTTCAACCAGTCTAAGCTTCTCAAATTCTGAAAAGCAACATCTCCCAGAAAGAAGAAATTCATAAAAGGCAAAGATCACACTGAAAAAATAAGTTTATTGACAATACCACTGATGCTATTATTGTTAATCGTAGATTTTAAATCCATGCCAACATTGATCCAAATAAAACACTGATCATAGTTTAAAAAAAATTAAAAAGGAGAATGAAAGGACAAGCAACAGGCTGGAAGAAAACACTTGCAAAAGACATCTGATAAGGACTATTATCCAAAATCTAGGAAGGATGCTTAAAACTCAACAATAAGAAAACAAACAACCCAAATTAAAAAAACAAATGAGCCAAAGACCTTATGCCACATGTAAGAAGATGTACAGATGTGGAGAAAAGATGCTCCCCATCATGTCATCAGGCAAAAGCAAAATAAAACAATGAGATACCACTAATATCTAATACCTATTAGAATGCCCAAAATCTGGAACACTGACAACTCTAAATGCTGGTACGGATATGGCACAACAGAAACTCATTTATTTTTGAATGCAAAATAGTACAGCCACTTTGGAAGATAGTTTGGTAGTTTTTACAAAACTAAACAGACTCTTACCATGACTTAGAAATCGTCTTAGAAATACTTAGAAATAACTGCTTGGTATTTACCCAAATGAGTTGTCCACACAACAGTTGTCTATACAACAATCTGCACACGGATGTTTACTGCAGCCTTATTTATAAACGCCAAAACTTAAAAGCAACCAGATGTCCTTCACTAGGTGAATGGATAAAGCATGGCACATCGAGACAATGGAATATTATTCATCACTAAAAAATGAACTGGGCAGCCCAGGTGGCTCAGCGGTTTAGTGCCGTTTTCAGCCAAGGGTGTGATCCTGGAGACCCGGGATCAAATCCCACGTCACGCTCCCTGCATAGAGCCTGCTTCTCCTTCTGCCTGTGTCTCTGCGCGCTCGCTCGCTCTTTCTTTCTTTTCTCTCCACCCCCCCCGTGTCTCTCATGAATAAATAAATAAAATCTTTAAAAAAAAATGAACTACCAAGCCATGAAAAGACATAAAGGAACCTTAAATGTATAATGAAAAAAGTTGATTCCAACTATATGACATTCTGGAAAAGGCAAAATCATCAAGTTGGTAAAAAGATCAGTGGTTACCAGAGCTGTGCAGGGAGGGAAAGTAGGTAGAACACAAAAGATATACAGGGCAGTGAAAACACTCTATCTGATACCATAATGATATATACAAATCATTGAATTTTTGTCCAAACCCACAAAATGTACAACACCAAGACGGACTTTGGGCAATAATGATGTGTCAATGTAGTTTCATCAATTTTTTTTTGTTTTTTTTTTTTTTAAATATAGTTTTTTTTTTTTTAATTTATTTATGATAGTCACAGAGAGAGAGAGAGAGAGAGAGGCAGAGACACAGGCAGAGGGAGAAGCAGGCCCCATGCACCGGGAGCCCGACGTGGGACTCGATCCCAGGTCTCCAGGATCGCGCCCTGGGCCAAAGGCAGGCGCCAAACCTCTGCGCCACCCAGGGATCCCTAGTTTCATCAATTGTAATAAATGTACCACTTTAGTGGGGGATACTGAGAATAGGCTATGCATGTGTCCAGGTGAGTGGGTTTGGAAAATCTCTGTACCTTCCTCTTAGTTTTACTAAGAACCTAAGACTGCTCTAAAAAAAAATAAATAAATAAAACTCCTTAAAACAAACAAACAAACAAAAGGAACCGTGGGCATTTGGTAAATTTTATTCCCCTCCTCTTCCTCCAATAAAAATGGCTTTATTCTTTAAAACTCTCCCTAATGTAAACAATGTTTAGGTGCTCGCAGTAAAAAGTACCCTCTATAGGATCCTTTCATACATCTTCATGCATACAAGCATACAACTTTACATAAATGGGAGGGGGGATCACTGATGAAGATTTTCTTAAAAGGAGAGATAAAGGAGAAAATACACTAGGGCAGGTGCTGCTGTGGGTTGTATAATACATAGTAACCACAGGCAAAGTGTGAGATACAGAAGAGTGACTACCAAACGGAGTGCGGAAACAAACAAAAACCGGGTGCCCCTCTAGTCGTTCCCACCTTGAGCACCTCTTTAAGAGCTGTCTTTCAGAAAACTCTATCAATGACATAACTTACAAATAATCTGCTCCTGCAGACCGGAAGTCCAGACTTTTGAGGTATCCCAATACTTCTACGGACAGAAAATTATCTGGAGGGCTAAGAAGTAGAGTTAAGCCAAAAAAAAAAAAAAAGGGGGGGGGGGGCGGGAGGGAACCACAAGATTCTCTGAAGAGAAAGATGCCATCACAACCAAAATTAAAAGATATTTTTAGGGCAGCCCGGGGGGCTCAGCGGTTGGGCGCCGGCCTCAGGCCCAGGGTGTGATCGAGTCCCACATCGGGCTCTCTGCGTGGCGCCTGCTTCTCCCTCAGCCTGTGTCTCTGCCTCTCTCATGAATAATAAAATTAAAAAAAAAAAAAAAAAGAAAGACATTTTGAGGAAACAATACAAGGAAATTAACTCCAAGAAGCCACAGCAGCGGCTAGACGTCTGGGGGCCCCCCCGCCCGGAGCGACCCAGCGGGTCTTCCCGCTCGTCAGAAGCAGGAGCCTGCACTTACCAGACCCGACGCAGCAGCCATGTTCCCCCTCGGCCCCGGGGTGGGGCGGGCGTCCCCGCGGGCGTCCCCGCGGGCCGGGACTCCAAGAAGCCGGGCGCTGACCGGTCACGGGTGGAGCGGCCGGACCGCGCCCCAGGAGCGGCCTAAAGGTGGGCGGTGCCAAAACCGAGGGAACCGCGACAGGCCAGCGCGCTACCGACACTCGTCAGCCATTGGCTCGGCTCGGCCCTTCAGGAGCGCGGTACCCAGCAGCCTCCGCGTTTGAAACGGTCTGCACATGCGCAGACGGGCCGCGCCACCCGCGGCGCAGCCGTTGGGCGCCCGCCCCCTCGCCGGTCGTGCGCAGGCGCCCACGGAAGCGGCGCCGCCCTCCGCAGGCTCCGCCCCCGGCGCTCGCCCCTCCCCGCGGGCTGAGGGGAAAGCTGCCGTCTCAGTTGGCGGGACCGTCTCCACAGCAGCCTTTGTTCGCCCGTGAGCCCGCCGTGAGGCACGTGGAGGGTTCTAGTTCGGAGTGAAAATAACACCTGGAAGGATAAGCGCTGTGTGCAGAGAGATGAGTAAAGTACTTCCCTGCGCATGCGCAGACGCGCCGGCCCCCGCCAGCGCCTGGGTGGCCCCGGGGTCGGGCGTCGGCCTGAGGCGCGCGGCGGGTCCTGGGCGCGGGTTCGAGGCCCTCGCGGGTGCCCTGCGTGCAGCGCGCTCTTGCGGCCTTCTGTGTCTCTCACGAATAACTAAGGCCTTTTTAAAAAGTTATGATAATGATAGGATGAGGATGACGACGATGTGCTTTTTTCCGAATAAGTGGGTAATATTTTTCATGAAGCACTGGCAAAAAGTGACCTGGGTAAATAAGACTGTCATTGAGGTATGACGCCCTGGAAGCAGCCCTAATTAAGAGACTTGACATCCGCTCAGCCATCGGTTACGTCATCTAGGGCACACTGGGGCGCCGTTCGAAGTGTTTCCTTCGTAATATGTAAGGGGAGAGCTAAATTCGATGCTCTGGAGACTGGACTGTTCCATGATTCTATAAAACTTGGTGTTCTATTTTGGCGACTTAATAAAAACTTGGGTGGGAATTTTAGACAAAATACTTATTAACTCAATCTATCAATCAAGAGTTGAGCTAATGAAGTGTTTCGACTTGTGATGATGTAACAAATGTTATCACCTGCTAAGGGTTGTTTTTGTTTGTTTTTTTGTTTTTGTTTTTTTGTTTTTAGGGTTTTTATTTATTTATTTTTGGTAGGGGAAGAGGTTATATATTAACTCTGAGATCAGACTGGGTTCCCATCTACTCCACTAATTCTGCCATCGCGGACAAGTTAAACTCTCTCAAGTCCCCTGTGTGTGTGTGTGTGTGAGAGAGAGAGAGAGAGAGAGAAATAACTGGATTAACTCCTTTTAATATCCAGATGAAATGCCTGGAATATAGTAAGAATTCAATAAATAATGCCTGGTGTCATTATGGAGTTTTTTATTTGATCTAGCAGAAGTCTTGCCAGTCAGACTACAGAGTATAATTTGGTGTTGTCATATTTGGAATAGGTTATTTTTTTTTAAAGATTTTATTTATTTATTCATGAGAGACAGAGAGAGAGAGAGAGATACAGAGACACAGACAGAGGGAGAAGCAGGCTCCATGCAGGGATCCTGATGTGGGACTTGATCCTGGGTCTCCAAGATCACACCCTGGACTGAAGACGGCACTAAACCGCTAAGCCACCGGGGCTGCCCTGGAATAGGTTATAATAAAAAACTTTCATGTATTCAGTTCACATTATATGCCAATATTTTTTTCTTTTTTCTTTCTTTCTTTTTTTTTTTTTTTTTTTTTTAATGCTATCCACGCAGTAACATTTCTTAGGACATTCCTATTACAAGAAGACGACGAATATCCCCATTTTACAGGCAGAACCGGGACAGTGTTTAAGTAACCTGCTCCAAATTGAAATACGATTCCAGGACACAACTGGGGATGAATGCTGGTATTCTGACTCTAGACACTGAGCACTTACTCACTCTACTCTTTTTATCTCTGAGTGAGAAATTTTAGCAAGCGCAATCACAGATATAAAAGTTCCACCTGTAAAATGATGCTCCCTGTTTCCACTGGACACAGTAACTCTCAGAGGTATTTTGAGAAACATGATATAGTATAAAATGCAGTGCACAAAGGTTGTTGGTGATGAACTGGTCTGTCCTACAGAGAAAATGGAGCAGCACCTTTATGAAAACCAAAGTTATGGAGACTCCACCATTCCTAAACAAACTTTGTAGCTCTCTCTGCATTTGCCCCACTATTTAATAGCTTCACCATGTTTTTAGCATCCAAAAAATAAGGTTGCTAGTTGAATGACCAATATTTATAAAACCCAGCTTTGTCATTATAGGCTCCCTGCCTCCCCAAAATACTTCCAGATCACTCCTTCAGAACCTCTATGGCAACTGACTAAATCTTGAAGTTTTTCATCACAACTACGTAACCTAAGTAAGGAGTGTGTGTGTGTGTGTGTGTGTGTGTGTAGTAAACCCAAACTGGTAATATGCCCATCAACTGGTAAATAAACAAACTAGAGTACATCTATATAGCAGAATATTCCTCAGCAATAAAAACAAGTTACTGATACATGTGACAACTCGAATGAATCTTAAAAGCATCATACTACGTAAAAGAAGCCAGACATCAAAGACAAACTGCTGTATGATTCACACATTTGTGTGACTACATAAAACTGCAAACTTTTCATAGTAAAGTGATAGGGCAAAGTGGCATTAATAAAATTGCAGATGTTCTCAGAATTTTTGCATAAAAATTATTCCACAAAAGTCAAAAGTACAAGTTAGCTAATTAAGAAAATTTTGTCAGAAAAAAATTACACTCCAAAAATCAATTTGTAAAAATTATAGACGTTGCGATTATAACTTTAAAATTTGCTAAGGTGAAATAAACGTATTTATTTATTGTATATTATTTAATATAACATTTCAATTTTTAAAAGTCTTTATTGTCAAATGTTATTACATGTGTAAGTATATTCACCTTAAGTAGCCTTTTCTGACAAAGTTATCCTCAGAAAGACTCTACTAATTGCCACATTAGTAAAGTGTGCTTGCAATATGCAGGTAGATGGCAGCAACGTTCACAAAAACAATTTTAGTTTTTGTGGGTTAAATGTCCCCATGAGTTCTTAATTTTAGAGTGCTGTGCAAATGGCTTAATAGTTACTCTGTGCCAAGTGTTTTATTCTGAGTTGCAATTGAATTCTATTATATATACATTGTTGCTCTTAACAAGAACACAACAGGCAGGTCTGGTTCAGTAGGTAGAGCATGTGACTCTGGATCTCCAGTTGTGAGTTTGTACCCCATCTTGGGGGTAGAGTTTTACTGACAAAAAATAGTGTTTTTTTTTTTTAGATTTTATTTATTCATTCATGAGAGAGAGGGGGGCAGGGAGCCTGACGTGGGACTCTATCTGGGGACTCCAGGAGGCGCTAAACCACTGCGCCACTGGGGCTACCCTGACAAAAAATAGTTTAAATAAGTAAATAGAGGAACAACAAGTACACTAGTCTCTGGATCTCCATTTTGTAGTCTATAGTTTACTTCTAGTCAGCATAAAATTCTTAAAAAGGAGCTTTTGTCATTTAAAACACATTTAGATTCATGATGTTGTACACCTGAAACTAATGGTAATGTGTCAATCATTTTCTTTAAAAAAGAGATAAACAGGGCACCTGGGTGGCTCAGTGGTTGAGCATCTGCCTTCAGTCAGGTTGTGATCCCAGGGCCCTAGGATCAAGTCCTGCATTGGGCTCCCCACAGGGAGCCTGCTTCTCCCTCTGCCTATGTCTATCTCTCTCTCTCTGTCTCATGAATAAATAAATAAAATCTTTTAAAAAGTTAACTAATTAAAAAGTAAAAAGAAAGTTTAAAAAGCACAATTACATTTTCAAAAGCTTCATATACTTTCTGCACTATAATTTTATTTTTTTATTTTTATTTTTTGCACTATAATTTTAATCTTGCAAACACATTATCCCAGCGGTACTAGGCAAAAATTTAAATAATGAATGTTCATATATCATATGAAAAATGATATAGATATATTCATATGAAAAATGCAGTTTTATCAAACAGCATGTACTAATCTAATTATATAAAATACACAAATAGAGAAAAAGTGCCAAAAATGTGATGGTACCCATCTAAACCATGCTAATGCTGTATGGTGGAATAACATGTGATTTTCATTTTTTTCTTATGCCTAAAGACTTTTTTTTCTAAAACTTATATAAGTGAGTTTTTCATTTTTAGGAAAAAATAAATTATTTTAATTTAAGTCTTTATAGAACATGGGATATGTTTGTCAACTCAAGTGCCTGAGTTTCATAAGAAACATAAGAGATTCATAAAAAATAAAATGTCCAAACTGTAGCTTGCAGGCTACAGTCTTGCAGGCAAAACTATATAGATCAGTGGTCAGTTCTATAGAATAGAACTCAATAGCTTATTTAGGAAAAAAAAAAAGAATCTACCAATAGGCATTTATTAGTTTCCGGAATTGTTGGGAGGGGTGGAGAAATAATGTACTTAGGGCTTTCAGGAATGATTCCCCAAGACACACTGCAGAACCAAACCAAGAGCCAGCTGTTGCATGTACACTCAGGAAGCAAATTGAAAACTTGAGGGCAGCCCGTGTGGCTCAGCGGTTTAGCGCTGTCTTCAGCCCAGGGCGTGATCCTGGAGACCCTGGGTGAGTCCCACGTCGGGCTCCCTGCATGGAGCCTGCTTCTCCCTCTGCCTGTGTGTGTCTCTAATAAATAAATAAAATCTTTAAAAAGAAAACTTGAGAAGCTAATGCTGATGCTGGAGTCTCCAGAACCACACTGACACTGCATGATCAGGAAGTCATTGCTGTTGCAAAACTGCCACGTCTAGGAAGCCGCAACAAATAAGAAGTCTTTGTGACCAGGAAGCCTCCTTATTGCTTCCGGTTCCAGGAACACACCATACCTGACATAATAGGTATCAGAAAACTGATGTTCCATGCTTTGACTATCACCACCATGAAACTACTGATCGAATCCTGGGACTTTAGGTAGTATTGCCACAGAAAGATTAGTTGTCTACTGATCATGCTTCCCTCTAGAAAAAAAAACAAAGCCAAATTAAGAATAAATTCTGACTCCATTCTTCCTTGCTAATATTGAATGCATCCCAACTCCAGCTGTAGAAATGTCTGGATGTGTAGTGTTTAGCTCTTCAGCCTCTGCAGTAAAGAATGGCACACTGGAAGGAGCTGGATGCATATTGAGCACCAATCTACTTTATCCCATAAGACAATGGTAGCGGGTTTTAAATGAAGGGAAAGGGAAGAAAAATGTAGACCTAAGCTTTCAATATATTGAGCTTGATATGGTTAAAACCAAAGTCATTATTGCTCTACCCTCCAAACCATCATCTTATCTGAAATTTTGAGTTTCTATTAAAGCTACCATTATGCTATGACTTCTGTCATTTAGAAACCAGTATGTGTCCTATATCTATGTGCCATTCAAAAAATATTTCTCAGTAATATAAATAATGCCCTATACTACAAAATAGTGAGAACATTTAACTAGAAAAGTTGCATCCTCAGCACAACTGTTTGTACTAAACATTGTGTTAGCAAATTAAACCACTCTGACAGACCTACTAATATCACATCTGCAACAGTGATTCTTCACCTTTTTTTTTTTTTTTTTTGGTCCCACAAGACCTAGTAGAAATATCTTTTTGAGTAATAATGACTCGCCATGGCACAAAGTATTCCACGTAGTCATTGAAATTAAAGCTGTATTCGTCAGTTATGGATTGTGAACATAAATGTTTTCAATTCAAACATCTTCAAAATTTACTGCAATGAATTTTGATGAAAATGGCAATAGAGCATCAATAAACCTTAAGTGAAACAGAGGTCAGAAATTTGGAAATATAGGAGAGGAGTTGGAGGCTCCTGTACAGATTTACTGATTGAATCTAATTGGAATAAGTAAATAGTAAAGTACTTTAGAGAGCCTTAACTGATGTAAAAACGTGCATGCATGCATGTTGAATTGCATTATAACATAAATGACTCAAAAGAGCACTGAAATTTTGGTTTTATATGAGTTAATCTTATACTCCATTCAAAGTTGTTGGATTTTATTAGCCATGTATCCGATGTGTAACAAACTCCTGTGACACAGATACTGATGATGGCTGTAATAATAATTGGACTTAGTGAACATCTAGTAGTTTGATAAGTAACATGATTGTTCTACATGGCAATGAGAGAAATCCTATGTCAACCAATGGTCATGCATATCAGAAAAAAAAGAAGCTTCTGTCACAATGAAGGCTAAGAACTCCAAAATTAGAATTATATTTTCTAGCTCGAAGCTATTCATTTAACAAATGGTTACTGCAATCTACTTCTTATCAACTTCAACTTCAGCACAATCCCTGTATTTGGAAAACTCAGTTTCCCGTTGATACAGAATGTATACCAATAGCTAAAATACAACAGAACAAATATTGAAATAGAAAATCCGCAAGATGCTATGGAATGTAGGATGAGAGCAATAAACTTTCTCCTTAGAGATGGGAAAGGCTTCAGGAAATCAGGAAATTTTCATAGACAAGGATATATTCAATGGAAGTCTTGAAGGATGAGTAGGAAGTTGTCATTTTTAACAAGAAGAAAGAAAGGCATCCAAACAAGATGTACAGTGATTGGAAAGGTATGAGGAAATGGGAAAGACCATGAGGTATTGAGACAGTTGGGAGCAACTGAAGTTACTAGAGCAGCTTGTTGGTGCTCTATATTTAGTGCTAAAAGATAAAAATGAAAGAATGAATCTCAAAAGCAGTAGAATCCATCAAAGTGTTTTGAGCAGGGGAGTGACTTGATTAGACTGCGTTTTAAATGAATCAGAGAAGGAAAAATGTGAAAAGTAGACAATTGAGAAACCTATTGCAGCTCTGGAGACAAGCAGGGAAGAAGCTGTGAGCCCAGATAAGTTAAATGGTTTGTTCAAGGTCTCAGAACCAGTTGGTAGCAAAACTGGCTTTTCTCTCAACACTCAAATTGAGATTTGATTTGATTTCTACTATGATTCCTTCTCTACAAATTCACTATTCACCACCTAAATTTTGAGATATCTCTAAGAGCATTTCCATTGTAATGATACAGTTGTACTATGATGTTGGAAACTGGACAGGTCTAACTGGCTAATAATTCAGCAGCATTTTTGCATCTTAGGGTTTTTTTAGGAAGACATAATTTGAACATTAGTCTATTAACAATTAATGTGAGTTGCAAATAAGCAAACTAGAGAGGCTGATAAACTAGTTTTTCTTTAATTTTCTTATTTTTTTAAAAAGAGAGACATGGGCAGCCCAGGTGGCTCAGCGGTTTAGGGCCGCCTTCAGCCCAAGGTGTGATCCTGGAGACCTGGGATCAAGTCCCATGTCGGGCTCTCTGCATGGAGCCTGCTTCTCCCTCTGCCTGTGTCCCTACCTTTCTCTCTCTCTCTCTTTCTGGTCTCTCATATATAAATAAATAAAATCTTTAAAAAAAAAAGAGAGAGAGACATAATTAACTAGGTGATTATTTCTCAGAAATACTGCTATGTTTACATTTTTCTAGAGGGATTCTTTTCTCCCATGAAACTCTCTGGCCATAAAGCCAATGACTATTTTTCTCATATTCCACCTACTACTGCCTTGCAATATACATCTCATCTCCCTCCCCTTCTTTCCATTCTCAGTTCTCATCCTTCCTTTCAGTTCCTCCCTGTTATACCAGCTACCAGCTGCCAAAAAGGTGGATTAGGTCATTCATCAAATCAGGAGGTTTTCCCTTGTCATTCAGTTCATCTTCCTATTACATTGAGACTAAAGAGTACTACTGTTTTGTCTCAAAAAAAAAAAAAAAAGCTGAATTTGTATTTTATCATTGGATGGTTTGAGTAATAATAGGAAGCATGCTTTGACTTACTACAAAAGCAAGGGAATAATTTTGAATCTTCAACTCCCAATTTCTGCTTCAAACATTTTCATTTTGATGATGTATTAAACATTCTGCTCTAGTTTACAGATAAGCCATCTATACTGTTGTACCTCATGCTATAGACAATTTGGCTTCACATATCTACAGATACATATCCAGTGGAACCCATACTGGCTGGGAAAACCATGTGATGTCACCATAAGGAAAGGAGGAACAGACTGGAGATTCCTGCCTTATTTTGATTTCTAAGAATCAGCTGGTCTAACTGGGGAGAATGCTCAGGCCTGGGCTATACTAAATCTAGAGTAAACCTGAAATACAGAGGGTAAAATAAGAAATCATGGAACTTATCAGGATCTCTGCAAAACATACTCGTATTCCTCCCAGTGTTCCAGTGTTGGCCTTCTCCCATCATCCCTTGCACAGTGCTAGGCCAAATCCAGTCTCTCACAGACCCTTTTCCACATGCAACTATTGAATGCATTTTGGCCCCAGTGTAGGTCTTTAAATCTCACTAGGTAACTTTAGAGACCCCATCTATGCATCATAGCATCAGTGATACACAACTCAGAAAGCATAAAAGAACAAAATAAAGTTTGAAATATTCTTTCTGTGCCAGACATATTTTGCTAAATATCTACTGGTAATTCACAGATTCAAAATTCTTATTGACAAAAAAAGGAAAAAGTCCCATGTTCCCATAACTGTGGTTTGTATTTGGTGGACTATCAAAATGGGCATGGGATAAGGAACTCCATTTAAAAAAAAAAATATATATATATATATATATACACATATATATGTGTGTGTGTGTGTGTGCGCGCGCACGCACGCACAAAGCTCAGTCCTAAAGGTTTACAACAGAAATAGTACTAATAAAATTATTTTGTGAAGTAATTTTTAATGAAGTTGAGTTAATTAACGTTATGTCTCCTGGAGATAAAAATGGAAAGCAATCAATAAAAAGGAAAAGGTGGAAGAAAACAAATGTGACCTTGATGACTCCTCCAAAGTCCATAATCACCACATTGGTTCTTTTCATCTGGTGATGTTAATCTTGTGTTTATTTTGCAACAGTAATCCTAAGTAATTCTAAAGTGACACAGAAATTGCCCTTTCAAAGTTGGTCTATGCCTGTTCTTTCTCACTTCACAAAAAGCAAAGGAAAAAAAAAAGTGTGTGTGTGTGTACTGTTGGTGGTTAAATATCGAGTTGGGACTTCCTCTTTAAACAGTTGCTTTTTTCCTCTCACACAAAGGAGATCTCATTTTGTTTGAGACTGGATATAGTTGAAATCAAACCACAAACCAAGAGGGTATGATGGCTAAGAAGCCCCCGAAACCAGCCCCCCGCAGGATCTTCCAAGAAAGGTTAAAGATTACTTCTCTACCTTTGTACTTTGAAGGGTTTTTGTTAGTCAAGAGGTCAGAATACCAGGTAAGTCCATAGACGATAATGTTAAACTAGCAACATCTATATTAATCTAAAAGTTATTTCACGATGAGTTGATATGATGTGACAAGGGCCTCCTTGTGTCTGTTGCGATTAAATCCTCTTCCTTGAGCTCAGAAATATGATGCTGATTTTGCATAATTTAAAGACAAGGTATGGCTTAAACACATACGTCTATATATATTATCTATAACATTCTAATAGTAGGTTAATAATGTAAAAAAATTTAATAAGCTAATTCCCCCAAAGAATTTATTTAAATATTACAGAAGATTTCAGCTTAGAAGATAAAATATTTCCTATATTTTTTCTGCAACTTATTAGTATGCTTCCACGATGACGTGTACCATTAAGATAAAATATTATGACCAAAATGAAACCTTTTGCTCCTACTCTCGGTGTTTGTAGTTTACAAATAATAATAAAATTATTTTTCAATAGTAAATTTTTGGGACGCCTGGGGGTTCAGTGGTTAAGCATCTGTCTTTGGCCGAGGGCATGATCCTGGGTCTAGGGATCGAGTCCCACATCGGGCTCCCTGTGAGGAGCCTGCTTCTCCCTCTGTCTATGTCTCTGCCTCTGTCTGTGTCTCTCTCATGAATAAATAAATAAAATCTTTAAAAAAATAGTAAACTTTTGTAAAAATTTATGAGAATTATAAAATTGATACTGTTTAGCATTATGTATAGTTATATATTCTAAAAACATTAAGATAGTGACTTGAAAAGGTAATATGTGGGTGCGGTATGGGTAATATGTACACTAAGCTACATAAATACATTCACTGTAAGAAAATTCAAAAAGCAATTCATATTTTTTAATTGTAAAAATGAAAACTTACAATTAGTTAAAATCAGTGCCTTTAAAATACCAATTATGGAGAATTTGAAATTAATGAGAGAAATAAACATGAAAGAGCCTGTTATTAATGAAAAAAGAAATAATTAAAAAAATTTTAAAAAATAATTTAGTTATGAAATTTTAACAGTTAAATAGTAGAAAAAACTGTTTAATGAGAGAAACATGAAAGAGCCTGTTATTAACGAAAAAAGAAATAATTTATTTAGGTCAATTTTATGAAATTTTAATAGTTAAATAGTAGAAAAAAACTGTTTCAAGAACGTCATAGAAATGTTTAATAATGATAATGTATATTTTTCTGAAGATTTATTAACAGAAAAATTGTGTTTGTGAAAATATCTGTAATAGCACATTCAAGGTTTTTGCAAAGATGTGGTAGTTTATACTGTTATGGGTGTTAAGCATGTATTAGTAAAATTGGCAGTTACATTAGAATATTTTTTCATTCCTCCAGTGTGTTTCTAAAGTGAATTTTATCTTGTCACAACAGGTTAGCCACATTGTTACACTTAGCCGGGAAAGGGGACTTGGGAAAACAAAATTTCTAATTTCTAATTTAAATTTGGTTATTCATTAAATGTTTATCAAAGTGTTCGTAATAACTATTTCTGATATCAGGGTTTAAAAAAATATTGAAAGAAATTCCATTGGTGTGGTTAGCAGAAAGAACAAGGATTTTAGACAATCAGTAATACATGTCTTTACCTAATGGTTTTGTCACTTGAACAGCTTGTGATCTTGTACAAGTTATTATATCTCCTTGAGATTTAATTTTCTCAAATTATTAAAAGGGGAATAATACGACTCACCACACAAGGTACTATGCCCGGGACACAGCAGGTGCTCAATTAAATTATTCATTCAAGCACTGTTTATCATGTGTCTCCTACGTACCAAGCCTCAAACTGACTTCTAAGAATATAACACAAAGTCCCTTCAAGAAGCTTAGTTTATAGTAAGGGGTGATGACTTCTTTACCTGATTGCTACTCTACCTTTTCTTAGAGAACATGTTTTGAAATGGAAAGAATAAACTATAGGTATAAATATTTCTGATGAAATTTGCTTGTGTTTCCACTTGAATTCATAGCAATGTATCTTTTACTTGTTTGTCAAGGAGAAGAGAGCAAGAAAATGACAGTAATGTTTCCTTATCGGGGGTTTCAAGGATTTCAGAGATAACATAAAATACCTAGCTTACACAAAAGGTTAGATTCATTCTCCTTCCATTTCATTATTTTCATATTCTTATTAACATACTAAAATCAGTTTTGAGTCCATAAGTACAGCTGACCATTAAACAGCAAGGGTCCACTTACACTTGGATTTTTTTTTTTTGATAAATACAGTACAGTGCTGCATATGTACTTTTCCTTCCTGATGATTTTCTCAATAACATTTTCTTTTCTCTAGCTTACTCCATTTAAAGATACAATATATAATACATAGAACATACAAAGTATGTGATAAACAACTGTGTTACTGGCAAAGCTTTTTTATTTTTTTTTAAGATTTTATTTTTTCACGAGAGACACAGAGACATAGGCAGAGGGAGATGCAGGCTCCCTGCGAGGAGCCTGATGTGGGATGTGGGACCAGATCCCAGGACTCTGGGATCACAGCCTGAGCTGAAGGCGGACGCTCAACTGCTGAGCCATCCAGGCCTCCCACTGGCAAGGCTTCTAATCAACAGTGGCTATTAGTAGTTATATTTTTCTGGAGTCAAAAGTGATACACAATTTCAGCTGGACAGGAGGGTTAGCGTCCCTGACCTCCCAGTTGTTCAAGGGTCAACCAGTAATATGGCTCAAAGGAGAGCCACAGGGCTCCAATGGTAGAGGATAGAAGCCGGGAGAAAAAGCTAAGGAAAATACTGGGATTCCTAGGCAAGCAGCAGCAAAGTGCCAGGGAACCATTGAAAGTGAGGGTGAGCCTGGGGTACATAAAAGGGTTGTCTTTAAAGAAAATGGGCTAGAGGAAGTTGGGTTGCTCTGCAGAATGTTGAGTAAGGGAGCACGTGGGTGACTGACTCAGTGGTTGAGCTTCTGCCTTTGCTCAGGTCATGATCCAGGGGTCCTGGGATAGAGTCCTGCCTCCGGCTCCCCTCAGGGAGCCTGCTTCTCCCTCTGCCTATGTCTCCGCCTGTGTGTCTCTCATGAATAATAAAATCTTAAAAACAAAAACAAAAACCTTAAGTAAGGGTCTTTGCTGAAGAAATTCATAACATTTAAGCTAAAGAAGATATAACAGAGATCACACATTTAGGTCCTTCTTAGCTGTTTTGTGACAGGGGCACTTTTAAGAATTTAAGGAACTTTGCCCCCAGGAAAAGGTGCCGACAGACACCATTTTAGATGCAATTCCAGAAAGTCCATGGATCCCAGGTCAAGAATCCATTTAAAATACATAATCGTCGTGGAAAGGATGATGTGGGAAGACTTACTTACTTAAACCACAGCAATAAAATTTTGGATTGATCCAGAAGATTTATTTGATAATAAGAGCTATTAAGAAACCGATGAAAACACAGTTCTTGCATGTGGGGATAAGTCTCAATTTCCTGGAACTGTTGGAAAGAATATAAGAGAGAGCTTGGGCAATATCTCATAGTTTATTCAATCTGTGATACGCTGAAATCAAAAACAACATGTATAATATGTCTTCTTATTGCCCTGAACATTAGAATGTTGTCCCCATAATAGTATCAGAATAACATCTCTCTGACTAGTCCCTCTAATTGCCACTAACTCATTAAGAAAAATTTTAGGGCTATCTCCGTTGTGCCAGTAACCTCCAAATTTTTTTAAATAACACACTCCTTTCAAGAAAACATTTTCAAGGACAGATCTTCAATATAAGATTATTAATTTATTTAGAAATTATATATGTGTATTCTTGTACTAATACTTCAAGAAAATTGCTTAATATATACAGAAAAGGAATTAAGAAAGATAAATGAAATATAATTAGTTATCCTTTTTTTTTTTTTAAGATTTTATTTATTTATCCACGAGAAACCCACAGAGAGAGAGAGAGAGGTAGAGACACTGGCAGAGGGAGAAGCAAGCTCCCCGCAAGGACCCAATCCAAGGTCTCCAGGATCACGCCCTGGGCTGACGGTGGCACTAAACCACTGAGCCACGGGGGCTGCCCTAGTTAGGTATCCTAAAACTTTCTTCCCCAATGGAATTATCTTGCACGCCTCTGGAGTTTATGTGCCCCACCTTGGAGCCACTATACAGCATCCTACATTGCACAAAGGTACTTTACTTGCTCACAGAAAAAAAGAATCAGAACTTTTTATTAGGGACAGAGGATAGAGAGTAACTTAACATTATAACCCATTTTTACTAGTTACATCAATAAGAAAGAGCACTAGAGAGCCAGGAGATACAAATATCAGTCCAAATATGCAAGTTGGACAGTTCCTGTAGATCTTTTCATCTGTTTCCTCTTTTGTAAAATAGATTATTACTCCTTTGCATAACTGAATGGATTGCTGTGATGATCATATGGACTATATAATAATGGGTATTGACGTATGATAGATACTATGCTAGGCTCCTAATGTCCTGTTGCTCTGATCCTCACAGTATCCACGGTATTCCACTTCTTCGGGGTGGACATTTTATTCACTTCATAGACGAATAAGTTGTAGCACGAAGGTTATGTTCAAGGTTCCTCATCCATTAAGGAGCCTAGTCTGAATTTCATTACAAAGCATTTAACATCATGCTGCCTCTCAAACTAAACTAATTCCATTTGATTGTGGGCTTCCAAAGGTTAGGGATACCTAATCACTAGAAACTCTTATCATCAGGCAGCCCGGGTGGCTCAGTGGTTTAGCACCACCTTCAGCCCCAGGCATGATCCTGGAGTTCCACGATCGAGTCCCACATTGGGCTCCCTGCATGGAGCCTGCTTCTCCCTCTGTGTGTGCCTCTGCATCTCTCTCTCTGTGTCTCTCATGAATAAATAAATAAAGTCTTAAAAAAAGAAACTTTATCATCTTGAGATCAATAGTAAACTCAGTAGATTTTCAAAAATATTTGTTTAATTGAATAAAAATGAGATAGTGACCTTAAACTCTAAATACAAGGTCAGCTAATAATTATGAAGCTAGTGATAAACTCAAAATCCTATTTCAGTTCCTTCAGAAATTCAACACAAATGATTGCTAAAACATAAAAAAAAAACTGTGCTAAATGCATTTCATTCAAAAACGTATTCTTTGAAATTAATTTTAAAATATTTGCATATCTCTATAGATATAAATATATACCTAGGGACTGATTATTGACATTGTATTTATAGATGACTCAGATTATACTGGTATGTTCAAAAGAGCTTATCAGAAACTAAATCAAGACTGTGATCTCTGCATTCTGAATACAAGTTTGATCTGTTAGGTTTGTGGCTGTGGGGCTGTGGTAGGAGTTCACAGGACCTATTGCTATTTGAAATCTTTCTTTTTCTCCAGGCTGCTTTTACTCTCAACTCAGAGCTTTGTTCTTCCGCCACTTAATAAACTCTCTTTAGTCTTTCACATGAATCTATGTTTGGTTTGTTTACCAGCAAAACTCTTTTTTGTAAGCTTTCATTATTTTTAAAGATTTTCTTTATTTGAGAGAGAGCACGAGCCTGTAAGAGCTGAAGGACCAAGCAGAGGAGGAGGGAGAGGGACAAGCCAACTCCTGCTGAGCATGGAGCCCTCTGCAAGGCTCGTCCCATGACCCTGAGATCACGACCTGACCTTACACCAAGAGTCAGATGCTTAAATGACTTAGCCACCCAGGGGCCCAACCAGTAAAATCCTTATTTTTCCCTGGTTAATTCTACTCAGTTCATATCATTCTCTCATGATTGAACACTTCTGTAATTTTTGTTAGAAGCACAGATGGATGTACATACAGAAAAAAACTGGCTATTGGTGATTTTAATTTTTCTGTCTTAGGGCAGTTCATGAGGCTAATGAAGACAATCAACAGAGTACACTTTGACTTCGTTTTCTCTTGCTTTCTTTTCCTCCAAGAATGATAGAATCTCCAGTTTGAACCTGATCTTAGATGCCATACACCAGTAAAACGCCACAATCACTAAAATGCCTGCATTCTGATCTCTTCTCACTCTCCCTCACCCAATTGTAGGTCCAAAATATAGTGTAGCTTTGGCTTGCTCCTTGCATTGCAGAGGCTTACCAGCAGAGCAGAATGTGAGGCCTTAAGAATAGATATGATTAAAGAAAAGCTTCCCTCCTCAAATTTGAATTGTTTTATTATTAATCAAAAGACAAACCTGAGAAAATTCAAGTATTTTTGAACAGAGTACCTAGATGCTCTCATGGTTTTTACAGAACATCTGCCTAATCATAGAGACAGGATATATTAGCAACTTCTCAAGCCAAATTTCTCAATTAATTTTTTTATTTCTCTATTTAAGACAACATGAAAGCACCGTTTCATAATATTTGTGAACGGCAATGGGTTTCATTATTCTGACTCACAAAATATCCTCCCCTTCTCATACAGAATCCCACTGAAAAAGTTCTATTTGGAAGATTTTTAATTGATTTTTATTTTTATTTTATTTTTTAAAAGTTTTTATTTATTTGTTCATGAGACACACACAGAGTGAGAGAGAGAGAGAGAGAGAGAGAGAGAGAGAGAGAGAGAGAGGCAGAGACACAGGCAGAAGGAGAAGCAGGCTCCATGCAGGGAACCTGATGTGAGACTCGATCCCAGGACCCCTGGGGATAATACCCTGAGCCAAAAGCAGACGCTCAACCACTGAGCCACCGAGGCATCCCTATTTGGGAGATTTTTTTAGATGACACCACTGTCATACACATACACATCACCATGTGCAAAAATATCAAATAAATAATGAAAAATGCTAAGTACCTGTTAATAATATGAGTGATCAGGCAATGCTTTTTTTTTAAGTGACTAACATTTATGAAACACTTGCTATGCCCCAGGTTCTGTGTACTTTACATACAGTATTATTCCATTTAATCCTTAAATAAGAAGCAAGAGCAGAGGTCTGGGGTCTCCCTCTATCCTTGGCCCCTTAACAGTGCACTCTCATACAGGAGCCACGGTAGTAGTAGTCATCATCATCGTCATCATCATCATCATCTTTATAACTCAGTGCTTTTAATACATTCACAAAATTGTACATTATCACAATTTAGTTCAACATTTCCATCATGCTAAAAAGAAACCCCATTAGCAGTTACTCCCACTTCCCCTGCTTTGTACATTTTTATATCTATTTATGGGGATTTTTTTGTCTCCCAAGTATGAAAACAGCTAAAAATTAAGACAGAGGAATCCCACAAAGAACAGTTAGGCATTTTTATCATCAAAAAAATCTATCGATATCGATATAAATATGTTTATATTTATGACCCAAACAATGCTAACACTTTATCCCAGATTTAAGTAGGCTTGAGCTACCTTGAGTCACTTCCTGACCCAGTTTTGAACCACAAGCTTGGGGCACCTGGGTGGCTCAGTGGTTGAACGTCTGCCTTTGGCTCAGGTCATGATCCTAGGGTCCTGGGGTCAAGTCCCATGTCAGGCTCCCTACAGGGAGCCTGCTTCTCCCTCTGCTTCTTTCTCTGTGTCTTTCATGAATCACTCACTCAATCACTCACTCAATCAATCAATCTTTAAAAAAGAAAAAGAACCACAAACTTGCTCCTCTTGGAGACCCTTTGCCCCATGGCAGGACGAGAGCAAAATATTCTCTTCCAGTAGGCTGAGCCCAGAGACGACAGAAAGGAGTTGAGTTGAATATATTGTCCTCCTAACTCATCCATCTGGGGAGGGGATAATTCACTGTCCTGCACTGTGCTAGATAGATCAGAGTGTGTCAGAGGGCAGCAGAGAAACAAGGCAGTGCACTATTGCAATGCCAGTAACAAGCACTTTGTATCATATGTGCAAAGAGGGAAAGAAAAGATTTCTGATGGGGTGGAAAGCAAGGTTTGTTCTCTGGCCTTTTTAAACTGCTTGACTCTGAGATGCATTAGATAAACATTGGGCATCTGGATTTCAGACAAGAAGAAGAATCACTTTGCCTAATTTCATAATTGCTCCTTTGGGGGTCATCTATTGGCTGATCCTTCAATCCTATGCCCTTTTGAATTGGTCTTTTCTATGTTAATTTGTTCTTGGCTCAGGAGGCATCAGCAGGTTCCTTATGGTGCATTATAGCCAGCTGTCAATTAGGAGGTAGGATGGAGTGGAAAGACCACTGGGCTTGGACAAAGGAACTTGACCCACGTTCCAGCTCTGCCCCTGAGGTAGACTGCTACAGTAATACTACTGATTTGTTCAAGCCGCACTGTATGCATTTCCCTTTGAAATGTGACTGTTCTGCTCTTCCATAAAGAGATTGAATTTATTTTTCTACCCCTTGAAATCTGGACTGTGTCATGCTTTGGTAAATGTGACAAAAGCAGATTAGAAAGTACTCGCACGTGGGGTCTGGCTCTCTCCTGTTCCTGGGAATCCTTCTACCAGCATGTGAATAAGTCTAGGCTACCCGACTGGAAACAAGACCCTATGGAGTGAGACTCCAGTTGTCTCAATGGGGGGTTTTCCACCACCACCACCCACTTCTCTGATTCTCTGGACACCGAGAGGGTGTTCAACAATTCAGCTCCGTTTTGAAACTATCCAGATGTAGTGCAGACTCCATAGCTTACTTAAGGGCTCAGTCCCACGAGACAGCCCTCCACTTCAGTCACCAACTGTAAATCCCAGGCCTCCCATACTTGTGACCAACTCACTAGACATCACGAATTCCCAGGGCACTTGCATGGCCTATTCCGTTAAACATCCAACTCTTGATTTTGGCTCAGGTCATGATCTCAAGGTCGGAAGATGGAGGGAGCCCTGTGTCGGGCTCTGGGCTTGGTGGGGAGTCTCCTTGGGATTCCTTCTCTTCCTCTCCCTCTATCCCTCCCCCTGCCAGCATTCTCTCTCTCTAAAATAATAAATATTTTTTTCTTTCTTTACTTGAAAGAGCACATGCATGCGAGACAGAGAGAGAGACAAAAAGAGAGAGAGAGAACAAATTTACAGAGAGAAAGGGAGAAGCAGATTCCCTGCTGAGCAGAGAGCCCACTAATTAGAAATCTCCTCAAATCACATTGTTCAAGAGTTTTTATGAAACCTAAATCTCCCAGTCCACCTCCCTTTTTCCCTAGAGGTGGGTGGGTGGGGCTGAAAATTCCAACCCATTAATCAGTTGTTCTTCTGGCCACCAGACCTATCCTGAAGCTATCCAGGGGTACCATCCTAAGTCACCTCATTAGTACAAATTCAAGTATTAAAGGGACTCATTAGGGATCCCTGGGTGGCGCAGCGGTTTGGCGCCTGCCTTTGGCCCAGGGAGCGATCCTGGAGACCCGGGATCGAATCCCACGTCGGGCTCCCGGTGCATGGAGCTTGCTTCTCCCTCTGCCTCTCTCTCTCTCTCTCTGTGACTATCATAAATAAATAAATAAATAAATTAATTAATTAATTAATTAAAAATCGTTAAAAAAATAAGTAAAGGGACTCATTATGAATAACAACAACACTCCTGTCACTCAGGAAGTTCCAAGAGTTTTAAGATCTCTATGCCAGAAAGTGGGGAACAAAGGCCAATACATTCCTCTCAGTTCTGCAATCCCAGCTAAGACCCCAGGCAAGTGAGTGAGGCCACCCTAGACCAGTCACAGTGAAGTATACTCAAAATAATCATCTGCCAGCCACAGAATGGTGAGAAATAGAAAACATTTGCTATTTTAGTCCACTAAGTTTTAGGGTGGCTTGTTACACAGTAGAAGCTAACTAAAATAGCATCTTATCAGTCATGAAGAAAAAGGGAGAAAATAGTTTTACTAAGAACATGGGAAAGATGGTTGTTGTAATTCAAAATGAATTTAATCTTGAGCTTCCGGGAAGCCAAGACAAATAAAAACAAGATGGGTTATAGAATTGCCATTATTTGAGAAAAGAAATATATAAATTCTGAAGAGGTGACAAACATTTTATTTTGCTGGTCAAAAAAAAGGACAAACGATATGTCAGCATTTAAAGAGACACAAAATACCATAATATATAAAAGTGTCTTCACATTTCATAAGCAAAAGAAGTCATGTAATTCTCTTTTATTAAGCCTTAATATAAGTCAAGATAATCCAACATGGCATAAAAATTGAGCTTATTAAACCCTAAAGGAAGGAATGACCAACATGTCTATGAAACTGGAATTTTTAAAAAACATACTTTTGGAAACAGCTGGTTATGAAGGTCTATAGATGTGGAAGGATTTTATTCTCAAAACCCCTTTGCCATTCTTCAGTAATAGAGCCAGTCTTCATATAAAATGTAATTTCCTCTCATTTAAATAAACTTTCGCTTGAGTGAAATGAGACTAGGTTATTTAAATTTTTTAAACTAAAGAGTTGTATTTCCATAGCCCCATAATAATGCAGCAATAATGAAATGTTCACCACATGAATGAAATTCAGACTTCAAAGTTTAGCTCTGATGATGTGAAATTATTTTTATGACTATGAACTGTTCACATTGCCTTTATTTATATAAACATATACTGTTTCTAGAACTGAAACTATGAGCCATGTACACTGCTAAGTGCTTTACATTCACCAAGCCATTCAATGTAGATATTTAATGCTTGTCCTATCCTGGTCCCTTAAATGAGCCCTCTTACAGGTGCAAGCTTCCACTGAAACCTACAAAAAAGTCAAGTATCTTAAATCAATGGGGAAAGTTTAGAAAAATTATCTATTTAAACACAAATCAAATTACATCCTTACCTCTCACCTTATACTAAGATAAATTTGTGAAGGATGTGATCGAGTTAGATGCAAAATTAAGCCGTAAAATTAGGTGATTTATCTCAAGATAAAAAGGAATCTTGGGATCCCTGGGTGGCGCAGCGGTTTAGCGCCTGCCTTTGGCCCAGGGCGCGATCCTAGAGACCCGGGATCGAATCCCACGTCGGGCTCCCGGTGCATGGAGCCTGCTTCTCCCTCTGCCTGTGTCTCTGCCTCTCTCTCTCTCTGTGTGACTATCATAAATAAATAAAAAAAATTTTAAAAAAAAGGAACCTTATATCCAACAGCAATTAAGAAAGTTATAAGGAAAAATATTAATAGGAAACTAGTTGAATTTAGACCAATGAAATAATGCTTATAATTTATTTCCCACAGGAATATAAACATTATTGGACAGAGTTGAGAGGAACTACGCTTTTCTTTTATTCTGACAAAAAAAGCCCAAAAGTAAGTAGTTAAACATATTCAGCTGATTCATTTTTTCCTAATATAGACTTGTCAATAGTTTTATTCATTTGGGGTTTTCTGTCTTCCGAGAGTAAAGATATTCTAGTCAAAGTAATTCAAATAAGAACATTATGTCTGTGGGGGCTATCAGCTATAAGACCTATAAGATTCACAGTAAAATTTCCATGGCACCTAAGAGAAGGCATAAACTCATGTCTTTGCGTTTTTTCTTTCTGATCCCAATAATAGAAGCTTAGCTGAAATGTGAAAATTTTATTTCTTTGAAGATTTTATTTATTCATTTATTTGAGAGGGAGGGAGAGAGAAAGAGAAAGAGAGGGCACAAGCAGGGGAAGGGGCAGAGTGAGAGGGAGAAGCAGACCTCTCGCTGAGCAGGGAGCCCAGGGCTCTGAGATCATGACCTGAGCTGAAGGCAGAAGCTTAGCCAACTGAGCCACCGAGGCACCCCAAAATCTGAAAATTTTAGCCAGATACCTGGATACAACTTGTTTAAAGCCATGAAATAGCCTTAATTTCCCCCCATCTTTTTATCTTGTTGTAGCATGCAGTTATGATCTGAAAGGAAATAGATGACCCCCAAGGCCTTGTAATATAAAATATGTCACAATTTGATTTTCCTATAGGGAGACAAAAACATAAGTAAAAAAGGACTTCTAAGAGCTTAAGCATGAGAATAACAATAGATTCTGAGATTTATTTATTAGTATTCATCTCAAATAATTGACTTATATTTCAACTTCCCACAAACATTGACAACTGTGTATTTCAGTTTTTTCCACAAATAAAATGTATTTTCATGCCAAATGCTTGCCTACCTTGCTATGCCCATAGGGGATATTATGATCTAGTCACTTGTTTAAATATAAACATTTTGGTCCATGGATGTAGTAGCCCACAGTTCTTAGCACATCATTATTACATGTCCAGACCTAATGAAAGAAATGGAAAAAAGAGCCTTTGTGATGTATTCTATCTGCAGGCACTTTGGTACCATTAGTGGTAAACTAACCAGAAGTCATTAAAAAAAAAAAAAGAAAAGAGAAAACCACAAACTTAAAATGATCCAGAGTTCTGGATAGACAAGATTTGTATAAAGATGTCCCCAGATACCATAATAATTTTAACAAAACTAATTCCTCTGTTGTGCCTTCCAGCTTCCTACTGCTGTGAGCAAAGCTGTTGAAGCCCCAGCTTGTACCTTGTACAGTCACGTAGGGGAGAGTGCAGTTATTGCTGTCTGACCACCTGGCGGGAGGCAGCCCAGCTTAGTGCCTGCAGCCAGCTCTCCAGGGGGCTTATGCTGGTCCTGCCCCTGTTAACTGTGGGCTCTGGGGCTAGTCACCCAAGCTCTCTGTGTCTCAGTCTGGCAGGAAACAGATGACGTCTCCAGTTGGGCATTTTTTTTAAAGATTTTATTTTTAAATAATCTCTACACCCAATGTGGGGCTCGAAACCCCAAGGTGAAGAGTTCACGCTCTACCAACTGAGCCAGCCAGGCACCCCTCAAAATGGGCATTTTTGAAGAAAGTTTCATGAAGATGCTATATTCAAAGTGGTGGGCAGGATGTAGGAAAACCACAAGGGGGAGAACGGAACTCGGAGGCTAGTCACGATGCCCACACTATAAAGCCCAGGAGAGGAAGAAAAAGTGGGAGAACCGTGAAGGGAGGTGTACAAAGATGAGTGTGTTGAGAGGGTATGATCTCTGACTGAGGAAACGATCGCATAGGATGATAAATAGCTCACCCTCCTCGGTCTTCTGACCAGAGTCCAACCCAATGGGAAGTCAGAGGGTGAGAGGGTCCTTGATGTTGTCCTCCTCGGTCTGTCTTCTGGTACAGAGCACTGTGTGGTGAAGGGATAGAAATAAACCTAGAATACCACATGAAAGATCTTGCCCAACATGCTTATTTTCACATCTCTAAAATTAGGATGAAAAGAGTAGCCCAGGTCATGAGCTCAGCAAAAGGATTAAATGAGATGATAGTGAATGCAAGGACTGAAGAGAGCAGCTGACACTGAGTAAGGATTCAAGTATTTTATATGTAATATGTCATCTAGTTCTCATAACAACTCCGCGGAGTGGGTACTATTTTAATCATCACTGTAGTCAAGTTTCAGGATGCAGAAATTGTACAAGATTAAGCAGTTAATTAAAGGGGTATCATCCAGATCTTGATCCTGAGCTAGCATTCTTAACCATTATGCCAAGAAGACCATTACAATGAAATACTGCAGAATTGTCCATCTACCAATTTTGTTAAGAGAGTGCAAGCTTTAGGAAATGTTTTGGCTGAAAATGTCAGGAGAAAGCACAGAGATAGGATAGGTGAGAACTGGTGATACTCAGCTGATAGGAGGAAAGAATTTTAAGCTGCTTTTAAACATTTGAAAGGCCATCAGGAGTCATGTGAAAGAGTCCATGAATTTGTTTCATGTTCCTGCAGAGAAAGGGGACTGGACTAATGGTTGGAAATTCTCTGGAGGAAAAACCATGGCTTAATACGAGGAAATGCTTACTAGCAGGCAGCGTGGCATAGCAGGCATGAGTTTCATGTTGTTTGAGATACTCCAGTACAGACAGGATGGCTATATGGGGGGATACTCTGAAGGAGATTCAAACATCAGATGGCAGTAGATTAAACAGATGACCTTTAAGGCTCTTTTCAGCACTAAAATTAAAAAAAAAAAAAAGATATAACTTCCTTTCTTCTAATCAATAGATCAGTTTATGGCTATCTAATTTGGCCACCTCTTCCTCTGTTGCTTCCTTCTTTGTCTCAGTAAAATTCACTTAGCTTGATCTAGACAATCTATCAGAAAAAGATTCTGTGTAATTTGAAATTCTGTCCTGCTTCTCTTATACTTTTCCTTCCATTTTTAACTGCTCTTTCTTCATTGAAAATAAATAGGTCAACCCAAATTGCCCTCAACTTCATCAATATAGGAATCAGTCTGGAAAAAAATTTACTTATTTTTATGCCTTACTTTATTCAGAAAAATAAAATAAGGAGACATAAAATAACATGGCAAAAATAAGTTATATTGGGCAAAACAGAGGAAAATAAAAAGAAGTCAAGAATGAGGCTAATTCAGGAAAAAAAATTATGATGAAAACTCTACTACAGTTACTGGAGGTGGTTCTGATCTAATACTAAAAAGCAAGTCTGGTCAGTTGAGTACAGACCAGTCCATATATAACAATCGTTCAGAAGAAATATTTTTATTGTACTGGGATAAGATAGGAATTTCTTAATAGGATCCTCATAACCAGTGGCACATAATAAGCATCAAACAACGGCATTCTGGAAAGAATTATATGTATGAATATATGTACATAAGTTTATTATAAACATGACTGATATAAGGAATGTGTAGCACACAGTTAAAAAAATAGAATACACAATATTCTTTATTGTAATTTCCATATAAGCAAATGATTCTCACAGACTATTTTCACTGATTTTTCTGAACTCGGATCCACAGGCAACTATGTTTGCAGTTCAATCATGATTTGATAAATGGAGTTGTCCAATCTGCCATTTCCCTAATAAATGTATTGTCATTAAATATGACATTTCACACAAATATTGGCTGATATTTTTGTTTACATCAATGAATAAGAGGAAAGCAAAGCAATACTTATGCATATCAGAACTTCACCTATTTTTCAATGATGGGGCAAGATCTTTGTGGAGTAACAAGAGTTTTTGAATTAATGAAGAATATTTTGTCAATCTTTTGTTCTGTTAACAATGAAAAAGTTTCAGACAAAACAGACTTTAAAATTTCATCTGTATTATTAACATTTTCTCCTTTACTTTCTTATGTCTCAATCAGAGTCCAGCAAACTGTGGCCCTTGAGTCAAATTTTGCCTGTGGCCTGATTTTGTACAGTCTATCAGCTAAAAATATTTTTTTGACATTTTTAAAGTGTGTATTAAAATAACAACAACAACAACAACAACAAGAATTTGCAACAGAGACCCTGTGTGGTCCACAAAGCCAGAAGCATTTACTATCTAGCCTTTGCAGAAAAAAATAAATTGCTGGCCTCTAGGACAACTGACAATTGTAAAGTAATTGTAAAAAGTTTTAACAATTGTTAAAAATTATTAACAATTTTAAAGTAAATCAAGCCCTAATTTGTGAGGTTTGCCAATTTCCATGATGTAAATACTCCCACCATAGCTGATTTCAACCTATCAATGTGACCTTGCTGAATTGGGAAGGTACAGTACAAACAGAAATGAAGATGTAAATTACCTCGAGAGCATAGTGAATACACTTTAGTAATATAATTAGAAAATACTGAGTTTTGAATTTTAAGTATATTTTAAAAATAATTATATGTTTATATAATTTAATTTTTAATAATGGCTGTGTGTAGTTGCTGGCTTGCAAAATTCCTAGACATTAAAAAAATCAGCTTTTGCAAACCTGTAAGAGTCAGGTCCAGTGGACCACCACATAATACATTTTCCAAATGCCCTCTGGATTTAAAGGGTTGCAATGCCCAGTTGAAAACCAGGATATCATTCAAGGTATAAATCAGTTGAGAGGAAGAGATTACTTATATTTCCGCCTGCTACCTAATGTATGTTACCCCTGAAATAATTTAATGAGATTTCCTTTACCTTTGTAGTATGTTGACAAGTTAGACATAATAGACCTCACGTGCCTTACTGACCAGAATTCAACTGAAAAGAATTGTGCAAACTTCACCCTTGTTTTGCCAAAAGAGGAAGTGCAACTGAAGGTGAGTAGAAATTAGTTGGAAACAAGCTGTAGTTATAAATAGCATTGGCCCTTCACAACCCAGTGGCTGAGATAAAGAGGAATTATAAGGAGAGCTGCCAAGTCTTATACTTTGTTAATATTTCTTGCCTTGGGGGATCCCTGGGTGGCTCAGCAGTTTGGCACCTGCCTTTGGCCCAGGGCATGATTCTGGAGACCCAGAATCGAGTCTCATGTCGGGCTCCCTGCATGGAGCCTGCTTCTCCCTCTGCCTGTCTCTCTCTCTCTCTCTCTCTCTCTCTCTGTGTCTTTCATGAATAAATAAATAAAATCTTTTAAGAAATGTATTTCTTGCCTTTTGCCAAAAACTGCAGTTTTCTAAATAGAGATTTGAAAGGGTATGTTAACTTGTTTAGTATACAAGCACATTGAAACCATATCCTTCTGTCCTCCAACAAAGTCAGAGATCCCATCTGGTGTTTTTAAAAAGTCGTTCTTGAATTGACATTCACTGAGTTCCAGGTGAATCTGAGTCATGTCCAACACGGCACATGGTGAGTTAGACAAACCTGTATTTCACAAACCGAGACATATTTTCAAGGCAAGTTGGCCTATAGTCTGCAAAAATCAAAACGGGCACCGCTTTGGAAAAAAAAGCCAAAGGAACACCGGACACCTGTTCCCAATTATGGAAACTGGAGTATGACAACTAAATACAGTGTGTGATCCTGGATTGGATTCTGTATTAGAAAAGGAAAAAAAATTATAAAGAACATTATCGTGACAGAAAAACTTCAAAAAGACTGCGTTAGATATACACAGTTTGTGAAATATGGTATTGATCTCACAAAACTCTAAACTCCACACAAGCAGAGATTTGTTAAATCCATCACTGTACACCCAGTACTTACATAGAAAAAATGTTTTTGTTGAACTGACATTCAAAGTGGGCCAAGTAAAATCAACCAACAACTGTAGTAATAACGTATAGAGCACACCTTGTAATTGAGTAAGATGTTGTTCTTGCAAGCACTGGTCATGAGCTGTATGTACCATTGTCTCTGCATAAAGTGGTTGCAGTTACTGGCAGTCAGCTGTGGTCTGGAGGCAGATGGTCCTCTTTCTGACCCATTGTCAGAAGGTCAGTAATAGCCTACCACTCCGTCATAAGGCCTATCCTATGTCATTCATATCACTTCATTTCATCACATAGGCATTTGATCATCTCACATCATCACAAGAAGAAGGGTGAGTACAGGATAAGATAATAAAATCTTTTTTTAAATTTTATTTAGAGAGACAGAGAAAGAAAGCACAAGTAGGGGGAGGGGCAGAGAGAAAGAGAGGGAAAGAGAATCTTTTTTTTTTTTTTTTTTAAATTTTTATTTATTTATGATAGTCAAAGAGAGAGAGAGAGAGAGAGAGAGAGAGGCGCAGAGAGAGAAGCAGGCTCCATGCACCGGGAGCCTGATGTGGGATTCGATCCCAGGTCTCCAGGATCGTGCCCTGGGCCAAAGGCAGGCACCAAACCGCTGCGCCACCCAGGGGTCCCCCGGGAAAGAGAATCTTAAGCAGATTCCACGCTGAGCACAGAGTCCAATGCAGGGCTCAGTCCCATGACCCTGAGATCATGACCTGAGCCGAAATCAAGAGCTGGACACTTAAAAGACTGAGCCACCCAGGTGCCCTAGTACAATAAGGTATTTTGAGAGAAAGACCACATTCACATATCTTTTATTACAGAATATTGTTATAATTGTCTTATTGCATTATTGTTAATCTCTTACTGTATCTAATTTATAAATTAGACTTTATCATAGGCATTACGTATAAGAAAAAACATCGTATATATAGAGTTCACTACTGCGATGTCAGGCCTCCACTGGGGGTCTTGGAATGTATCCTAACAGATAAGGGGGACGACTGTATATAGGAATCACTTGTACTTAGGAAATCTAGGCCCTACCCCTAGCCCGGGGCCCTAGAATCTTTGTTTTAAGCAAGCTTCCCAGATGATTCTGAAGCAGGATTGGAATCAGACACCTAGAGTTGAATTCTGGCTGTTTTACTCATTAGCTGTGTAATCATAGGCAAGTCGCTTAACCTCTTTGTGCCTTGGTTTCTTCATCCAGAAGTCAGTCTTTACCCAGATGTAACCTCCTTACTGAGACCTACCTCGACCACTTTGTTAAAATTGCAACCCTTGGCCCTCCCCTAACCTCTCATGCCATTCCCAGTGTCTTTTACATTGCCTGCCATACATTTTATTTCCTTCTGATGCTATAACACTTGCTCACTATTGTATTTATGATTCACTATTCCTTGCTAGGCCCCAAATTTCATCAGAACAAGGATTTTTGGTTTGTTCTCTGACATAAACCAGTACCTAGAAGAGTGTCCAGCACTTAAACGCACTCAATAAATATGTTAAATGAGCAAATCTATGAAATAAAAATTTTAAGACTTTCGAAGAGTTGCCATGAAGATTAAATTAGTTAATATATGTGAATGTTTAGAACAGTAGATGCCTCTTATAAATACTTAATAAATGTTGACTATATTAGTAGGATTTAGAGCTAAGAATTGCAAATTTTTAAGGATTAACTACATTGGTCCCAAACTTACCTTGTTGTCCCAAACTTAAAGCCAGTCAGTGTTAAATACCAACAGGGGGAATCAACCATTAACTGACATATTTGGAAATAAGTGTCCTAACATTTACATTTTTTTTGAGTTAAGTAAATTTATATAATTTTACTTGTTTATTAAGCAAACAGAATAAAGCTATATTCTTTTGACAAAAAGAAAATAATACTGAAATTTCATAACCAATACACATTAACAGTTTTAAACAAAAAGGAAAATGACTTGTTTCTTCCTTTCAACTAATTTAAACTGCTTTTAAAAATTACAACTGACTTTTTAAAACGATGTGCTTCAATAGAAAAATATGCATTGTGTCAATTGTGTTGGGTTTTGATGGCTTATACATTTTGAGTCTTATAAAACAATCATATGAAATTCTAAAGTTTTTGAAGTTAATAAAAGTGTTAACAATCATTCATGTCTTTTCTTCTTTATATTTTTGTCTTCCTATCTAGACAGAGAACACAGAAAGTGGGGAAGAATGGAGAGGCTTCATTCTTACAGTAACAGAGGTAGGTAGGAAGGACATTACTTGTGATTGATTCATTAATTCAACAAATATTTACTGGACATTGGCTATGAATCATATAGAGTGAAAGGAGTCAGAGATACAAGAATTGAAAAGGAGAGGTATAAACTCTTATACTTACTCATGAAATTTATATTTTTATCAGGTGGATGGAAAGGAAGAAGGAAAATGAGAAAGATGATTTGAAATTTTGATAATCATAAATAGAAAATAAACAGGGCCATTTGCTAGCTAGAGAATAACAGGTCATCAGGGAGATCTATTTTTTGGTCTTGTCCTTTGACACAATGGTCCTTTGTATAAGCTGATATCTATAGCTTACATCTTCTAAAACACTTTTCAATTACTTTCTTATTCATTTAATACATATTTATAAAATGCTAAGAGATGAATTTTATGAATAACATAAACAATTTAACAGAAAAGCCCATCAAAATGAAAACTCACCTTTAAATGTTTGTTTGGTGAGTCTTAGGACAAAGGGATGCTTACATGTTCAACTCTGTGGCACCTTATCAGAGATAAATAGGGAGACCTACTGTTTACAGGGAAGTGTTGCAGCAGGATATCTATCATTATTTTAAATGAAGCTATTGTAGCAACTGTCGTTTTCAAAAATGTGAGTTATGTTGACTTGTGAAAAGGAAGAAACTTTTTGGGAACCTACATCAGTATTACGGAAAAGTGTCATTGTGTCTCTTCTTACATTGGGATTCAAGTACCCCAAAGGTATGTGAATAGGTACCAAGGAGAACACTAAAACTACTGGAAAACCTTGGGGTGCATCTTCCTGGTACACTAATTATACTTGATGTTTTGGCAAAAAAATTTGCTTTTAGTTTTTTTCTTTGAGGTAAGGATAAAAAGCACTATTTTCATATTAAAATGTACATAGGTATGTTCAGAATACAAAATAAATTCACATGAATTTCCAAGAGAAGAAAAGTTGTCTTAAATTTTGTGCTCTACACTTTTTTTTTTTAAGATTTTATTTACTTATTCATGAAACACGCACAGAAAGAGAGAGAGACAGGGAGAGAGAGAGGCAGAGACACAGGCAGAGGGAGAAGCAGGCTCCATGCACCGGGAGCCCGACGTGGGACTCGATCCCGAGTCTCCAGGATCATGCCCTGGGCTGAAGGCGGCGCTAAACCGCTGAGCCACCCGGGCTGCCCTATACATGTTTTTTACTATGTTCCCTGAACACTCTGTGTATATTCACACCACGCTATTATTAGAACTTTACCAGAAGTTTGAGAAACACAGACTGTAGTCAAAAGAGCGGAGACTTTGCTTTTGAGTTAAATAAACTGGAGGTTAAGTCCACAACTTTCTAGTAATGTGACCCTGGACTAGTTATTCTTAACCTTTTTAAAAATTCTATTTGTATAGTAGGGATAACAATACCGATCTTATAGTATTGCTATGAGGATTTGGAATGGTACAATGCTTGGGACATAATAGACAATTATTAAGCAGTAGCTTTTTCATTAGTTTCTCCTCATTCTATTACTTTTTTCTGGATTGATATATAAAGAAATAACTATAGTGATTATTAGTTAGCTTAATTATCCAGAAGAATAGTCTTTAAAACTTTGTGTTATATACCCTTATTATGTTTTTATTTCAAATTTCACATATATGTGTGTGTATATATATATATATAAGATAGAAACAATAAGATTTAATAAGAACATGTAAGTGGGTCATGAGGTGAGATAAATCAGGGGTATGAATATCAGGAGGGCATAGGTTGCTTAATCCAAAATACATATCTAGAAAAGGTGGGGAAAAAAACTAAGTAGAGCAGTATCATCATCCTAATGTGGGAATGAAAGTTTCAAATATATGTACAAATTTACCAAAATATAGACCTCTTACTACCAATTCTCAGTTATCTAATGAAGAGTTCTAGCTCAGTTCCACATTATGATATGGCTGGTGGAGCTAATTCCAGGCTGGCCGTGGGAAAGCAAGGCACCTTGCAGGTGCTCTGGGACTTCCCTGGCACCAAGAACTAGTGAGCACAGAAGGAAAAATGAGAGGTTTGTCATTACTTGAATTAGCTTGTGGTGCAAGGTGGGTGTACTCTGCTGTGTGCCAGGCTGAACGGAACACTTCTAGGAAGAAGATTGGGCACTGTGTGCAGGTCAAAGCTGTTTGGCTGGTTTGGAGGCAGTTTTAAGACACCAGGACCCTCCATTCACCATCCTATCCACCCATCTGTGTCAGATAACTGAAGGCCCTGGGGACCACAGGACTCTCCTTTTGCTAATACCAGTTCGTTTTTCTGCTTTCTTGTTTGCCTACTATTTTCACTGGGTTCAGCTGTCCGTCCCCCTACACATGTCACTCCTCCCTGGGCAAGTAATTCGACTGCATGAAGTCCTAGAGAGAGAGAAAAAAAGGAGGATTGAGACAGAGCAGATGCCAAGCTCAGCTCTGGGAAAGGAGAAGGAACCAGTTGAAGATTATGTGGATGTACTGAGCCCTATGCCAGTGTAAGTGGACCACTTAACTATGGGGTTTGTTATCAGATTGTTAATATTAATTTCTAATTACCAAAGAGAGTGAACCATTGAGCTTCATAAAGCATGGGCACTAAGGTGTCATGTGGATAAACATTAGATCTCTGAGTCGATGCCATATTTCCTCTTCTGTGTCATGATCAACAAAATGCAAAATGCAGGTTTGAACCAACCCTCTTACCACACAGGAAATCCCCTTCCACCCACATCTGTAGACCAAATAGATATTCTTTCCAAAGCTCAAACCCAAACCTTTCTGCTATGTAGAAAGAAGGAAAAGATGTTTTTTTTTTTCCATCATGCAACTCTATGAATGACTGATTTTCTGTCAGAAAACTATACCAAAGAATTTTAAGTATCTGAATGTTCTATTCAATTGTCCAATCAGTGAGTGGTCATTGAGCTTGAACTTGAGGAAGACCCTGTGTAAAGTGTATAAGGTATCGTTGGGAAAAGGAAGAGGCTGAATTCAGCAACACCTTTATTTTTTACTCCTATTTTGCTGGAAAGGGTGACGAAGATTGTGAGCCATTTCCTCCTGGAATTGTGGTCTTCTTGTTGGTGAAACTTGTCCTGGTTCCATCACAACATCAGGTTCTTAGGCATAGTCTTGCTGGACTGTAATGGCTGAAACCCGCCTACCATCACTCTTAGCTGAAATCAGTGACATCTGATAGCCTGACAGATTAAAAGTCACAAAGAGTGCTTCTTTTCCTTTTTTCCTCAGTAAAACAAGTAAAATATTTTTATTATATAGATAAAAAGAATATTTAAATCATTCTGTGTCGTACCAATCAGAGATATTCACTGTTAACATTTGGGGGTATTGCAAATCCTGCCAGATTTTTCTCTGTTGATAAAACAGACTTTTCATTGGCTATGATATTTACTATAAAAATGAGAAGTGCTCTCTTAAAAATGTGACACATAAAAATAGCACCAATGCCATTAGAAAGCCATATTATACCAAAAGGAGTGAATGCAGACATACCTTTAAATATGCTATTTATAATTGGGTAATGGGCATTAAGGAGGGCATGTGATACTATGAGCGCTGGGTATTAAACACAAATTATTGAACATTGCATCTGAAACTAATGATGTACTATATGTTGGCTGATTGAATTTAAATTAAAAAATCAGTTATTTAAAACTGAGACCATACAAGAGAAGCATATAAAAAAATGCTTTGCATCCCTGAAGGGAAACTGTCAACAAATATTTATCCAAGAGCTTATATAAACTGAGATTATGAGCTGGGGATACACTATTAATTCCTGGCTTAGCTGTTCAAGTGATAATGATGATTACATACTGACCAACAAATAATTTTTCAGGCCTTTTTTGGTTAAAGAAAGAGGTTTGGAGGGATGAGGGAAGGAGGCCTTAAGCATAAGGTATATTTAATAATGGCACAAGATTATAATAACAGTAATTATATCATTGTAATAGGACTAATAAAACTGGGAATTAAGTTAAGAAAACTTAATAACTGCAGCTCTTAGAGTTACTTTGGTAGCATTTTTTCAAGTAATGATCTTCATCAGTTAAAAAAAAAAAATCCCGTTTTTTGTCTCACCTCTGTAGATGTTTTTATTCAGTGTCCCGGAAAGAAGCAACTGAGATGCTTGAGAAGAACCCTTCTTTGGGAAATATGATCCTGAGACCTGGTAGTGACAGTAAAAGCTACTCCATCACCATCCGGCAGGAGATAGAGTATGTTTAATTTAAAAAGTATGGGATTGTTAAAAGCATGGTATCACTTTAAAAAGCAAAGTCACACAAGATCAGCATCTGCTATGTGTTTTTGTTGGGACTAGATAAACATAATAGGCAAAGAATGTTATGGAAACAATCCTAAAGATTGAGCCAAGGGTAATATTTGCAGTAGGGAAAAAGAAAAACGGGTGAATTACTTTGATCCTGGGTATAGTTCTGTTGTTCATTCATTCATTTGTTTCACAAATATTATTGAGCATCTACTATGGGGCCAAGTAATATTCTAGGTACTGAGAATGGAGTAGTGAACACAACAACATCCCTGGTTTAAGGAGTTTACATTTTCGTAAGGGAAGATGGATGATAAATAAACACATAGCTACGAGAAATCATATATATAGTAATAAGATCTATGGAAAAAATAGGACAGATACGGGAACACTCAGCGATGATGGATAAACATTTTCTGATTACTATTGTTTTGGTTTGTTTTGTTTTGTTTTTGGTTGATTTTATTTATTTGACAGAAAATGAGAAAGAGAGAGTGCATGCACAAGCAGGGGGAGCGGCAGGCAGAGGGAGAGGGAGAAGCAGGCTCTGTGCTGAGCACAGAGCCCGACATGGGGCTCAACATGTGGCTCAGTCCCAGGACCCTAGGATCATGACCTGAGCTAAAGGCAGATACTTAACCTACTGAGCCACCCAGGGGCCCCACTATTGTTGTCCTAATACAGAGTGGTCAGGGAAGGCCTGCTTTATTAACTAGCATTTAAATAGGGCCCTGAAGGGAGGGAGGGAAGAAACCATGCCAATATTTGGGACAGGAGCATTCCAGGCATTAAATACATGTGCCCAGAGGCAGGAGAGGGCTGGGTTTATTCAAAAACAAAAAGAGGCCACTGTGATTGCAATGCAGTGAACAAGCAAATAGTGGTACATGAGATTTCAGAGGTGGGGGGAGGGACTGATCACTCTGAGCCCTCCAGGTCACTGTAGGGCAAGAGTTATATACTCTGAATGACACGAGAGGATTCTGGAGAAGAGGTAACATAACCTGACATCTATAAAAAGGACCACATGGGAACCTCTTGTCAAGGTTAAGAATTTCTTTCTAGTAAAATGGTTTTACCTTTGATAAAGTCAGTGACACATGCAAAAGTTGGTTTTTCCATGTAGCTAAGGTGGTTGGATCTGCTAAGGTCCACTCCAGCTCTAAGTCTACGAAATCTTGCATTTCAATAAATGGGCACTCTGGGTTAGTTAACACTTTGACAACTGATAATGAAATTAAAATACAGGTTTTTGTCCTAAATGAAAATGTTCAATAAGTAATTATCTTTCATATAAAAGCATAACCAGAACTTTGATTCTTGAATTTGCTATTCTTTCTGGGGATAATATTCCATTAATTATTTTAGCTGTAACATATCTGTCAATGAATCTATCTACCAGTCCACTATAAATATCAATAATTCTAAATATATGAAGTATGAAGACACTGACAGTGAATAAAAGCAGGAAAAAGAGCCACGGTCCAACAAGTTTCATCATTTGCCCATTACTCCATATAAACAGAGGCTGGTCTTTATACAACAGCCGTGTGCCCTGAACAGGTGGCAAGAATGAGAGAGAGTAGATCAGGGCCCAGTTCTGTGCGTGAAGTGAGAGTCTGTGTGTGTGTGTGTGTGTGTGTGTGTGTGTGTGTGTTTCCACAATGAATATCTATGTCAACGTAGCATGCTTGGTCTTGTAGGGGCGGGAGGAGGGGGGGGAGGGGAGGGAGGGAGGGGGAGGGAGGGAGGGAAGGAGGGGAGGGGAGGGAGGGAGGGAGGAGGGAGAAAGGAAGGAAGGAAGAAGGGAAGAAAGAAAAGGGAGGAGGGAGGGAGGGGAGGGAGGGAGGGGAGGGAGGAGGGGAGGGGGGAGGGAGGGAGGGAGGAGGGAGGGGGGAGGAGGGGGGGGAGGGAGGGAGGGAGAGGGGAGGGAGGGAGGGAAGGGGAGGAGGGGGAGGAGAGGAAGGAAGGAAGGAGGAAGGAAGAAGAAGAAAGAAAGAAAGAGAGAGGGAGGGAGGGGGGGAGGGAGGGAGGGAGGGGGGGAGGAGAGGAAGGAAGGAAGAAGGGAAGGAGGAAGAAAAGAAAGAAAAGAAAAGAAAGGGAGAGGAGGGGGAGAGGGAGGGGGGAGGAGGGAGGGGAGGGGAGTGTGAGGAGGCGGGAGGGCGGAGGGGCTGGGGGAGGTAGTGAGGGATGGCGTGTGAGGGCGGTGATACTCAAGGTCAGGCAGAACTTCGTATTACTGAACAAGCGCGAGCTTTCGTTTCTTTCTTCGTTCTTTCTTTCTTTCTTTCTTTCTTTCTTTCTTTCTTTTTTTCCTTCCTTCCTTCCTTCCTTCCTTCCTTCCTTCCTTCCTTCCTTCCTTCCTTCTTTCTTTCTTTCTTTCTTTCTTTCTTTTTTCTTTTTTTCTTTCTTCTTTTCTTCATGAGAGACACTCAGAGAGAGGCAGAGGGAGAAGCAGGCCCCATGCAGGGAGCCTGATTCAGAACTTGATTCCAGGACCCCTGAGCTGAAGGCAGAGCTCAACCACTGAGCCACCCAGGGGTCCCCTGTTTCATTATTTTTTATTACAAAGGCTGATATTTGGAGTTAATGTATTTTCAACTAATATGATAGAATATCACAGATTACTCAATTTTAATTTATTTGATTTATAATTCAATTGGCTATTTTGAAACAAATCCAAAAGAAATAAAAATTGTGACTGCCGTTACATTAGAAGTCCTGGGAGAAAAGTGAATTTTTTTGTTGAGTACATCCTGGTCAAGGAGGCTGTTCTTTTACAGGGCTTAGGAAATTGAATTGAATATACCTTTAAAAATTAAGAGCATATATAACTGAATTAAAATCTGTTTCTCAGATTTTGTTTTTAAAAATTTAACTGCTGGAAAGCTAAATGATGCAAGAGGATGATTAACTTTTTCCCTTCATTTTATTCTTTTCTTGGTTGGATTGAGTGTTCAGTTCATTAGCATGTGAACCCTATGAATGTGAATACATTTCATACAGAATAATGTATTATTATTCTGTATGAAATGAACAAAGTCCCTAGGAGCTAATGACTCTTTAAGACCATGTGTTTTCTGCACAATAGCAGCCTGAGCTCTTTATAAGAGGGTTTAAATTAGCCCAGCTTTTGCACTGCATTTTCCGTAAACGTGAACTATCAGAAATAACAGCATTTTCTGCTGTAGATGTGGTTTGTGACCAAACTCAATGAGTTTCTATACTTAGGATATGAAATGAACATCACAGTTTTTACTTATTGTGTATTATATTTAAGTCAAATTTAAACTCATAAGAAAGAGTCTGGCAAGGGAGTTTATATCAAATTTCCTATTTCTAATTTCAGGAAAGTCACTGCCAGTTTGAATTCATATAGAAATTTGTGCTTTTATACAGCTGATGGTCCAAAAAACATAAAATTTCATAAAACTAATCCTCCTCCTCCCAAAAGTTCAAATTTAGAAAGCAGAGAGAGAGGAATGGTCAAAGTAGCATGTTCTAACGCTAGAGTGGGTATGTGCTTATTTAGGAATAGTTTATGGTTGGAATGGACATGAAAATTTTTAACTGTTGTTGCACCAATTTTCCTTATGAGCCAGATATATCTATGATATTAGGGATTGTCATATGTATTGTCTAATGCTTCTGAACAGAAATTTGAGAAGTCCTAGATTTCATATCTTCTGTATGAAGTTGTAGCAGTTGAAGAGAGTAGTAGGATGTTAGTTTGTTAGACTGTAGAGCTTAATGTAAAGACTTTGGCAAAAAATCTAGATGTTTAGGAAGCATCTGAACACAGGTGAGTAACAACCCACAAAGCCAATTCATTCTCTTACGGGTTGTAGGAGAAATGTGCAGCCATGCAAGTTTAGGCGACTGTGTCTGGTAAAATACTAGCTGAAAAGGACAGGTTAGTTTACAAAACAGTGCTTGAAAGTAAAATTATCTCCATCTGTAGACAAATCAGCTGTGGGAGGGAAGATCGTAGTTCTCAGGAAAAAGCAAAAGTCACATAGTACCAAATTATCAGCTGACTCCTCTCTCCATGTAAAATATCATCTCACTTTACCCAGAGCAGTGATGTGTGAATTCAAAAGACATAGAGCTATTCTTACAACAAACCTAGTGGTTTGGCTTTCTTAAAATTGTTGTGACCACATGACAAGTTAGTAATATACATACTTTGTAAAGTCATTAGCCAAGGAAACACTAGAACATATTGACCCTAAATTAATTCCTTTACAAAACTTGAAGTCAGAAGCTAAAACCAAGTATTTATATAACATTTAAGGCCATACACCTGCTAAATGACAAGTTACTTCTTTTTTGAGATCATAATCAATAAACCTCAATCTAGCAAATTTTATCAATCTCATTTTTTCCTCTATCTTTATTTCTTTGGAAAAACAAAACAAAATATGAAAGAAAAACAAGTCTAAGGGGAGATTCAAAGCCTAAGTGATTTCAATGGAATTTTTTTCTACCTTACTTTCTGCCTCAGAACTTAGTCCTCTTAGTCAAAGTTCCAAGAAACTCTGTTAATCTTTGTTTGCTACTTTTCCTCCGATAGCCTTGTTATGGATAATGATGATGATGATATAATAGCTATTACTAACAACAACCGTTGTCACCACTTACAGGGTAACATAAAGAATACTTTTTATTTTTAGTTTTTTTTCTTAGGAGAGAGGTTATTTAGGGGGGAGAAGGTTAGATTTCATCCCATGTTTTAAAAATAAAGTCCTAGAATAAGCCACCGGAATAGAATAAATAAAAGCTGTTTTCCAATGTGATAGTCAATTGAGAGAATATTTGGATATTGTGGTAGAGGAGGAAAAAGTCCCTTGAAAAGAAGTGTAATTCAGTCCTAGAGGAATGTGACCTGGAAATGGAGAGACGGGGGATAAAATAGAAGGTGGGAGGCCCTGCCAACAAACTTAACCTGATAGACAGCTTTAGACCACTTCTGTAAATTGGATAGATGTTGAATTAGTTTTTCTTTCAAGCCGATGGTAGTGTAATAAATACTTTTAACTTTTCAACATTACAAGACGTCTTGGTCCTGACACTGTTGTCATATGAATCCAAGGAATTCAAGGCGAACCTACTGACTTCTGCTCTCAGTATAAATCAGTCGTAGCAAATAGCACTATAAGATGGACTTGTAATATTTTAAAAATTCAGTTTCATAAATACTGTGTGCCTAATGCTGGAAGACAAAGGCGAATAGATAAAATACCATGTTTAGGGTGGTAATAATTTAGAGCTCTATGTGACCATAGAAGAGGAAGACACTATGGTTCACCTAGTGGTTTACATTCTCACAGAGCATTTTCTGTATCTGTGAGTCAGCCCCAGAGTTAGCAGTGTCCAAGGTGGTATATGAGCTAGCAGAAAGAGCAGCCATCCAGGGAATTCTGATAGGAATACTGATGAGGGTAGAGTAGAAAGTGATTTTCTTTCAGTAATTCTTTCTACTTCCCTGTTAATCTAGAGAATAACTATCTGATTTGTATGTGCCTATGCAGGATTTTATAATGTTGCCTTGCTTTGTCAATTACTGGCATAAAAAATGATTTTTGCCTGAAAGATTTTTAGTTCTTGATTCCTTTTTTTCGGTTATCCATTCACCTACTCAATGACCCAGGTTTCTATATTCCTAGTGTATAACTCCCTAAAAACAGACATAGAGAACCAGGTAAATAACAAAATAAAAGCCATCATTACCCTCCACCTTTTTTTTTTTTTTTTTTTTTTTTTTTGCCTAACTACGGAAATGGAAACATAGGGTTTACTCTACAGGAGATATTTTATATTCACTTTAATTTGAGTTGATCCAAATGGAGTTTTTTTTTTTTTCATTTTAGCTTGCCAAGAATCAAGCACTACAAAGTGATGAGTGTAGGAAAAAACTACACCATTGAACTGGAAAGACCTGTAAGTAGCTATTTCCTTGTCTTTGAGGAATTTGTTTTTCCCCAACTCTACCTTATAGAATTTAAAGAAAGATAGAAAAGCCCTTGCCTAGGAACATAGTGCCGAAAATGACAGATAACCAGGGTGATAAGTGAGATCCAGAAGCAGGTAGATGAGGCGCCGTAGAAGAGAGTGTGCTAACGATTCTATGTTTGTTTTTCTGTAGTCTTTATCAATACAATTATTTCAGAGAGGGGAAAATTTTTTTGTTAAATATCTGTTTTATATCCTCTAACTCTCCGTATTTCAATGTGCTTATTTCTAATGGGGAAAAAAATCTGTGGGTGCCCAGTCCTCTAATACCTGTCATGCAGTTTGGAAATCTCTCTCATAATAGCAACATAATCATGAAGAAATGCTCTATTCCTAGTCTGCAACCCCTTTTCTACCCCAATCACCTTACCATGGAGCTAATGATATGATATCATAATCACTAGGTCACTGGGTTAGGCAGAGAAATAAGTACTTTACATATATCATCTAGTTGAATATTCATCATTGCCCTGAGGCAATTACTGTTATGCAGGTAAAGGTAGTAATGTGGGTTGTGGTCCAGGTCCTGGGAAAAGGGACTACGGTCGTGTGATGTCAGGCTGCAGTGGGACCAGGAAAGTTATATCACACACATGGAACTCATGAGTCTTGAAGATATGTATCTTAACACCTCTAAAACTGAGCTTAGTGCATCTGTCTCTCCAGGCCCACTGTGTTGCTCAGATAGCAAAAGGGGCAGCATGGTTGAATTTTATTTTATGTTTAGAACCTATTTCTTAGAATGCAGTCCTGACTTTTGCCAAGAGGAGGGAAGCTGCTGACTCATATGTTCCACTTACATCTTTGCCATAAATGCCTTTTAGAGCTTCTCAGCTCTCATGTCCATGCCTGCCAGGGCTTTTTCAAAAATTGTAATGAAGGAAACAAACCACTGGATTGCTGAAGAATAAGCCAAATAGCCAACTGACTGGAAGCAATGGTCAGGAAGAAGAACACCAGGTCGGACTGGTGAACTGGGGCTCCTTTATCTGTAATTAGCCCAAATAGCATCCAGTTTAAGGAAAGCTAACCGCCTGGATTGTTCTTTCCCCTTTCACATTCCCCTATCCTATCCCTCAACCAGGTTGTCATTTTATTTTCTTTCAAATTTACCAGGGATATTCAGGTTTAACCTGATTTTACTTGTATGAAAATATTGGTTTGGGGGTGGCAACACATTTCAGCTACTTTCAGCCAAGTAAATTACCCTGTTACAGTGAGATATTAAAATGCTAAATTCTCTGGCTTTAAGGGTTCTTTGGTTTCAATCAGAAGAAACCAAATAACTAACTTAAGCAAAGACAGATTTAAGAACATGGGAAGCACATGAAATGACTGGAAAGCTAGAAGATCTCCAGGGACTAGGAAGCAGTCACTTGTACAGTTGACCCTTGAACAACATGCGGGTTGGAACTGCATGGGTCCACTTACATGTGGATTTTTTTGATAAGTACAAACAGTATTGTAAACGTATTTTTCTTGTGATTTTTCTTAATAACATTTCCTTTTCTCTGGCTTACTTTATTCTAAGAATAGAGTATAAGGTACATATAACATACTCAAAATGTATTAATCAACCGATCATGTTATTGGTAAGGCCTCTGGTCAACAGTAGGCTCTTCGTGTGTAGTTTTGAGAAGAGTCAAAGTTATAATGTGGATTTTTGAGTGCACAGGGGTTGGTATCCTTAACTCCTATTGTCCAAGGGTCAACTGTAGTAAGAACCATCTGATTAGGAATCTGCTATCCTTCCTTGTTCCTCTGCTCAAGTTCAAACTTCAGGAAGGGAACACTTTCTGGTCTACCCTGAGTCACATTCTCATGCAATAACTAGGAAAGAGTAGAGTACCTAATTATTGTCCGCCAAAATGTACCCCATGGGGAGGGGGAAATTTCTCAACAGGGAATTAGATATTATAAAAGAGAAGGAAAATGCATGGGTCGGAAACATTAGCCATTCAGTACCTCACTGAAGTGAGGTATTGATATGATTTTCTAGAGGTCAGGAAATTCACATCAATCTTCATTAAATTTCACATGAGCTTTCTTTTACTCTCTCTTAACATGGATGACCCTGAGCCTTCTCTCACTTTTCATACAGGTTACACTCCCAAACCTTTTCAGTGTCATTGATTATTTCATGAAGGAGACTCGAGGAAATTTACGACCATTTATATATTCCACTGATGAAACCCTTGGTATGTCTGTATTTTATTGCTGTATAAGCAAAACAAAACAACAACTTTCCCTCGCCTCCACTCCCCCCCGCCCCCCATATATGTTTTGTAATACCAATCAGGTAGGAATGGAGTTCGGCTTTTAAATCTATTTGTAAGTCATTTTGTCACTGACCTTGTGAAATTAAGGGAGTACCAATATATTCTGGGGGATGAGTACTATCCCACTCTAGAGAAAGAAAAGCCATAAGGCATATATTGTGACTACTAATTTCATCCATCATTCTACTCGGCTTTATCAAACAAGTTAAGATGAAAACCATCCTTATACAGAGTCATGGAAATAGAGCCATGGAAACCAAACGGGATTTAAGAGTATGATCTGTCGACAATACCAGATGCTCTAGTCAGATTAAAATGGATGAAGGTTGGGAATTGGCCATTAGGCAGTAGGTGACTTGAGAGAGAACCTTGTTTCATTATAAAAGCATAAGTCTGAGTGTAAGACAACAAGGAGGGAGTAGTCAGGACTGGCTACAGAATTTGTGAAGCCCCTTGTTCATAAATTATTAAGAATTTCAAAACAGTGATAATAGATCATTAAACCAAGAATGGGATCCTAGGCAGTTTCATAGTTCACATGACCATGAAATTGGCCCTGTTTGCAGTTGTTTTTGGCAAAGCAGGGCAGGTTGAATGTGATACTTTCTTTCCAGCCTTTGAAACAATCCCTGATACATATGATTATTTGACAAAAGCTGTGGGCAGGAGAGATAAAATATTTCCAGTTTGTTTGGACTCAGTTACCAAAATAAGTCCCGGTTCCTACAGATTATGAGGAAAAACAACTTCGTTTGGCTTACCTGCATCAGGGCATATCTGAAAAGTCTGATTAAATTTTAAAAGCCAGCAACTTTAAAAGTCCAATGTTGAAAACATATTATGAATCTTGTGATGCCAAATAAATTAACTTAGAGTCAGAACTTTAGGGAAATCATCTAGTACAGTGTCTCAATCTATATGGGAATCACCTGCAAACTCAGGATAGAAAATGTCTCTAAGATGTGACCATTCAGCTTGTTTGGAGATTCCTAATGATGGTTGCCTCACTGGTTTTTGAGGCAGCACACCTCACCTTTGATCAGTGCTCATATTGGAGAATTCTTCCTTGAGTCTGAAGTATTTCTTTCTTTAACTTCTATATGATCTAATTTCTGGTTTTGAAACAACTCAGGATTTTTAAAATCCCATCAAATATTTAAAAGCAGCCACAATGTCCCTCCCTTAGTCTCTCTTTGTCCTATATAAGTTATTGGTTCCTTCAGCCCTTTTATCACATCTTTGACCTTTCCTGTATACTAATTTCTGAACACCTCTCTTAAAATATAACTACGAAGGCTGAACATATATCACTATGAATATCCCCAGAATAATATATTATGCAGGCGTAATGCAGGAAAACACCATTTATAGAAATCTACTATTAATATAATCATTAATGTAAAAAGTAATTATTGATTTTTTTTTTTCAGAGACCAAAGGATTTCCTGCAACATCTCTAAAATTAAAAAAAAATGTTTAGGGTGGCAGTGAATCTGATATAATTTGTTTCATGTTAGTTATCTAATTCTGTGGGACAAACCACCCCAAAACATGGTAGTTAAATCAACCACCATTGTATTTGCTCACAATTCTGTGCATTGACAATTTGGATTGTATTCAGTTGGGCAGTTCTTCTGCTAGTCTCACTTGTCACTAACACAACGGTAACCAGCTGGTGTCCTGACTGGTGCTGTATGTTTCAGGTTGGTCTCATCACACATCTGTTGCTGGTAGCCGGCTGGAGCTGGCTGAACCACTCTCTTCACGTACTCTCCAATACTTGAGGAGTTAGCTCAGGCTCTCTCACATATCTCAGAGCTGTTAAGAGGAGAAGGAAACCTCAAGTCCTTGGGCTAGAAATTCTCAGTGTTAAGGATCACGTATGGCCCTGTTGGAGCTTCTGGTAAAGGAGAAGCTGTGAATTGAATAAAAATATTGAAGTGTGATGTGTCTTATGTACACAGCTATACTTCTTTTTTAAAAAAATTTAACCTGCATGTAATAAACTTCACCTGTTTTGGTATACAGTCTAATGAGTTTTGACAACCACCAGCAGAATCAAGATACAGAAAGTTTCATCACTTAAAAAAATGCCCTAATGTTCTTTCTTTATAGTTAACCCTTCTCACCCACAATCCCTGGCAACTACTGATCTGTTTTCCTTTCCTATGGTTTTGCATTTTCCAAAATGTCATATCAATGGAATCACAGTATGGAAAACTTTTGAGGCTGATTACATTCATTCTTCATATTGTCTAGATTCACACAAGTGTTGTATTACTAGCTTGTTCTTTATTGCTGAATAGTATTTCACTCTATGGAAGAACTAGTTTGTTTATCCACTCAACAATTAAAATGTATTAGGGTTGTTTCCAGTTTTTGGCAATTATTACTAGACTATATAAATATTCATATACAGATTCATATGCAGATGTAAACATAAGCCTTCATTTCACTTGGGTAAAATATCTAGGAATGAGATTATTGGGTTATATGGAAAGAGTACATTTAACTTTGTAACAAACTGCTAAACTTTTCACAAGTTCTTTTTGCATATCTGCCATTGATGTTAGAGTTTGTAGTTGCATCCTTACCAGCACTTGGTATTATTATGAAAACATTTTTTAAAAACTTTGAGTAAACTCTACACCACACATAGGGCTTAAACTCATGACCCTGATATCAAGAGTTGCATGCTCCAGCAACTGAGCCAGCCACACAGCCCACTGGTATTGTCATTAAAAACAAACAAACAAACAAAAAAGTAACTCTATTAAGTGTGTAGTGGTATCTCTGTGGTTTTATTTTTAAAATATTTTATTTATTCATAAGAAACACAGAGAGGCAGAGACATAGATAGAGGGAGAAGCAGGCTCCCCATGGGGAGCCTGATGCAGGACTCGATCCCAGATTCTGGGGATCACAATCAGAGCTGAAGGCAAGACGCTCAACCACTGAGCCACTCAGGTGTCCTCCCTCTGGTTTTAAAATGTATTTCCCTAATGGTTAATTACATTGAGCATCTTCTCATGCGCTATTTGATATTCACATACCTTATTTGGTAAAATATCTATTTTTGCCCACATTTTTGTTGGGGTTTTGTTTTCTTATGGTTGAATTTTGATAATTCAGTGCATATTTTGAATATGTCATTTGTCAGATATAATTTGCAAATATTGTTTTTCATTAACAGTGCCTTTTGCAAAGCATGTTTTAGATTTTAATGAAGTACAAATGATGTTTTTGCTTCTGTATATAGATACTTTTGGTGTTGTATCTGAGAACTCTTTGCCTAAGATCACAAAGATTTTTCTCCCTATGTTTTCTTCTAGAAGTGTCATAGTTTTGTTTCACATTGTCTGTGAGCCATTTAAAATTAATTTTAATGGGAAAATTGATTTTATTTGCATTTAGGTATGTAATTGAGCAGTTACTTAAAAAAAGATAATCTTTTCATTCAATAGCTTTCGTACCTTTGTAAAAAATCAACTGACCATATTTTTGTGGATAAATTTCCATTGATATATGTTCTTATCCTTTTGCCAATACCATGCTATCTTGATTACTGTAGCTTTACAGTAGTTCTTGAAATCAGAAGATATGAATCCAACTTTGTTCCTTTCAAAATTGTTTGGACCAATCTAGTTCTCTGCCTTTCAGCATAAGTCTTAGAATCAACATACTTACAGAAAAATCCTCCAGAGTTTTGGAATTTGAAGCATTAGATGAGGTCAGGGAAAACTGAGATCTTGACATTATTTTCTTCTAACTGGGAAATAATATATCCCTCCAGCTATTTAGGTTATCTTTGATTTCTTTTAGAGTTCTTTATGGTTTTTAGCATACTGATCCTGCCTGCACATATTTTGTTAGATTAATACCTATTTAATTTCTTGGTGCTATTGGTGCTATTGTAAACGATACTTTTTTTTTTTTTTTTTTTTTTTTTTTAATTCATGATAGAGAGAGAGGCAGAGACACAGGCAGAGGGAGAAGCAGGCTTCATGCCGGGAGCCGGACGCGGGACTTGATCCCGGGACTCCAGAATCACGCCCTGGGCCAAAGGCAGGCGCTAAACTGCTGAGCCACCCAGGGATCCCCAAACTATACTGTTTTTAACATTTTTGATTCCAATTATTTACTGGTAATATATAGAAATATATTTTTTTGTTTACTGATCTTGGAATTCTAAGATTTCATTTGCTACATTTCCATTCATTACTAAAGTTTTTTTTTTTTAATTTTAATTTTTTTTATTTAGAGAGAGTGTGAGGGAGCCAGAGCAGGGGCAGAGGAGAGGGAGCGAATCTCAAGCAGACTCTGTGCTGAGCATGGAACCTGATATAGGGCTTGATCTGGGACCCTGAGACCATGACCTGAACTCAAACCAAGAGTCGGTGCTCAACCGATTGAGTCTCCAAGGCAGCACTAGATTCCTTTTAACCTTTTTTTTTTTTTAATTTTTTTTTTCCTTTTAACTTTTTATGCAGACATCATGCCAGCTATAAATAGAGACAGCTTTAATGCTTTCCAATCTGGATACGTTTTATTTTCTGTGTATTATTGCACTGGCTGCAATGTCCAGAACAATGATAAATAGAAATGATTTGATTGGAATCCTTATATCTTGCTTTGTTTTCAAGGACAAAACATCCACCTTTCTCTAGTAAGTATAACGTTGCCTATAGGTTTTAAAAGATGATTTACCAGACTGAGAAAGTTCCCTTCTATTTTGTCTATTTTTCGTATTGGTGTAATGCTGCCATAAAAAAATTAGCTAGGCAGCCTTTCTCTGTGGTCTGGAAAATATGTGTGGAGTTGGTATTTTTTCTTACTTCAATATTTGGTAGGATATACCCAATGAGCCATATGGGCCTGAAGATTTCTTTGCTGAAGGTTTTTAACTATGAATTCAATTTCTTTAATAGATGTAGGACAATTCAGATTATCCATTTTTTCTTGAGTGGATTTTGGTAATGTCTTTTAAGGAACTGGTATAGGGCCTGGCACAGAGTGGAAGCTGATGGATATTGGGGGAATACATAAATGAATGAATAAGCATAACATTAGGGAAGGAGAAAGAAACCCTCCCTTCTTCCTAGAGGAAAACTGTCACTCTCACAAACAGGAAAGCACCAAAGCAAGTAACTAGAGCCTGGACGACTGTATACTTACTCTGTGATAGGCACCATGTGAAGTGCCATGATTATATGAATTGTCTCATTTCATTCCTCCCAATAATCTTATGATTATTATCCTTGTTTTACGATCAAGAAAATCACCACCTAAGTAGTTTTCACACAAGACTAAAGAAGTGAAGTCAGAAACACTAGTAAATGAAGTTGGAATCCAAACTCATGTTTATTTCTGAAGCCTTTTTAAAAAACCTCAGTGAGTCACATCTCCACAGATATTTGTATACAGATATTCACATTTCCTTTCTTTCTCTCCACCACTTGCCCCCTGCCCCATCCTTTCCTGTCTGTAGGTCGGGAGTTTGGGCCTGCCTTAGCTGGGTCTTCTGCATTTTTCTTTTCTTTTTTTGAGAGGGGGTTGGGGTGGGGAAGGGCAGGAGAAGGGGAGAGAGAATCTAAACAGGCTTCATGCGTGGTGCGGACTCAGGGCTTGATCTCAGGATCCTGAGATCATGACCTGAGCGAAATCAAGAGTTGGAGTCACCCAGGTGCCCCTAGGTTTTTTGTTTGTTTTTTTAAAGCAGACAATCATCCTGAACAGACGGATTAGACTGAAGCAGTTCTATCTTATTTTTGGTGGGAAGAAGTTCCTGCATCAGTTCAGTTTTCAAGCCTTTGTTATGTTGGTTTGGGTCTGTTTCATGCATGTATATAGTGGGCATTGGCCTGGGAAGTAGGCAGTTTTTATACTTTAGTTTATAAACTTACACATATATAATAAACTACATAAACTATATGTGTTATATAGTTCAGTAGTTTTTACTTCTCAAAGCCCTCATTATATGTTTTGCATGTTCTGTGCATGCACAGTTTAGGGGTGAATGTGGAACTTATGTTCACTTCATCAGAACTAGGGGATGCTTTTTCAGTTCTCTCACCTCTTCAGGAAGTTTTTTCCACTTTCCAGCTACCAAAGTTCCTTTTTCCTGGTCTTCTAGATAAAGATGGGGCTTTTTTCTTTTTTCAAAGATTTTATTTATTCATGAGACAGAGAGAGAGATAGAGAGAGAGAGGCAGAGACACAGGCAGAGAAGCAGGCAGCATGCAAGGAGCCTGATGTGGGACTCGAACCTGGGTATCCGGGGTCACGTCTTGATAAATAAATAAAATCTTAAAAAAAAAAAAACTAACAAGAATTCCAACCCTTCTCCCTGGAAACCCCACCCACCCTGTCCACCTATTCTTCAGTCCACAGGGTCCACTTTTCCTAGGTTCTCTGGCCAGGATGAGCTTTCTTTGGGGGGTGTTAGGTGCTTGTGCTGCCCTCTATTGCTACAGTGCAGCACCTTGAGTCCGAGCCATCCTCAGAGCAGGGCCAGAAGAGAAAAAAAATTAAGAATGGAAAGAAATAACCAAAAATGGGCTGTTCATGTAAAACGTCAATGCTATTAGAGTCAACCAGATCACTATTGCTCTGGTGGCTGAATTGGTTCAGTTTGCTTTGTAATCAGAAACAAATAACTCAACCAATCCTGCATTTCAGATTCCCTTGTTAAAACACTAAGGGAGAGGCATATGAACAGATTGAATTAGATGATCACAAGGAGAGAGACTTCAATAATCAGCCTATCTTCTATAGAGTAATGTATTTTCTTTGAAAAGCAGAAAGATGATGGAAGAGTGAACTGGAAGAGTAAATGAGAGTGGAGAAAGGACTTAAACCAATTATAAAAAGACCAAAACCCTTCTTGACAAAGTGCTTAAGCCTCAAGGAAAGTTTGGAAACCGTTAAATTGTTTAAGCAGTTTGAAATCACAGGACTGAGGCACAGTGGGGATGCGGGAGCCCTTAGCTTTAATTTGCCTCAAGTTAGGAAATGGGAGTTGTAGAGCAACTAAGGGTTAAAATCTGGAGACTTAGAGAAAATTAAAGTGTTTCCAAAAACATACTAACAAAAAGAAAATAAGTTTTTTCTTAGATTTTTAAAAAAGATTTTATTTATTCATGAGAGACACAGAGAGAGAGAGAGGCAGAGACACAGGCAGAGGGAGAAGCAGGCTCCATGCAGGGAGCCTGATGTGGGACTTGATCCTAGGTCTCCAGGATCATGTCCTGGGCCAAAGGCAGGCGCTAACCCACTGAGCCACCCAGGGATCCTCTTTTTCTTTGATCTTTGATGGTAACCCATGTCAGCATTCAACTTTTTCTCTGACATCAAAAGGAAAAGCAATGCTGGAACCAGAATGGTCAAAGATATTTCCTCAGTTTATTTTTTCCCACCTTCATAAATTAACAGTTTAAACTAAAAGTCACTTTTAGGGTGCCTGGCTGGCTCAGTCAGTAGAGCATGCATCTCTTAATCCCAAGGTTCTGAGTTCAAATCCTACACTGGGTGTTGAGATTACTTAAAATCTAAAAAACAACAAGCAAAATTAAAAGCACTTTAAAATATGGTAGAGTAGGTAACTTGATATTAAGCTAGTCAGGAAGAAAAAAATGTTCCCTAGAGAAAAATTTATTAGAAGCCAAATCACAAGTCATGAATAAAATAAAAAAGCATGTGAATATTCATTATTTAATTAACTAACATTTATTAAACACACTACCAATGTTCCAAGTACAACAGGAAAATCAATTCACATAAAAAAATAAAGAACTGCCCTCTGGCTTGATATTGGATCTCTAAGTGTTTCTAGACACAATTTTTAGGCTAAGAACTCACCACAGAAAGAAGGGAAAGATAGGAGAAAAACTACACATTGTGTGAAATTAAAATAGGAAAACTACCTTTATATATCTTGATAACTTGTTTTAAAAAATGAACATCTTGCTTGTAAAGAAAATTATTACACCTCTATTTTCCTGATCCTGATTACCAAGTCACTTACCTGAATACCAGAATTAAACACTGTAGCATACAATTTCATCATCTTACTTGAATGAAACCAATTTATGGGGAAACTACAGAATATGGCTGTGAGGGTAACTCATAGATATACACATTCCTATGCAATGATATAAGCTGGAAACATATATATGGTCCTTTCTAAATGAAGTTTTTATTTTCCTAGGCTTCAATTAAATACATTTCCCTCTATACAATTTTCCACAGCAGATTCTCCTAAATTCTCACAATTCCAAAAAAGCCTCACTAGGTTTCAGTGAGGTTTCAAATCTGATTTGACCAATATTTATCAAATATAAATCATTCGAATTATCTACTTAGAAACCAGAGACATGAAATGTACTAGAAGAAGCTCTTTTCTAATGGAAAAACTCTAGGCCATTTTCTTTTACCAGAAATAAAAATGATCAATTTCCATGTTTTCCCCTGATGTTGTCTTTTTGCTAGCTTAAAATCAACCCATGTTTTTTGGTGTCATCAAATTTAAGAATCACTTGTGCAATCAAGTAAGAATGAAAAGATATGGCTTATATTGTACTCCTGGTTCTAGTTATTTGGTTGTTTTATTTGATTTCCTCATCAGAAAAAAATGAGTAAGTTAGGTCCTCTTAGCTCCAACAATTTATATAGATGTGTCTTGAAAAGGAGAGGAAATCAGGACACACACACACAGAAGAAAGACAATGTGAGGCAGAGGGAGAAGATGACCATCTACAAGACCATGAAGCCTCAGAAAAAAATCAACATCTTTGATCAGGCTTAGCCTCCAGAAGTGTGCGAAATTTCTGTTGTTTAAGCCACTTAGTCTGTGGCATTACAGTAGTCCTAGCAAACCAGTTCAATGAATTATATGGGATGCTGGAACGTATGCAGAATCCTACGCCTCCCTCAGACTAGAGAGTTAATTTCTGGGGATTACTGATCCAGAAATCTGCATTTTTATCACACACAATAAAGTGTGCTATTTATAGCCAAGTATGCAAACTGCTTTTTAAAAATCTCCTGTGATAGGGACGCCTGGGTGGCCCAGCGGTTGAGCATCTGCCTTTGGCTCAGGGCATAACCCCACGGTCCTGGGATCGGGTCCCACATCAGGCTCCCTGCAAGGAGCCTGCTTCTCCTTCTGCCTGTGTCTCTCATGAATAAATAAAATCTTAAAAAAAAAATCTCCTGATATCAAATGTGTAACTGATGCAAAGATTATAAAAGAACTATATCAAATCTCTTATTCTCGAGGGCCTTACAATTGAGAGGTTAGGCCAAATATTGTTAAGAAATAAGAGAGTGAAGAGTTCCAATGTGCAAAATCTTAAAATATTAAGGGTGAATTCTCTTGCATTCTGTAAGAGTATACAGTGCTTAATATACAATGCTTAAAAAAAACAGACTCCTGAAGATGATGAGGTAATGTGGTTGACTGCAATAAAGTGAAAAGGAATGGACCAGGGACACAGAAATCAAAGTTGAGGAACTAGCCAACGCGGAGAGTCTAAAAGAAGACCATTAGGGATGCCGAGATGGCTCAGTGGTTGAGCGTCTGCATTTGGCTCAGGGCGTGATCCTGGAGTCCCGGGATCGAGTCCCACATCGGGCTTCCTGCATGGAGCCTGCTTCTCCCTCTGCCTATGTCTCTGTCTCTATCTGTGTGTCTTTCATGAATGAAATCTTTAAAATAAGATAAAATCTTTAAAAAAATTTAAAAGACCATCAACAAAGTCAGCTGGGAGAAACAATAGAAACTACAGTAACTGAAAATGACAGACAAAGCCATAAGATGGTCCTTATAGTTTAAATAATAGATATTAGAAAATTTCTACAGGGGACAGAAAACTATAAAATGTAATCTAGCTATTAAAAACAAGAAAAAAGAACCAAACAGAACTTCTAGGACTGAAAAATACAGACAAAAATTAAAAACAAAATGGATGGTTGTAACATAAAAAACAGATGAAGAGAAGCAAAGTAGAATATGGGTCAGAAGAAATGGTGCAGAATAAAGCATGATGAAACAAGAACAACTGGAAAATATAGAAAAGACCGTTTTAAACATAGAAGGCAGAGTCTGTGGTGTTTGATGAGAATCCCCACAGAAGAGAATGGGGAAAGAGGCAATATGCAAAGGAGTAGTATCAAGATTTTCTTAGAAGTAATAAAAGACTCAAATCTAGAATTCAGAAAGCTGAACAAATCCCAAACAACAATGATAAAAGAAATCCATACCCAGATACATAATAATTACACTTCGTAAAATGAAGGCAGATCGATTTATTTTTTCTCCCTTTATTTATTTTAAAGATATTATTTATTTATTCATGAGACAGGGAGAGAGAGAGAAAGAGAGAGAGAGAGGGGCAGAGACACAGGCAGAGGGAGAAGCAGGCTCCATGCAGGGACCCAACGTGGGACTCGATCCGGGTCTCCAGGATCACACCCTGGGCTGAAGGCGGCGCTAAACTGCTGAGCCACCCGCGCTACCCAAGAGATTTCAATGTTTAACTCACCTGATGCTGACTCAAGAGCAACAGGGGAAGTTCAAAGACAGAAGAAAAATATCTCCAATGAAAGATAATGAAGCCCAAATTAGAATTTTACATTCAGCAAAAGTCTCTTTGCAGAATGAGGGCAAAATATTTTCAAAGAAACCATGAGTAAGTATGCCACCAGTGGACTCTCACCACTTTAGAATTATGAAATTCTAAAACATTTCAGGTAGAAATTTAGTTCAGATGGTAAGCCTGAGATACAAAAAAAGAATAAAGAGCAAAGGAGGTGAAATATATGTATGGGTAAATACAAACACTGACGACATAGACAAAATAGTCTTGCCATATTAAAAGACATTTATGTAAATAACTACTGAATTAAAGTGCATAATAGAAATAAAATACATGATCATAGTAAGCAATCTGGGAATGAGAGTTGTTTCAGTTATTAGAACATAGTAACTGCCTAATAAATAATCCCAAAACTTACTAGAATAAACCATCCATGTTTATGGATTCTGTGAGTCAGGAATTTGGTAGGACACAGCAAGGATGGCTTGTCTCCACTCCATTAAGCTTTGGGCTTGGAATCCTCTGAACTTGCTTACTCATGTCGGACACCTGATGCTGGCTGTGGGTTGGGGACCTCAGTTTCTTCATGTGGGTTAGTTTAGGCTTCCTTATGACATGATGTCTGGAATCCAAAGGTGGGCTTTCCAAGAGGGGAAAGTAGAAGTAGAAGACCTATAGCCTTTTATGACCTAACCTCAAAAGTTGTAGTTACATATGATGCATTTTGTTATATCAGGGCAGTCATAAAGTCTTATTCAGGTTCAAAGAAGAGCTGGAGGAGGTTGCAAACTTCAATCAGCAAAATGTAAAGATAATCATTAAATTTAGTCTGGCTTAATCTGAATGTGCATATTATAATACAGGTTAATCATCAAAAGACAAAAGCCACTGAACTAGAGAAGAGAAAAAAAAGTGGGTATAGCCCAGCAAAAGAAAAACCGTATCATGCATATTAAAGAAGAATTTAACATAAAGAATTGGCTAAACAGATTTTGGGAGAATTGAAAACATCAGTTATTAAAGGGAAGTGGGTGACATTATTAGAACCTGAACCCTAGAAGAGATACCCTGCAGAGTGCCAGAGAAAAACTAGAGCCTAAGAACCAATCAGAAACTACTGGAAGAAAAGCCACTGTTGAGGTGATGCTGACAATATTAGGAAGCAAATGGCAAAGGTAAAATTCTCCAGCATTCCAGTCCTCCTCCTAGTGCCACCTATTTGTGGAACCTAAAGAAAGCCAAATGGCAAAAAAGAAATGCAGTTTACAAAGTTCTAGAGTACAATAAAGTGTCTAGAGTTGAGGGTTAATAATTAGTAATTGGCATATGTAGAATAAAAAAAGTACAAAAAATTTTTAAAAGGCAAGAAAACAGAGAAAAAGAATAATCTACACTTTGAAGCCAACTCTGAAAGGCTGTAGGAATAAGGGTAAACAGGAAGTAAGAGCAATAGTGGTCTACAGTTCAACTTGGAGTCATATGGGTAACTCATAAAAACTCGACTCTGGAATTGGTCAAGTTACTAGTGGCTAAGTGCCTATGTGGAGGATGAAAATACAATGCGGGACATCAAGTTATTTTTAAAAGCAACTTTTCAAATATAATATTGGCATATAATTAAAGATCACCATACACACAGGATGTAAGATAATGATTAGCTGAAATAAAAGAAAAATAAAAACAGTCCCACAGGAGAGTTCCAGATTTGAGAATGAACACAGACTATGAAATAATCATGCTTTTCATGTTCAAGTAGATAAAAGATTGAAAATTCAGCAAGACAGCTGAAGAAGCTACGAGTGACAGAATTTGCATATTTGTAATTAGAAATTTGAGAACTGAAAATACAATGGGCTAAGAATAACCAAGACACTTTTATATAAGTTCGGAGGACTTGTTCTGCCAAATAGAAAAATCAATAAATCAGCTACAGTGATGAAATTACTAGCACAGGGATAGAAAAGGAGAAATAAAAATCCAGAAAAGAACATACTTGGTAAAAGAACATGTTTCACAATTCAATAAATGGTGAGGCACACCCAGCATACACAAAATTAATTCCTCATAAATTGAAAACTGAAAACGTGAAAGGCAAAGCTAAAGCCTTTATAAAACAATATATAGAGAGGTACCTGCATGACCTTGGATAGAGAACACTGTTTTAAGCAACTCACGAAATACACTAACCTTAAAACAAAAGACTGATACTTCTTAGTATCTAACCTTTGAGAAATTCTTTTTAGCAAGGAACATCATGAAGAAGAGAGGGAAAGGCAAGCCAGAGTGGGAGAAGATATTTGGAAATATGTAGCTAACTAAAAACAGGATTTATAAAGATCTTCTATAGATAAATGAGGGAAAAGACTGCTAATACAACAGAAAAATGGTCAAAAGAATTGAAAAGACACTTTGCAAAAAAGAAAGTCAAAGTGGCCAACAAACTCAGAAAAAGGTGCTCAATTTCACTGGTCGTTAGGGAAATACAGAGTAAAATTTCAATAACATACAACTGTACAATCCAGCAGGTTGGCAAAATTAAAAAAAAAAATTCTGTTAATACCAGTATTGAATGGGGTAAGCAAATACAGGATATCTCTACTGCTAAGGCAGTTATGGTCTGTTATGGTCTAATAAAACTTAAGATGTGAATACCTAAGAGCAAGCAATTCCATTCCTACGTATATAGGTATATACCTTAGCTGCACTAGGAAATACATACAATGTTCACTGAGCAACTGTGATTGCCCCAAACTAAAAACATCCCATAGTCAATAGAATGAATAAATAAATTGTGATGTATTAATGCAAAGGTAAACTACATAACAATGATGAATAAAGTGTGGCTATAAGCAACATGGATGATTCCCATGTTGAATGATGAGAGCAGCAACCACAAAAAAAAAAAAAAAAGTCTGATTCCATTTATACCAAGTTCAAAAACAATAAAAAAGTAAACTATATTGTTTTAAGTACATGATAGGTGGTTAACACTATAAATAGAAACAAAGAATTATCACAAAAGGTAGCATAGTGGTATTATCAAAGGATATGTGTAGGGAAGTTGGTTGTGACTGAGAAGGGACTACAACGGACATTTCTGAGCTGCTGCCAATGTTCTACTGATTTGACAGGTAGTTACCAGCCCTTACTTTAAAATTAATCCTTAAACTATGTATTTATTTTCTATATACTCTTGTGTGTGTGTGTATATGTGTGTATATATATATATATATATTTGAATATATATTTCTGAACTTAAAAAACAAAGCTAAGAAATGGCAAGAGAAAAATGAACACTGAAAATTACCTATTCCTTACTCTGATCCCCAAGATTTCAACTTCCTGATTTATGTTTTGAAATTGTTGAAAGTAAAATAGTTAAATCCATACTTACTGACTGCATACAAAAAGATTTCTTATTTACAATTACAATGAATTTTTGTAATTTAACTGTTCATTATAGTTTTAAATTATTAGGTCAAAAGATTTTTCCTTAAGATCTCAGGAGAACAATTTTCTGTCTTCATTTTACTAATTATAAATTATAAAACAGTGGACTCTAAACAGGGGGTGTTATAATTGACAAAAAAATAAAAACAAAGATAAACATCTATTTCTAAGTTCTAGCTTTGGGAAAATTTAGAGGAATTACTGATGAGTATCAAATAAGTTTTGAACTCCAAAAAGGAATATACTTTATAAAGGTGCCTGGTTGGCTCAGTCAGTAGAGCAGGTGACTCTTTGGCCTTAGGGTTATATATGAGTTTAAGCCTGACATTGGGCGTGAAGTCTACTAAAAATAAAATAAAAATCTTTTTTTTTTTTTTTAAAGGAATATACTTTAGATATCCCCAACCAACAGTGAGATATTTACCAGACCTTTTAGGTTTTACAGTCACTATTTTCTCAACTGTTTTAACAGAATCTCCAGGAGCCAAAAGTACTTTGAAGTAATGTTCCTCTACACACAGCGACTATTATATCTTCATGACTGCAAACTTGAAAATTAGGAAATACCAAAGCAATGTTACTCAGAAAATGATTAGCAAAATTGGAAATCTCTGGAGTCAACCATGGAATAGGATTTACAAAGATACTGTCAAATTTCTTAATTTATTTTTAGTAGTAAAAAAAAATCACTCAGTGGTACCATACAAAATCAAATAATTTTTATACCTGGTATTTTAATCACCAAAAGTGATCTCGTGGTACAGAAATAAAACAGATAATGACAAAAAATGTCATTAACTTCACACCCTGGCTTTCCAGCTTAGAACTAAATAGAAATTAATGGTAATAACCATTACCTACAGGAAAAGAAAAAGCAATGATAAAATCTTTCAGGCTTGGGCAGCCTGGGTGGCTCAGCGGTTTAAAGCTACCTTCAGCCCAGGGCCTCATCCTGGAGACCTGGGATCGAGTCCCATGTTGGGCTCCCTGCATGGAGCCTGCTTCTCCCTCTGCCTGTGTCTCTGTCTTTCTCTCATTAATAAATAAATAAAATCTTAAAAAAAAAAAAAAAAAAAAGAAAACAAATGGTTTAAAAATATGTTTCAGGCTTAATCACAAAATGAACTTAATCCATGTTGGTTTTGTTTATATCTATTAAAGCACTGATTACTATAAATAAGAACTGATAGCAGGGTTCCAAATTTACTTCTGAAGAGATGTGGAGATTTAAATAAGAGTAAGCCATCAGATCACAGTTGAGGATTACTGAAAGACTCCCTGAAAAACATCAGTTACTATCATAAAAGCAGAGTGAAAATGGGGAAAAGGCTTCTTATAGAAAAGTCCTTTTATTATTGCTAGCCAAGAGTTCTAAGCCATTGACTTTGATGTTCCTGAATTCAATTTTAAGGAATTTTAAACATTATTCTTGAAGAAAAATTACTTATATCAAGGGTATCCATTTCCTTTAAACTCATCCCATCCACCTATCCTTGCCTCCAATGCAGAATATCCTTTTATTCATACAAATTCACATTCCACTCCGAATATATTTTCCCAATTGGCTGATACTTTTACAAAAGAATGAAATAATACAGCTGGTTGACAAAGTAATTTCAACTATTTATAAATAAAAGGAAAGTTAAGCAGAGAGTATATAAAGATACCAAATGGGAGTAATACTGATGTGACTCTAGTCGAGTTTATCAAAATCTATTAGTAGCCTGGACAGGGGATCAGATGAAAAGCAGCTAGAGAACTGACTTCCTGTGGTTACAAAATGCCAATTGCTTTAGAATGCATGACAGCCTTGAAGAAACACTTGCTGCTTTTACCAAGTTTACAGTGTTGAGTACATTTTACATCATTTTAATGAAAACATTTATACAAATTTACTGCAATATCTCCTATCGGAAAACAGAGTTTCTACCATTAAAGACCTAAAAAAATAAATTTTTATCTTTGTCAACTCCCTTTCTGGGAATGCAGGATAAAATATATGTTTCCCTTAAAATAAAATATTTTTTTTTCTGTCCAATAGGTTGCTGGAAGAAAAAAAGTCAAGACTCGACTAGTAATGATTTTTTTTAATTTCTAGTTTTCATCTACTTCTAAGGACACTCCCTTTACAAAACCTTTCAGTCTTATATACTATGACAATCATGTTTAGAGCTCCAAATAAATAAAATAGCCACGTTAGAAGGCATATTGAAGAATCCAATGATTAGCCACATTTATCTGTTCACATTCATGGATCCTCTAAGAGGGTTGTCAGAGTTCATATAATACTGTTAACATTTAATACAAGTTAACATGTGTCATCTGATCTACTGCTCATGGGTTATAACAGTGACGCTATTATTAATACAGATCCTAATTTTGGGGAGACAGTGATATTAACAAACTCCGGTTAAATTACCAGGACATTAAACTGTAACTATATAATTTAAAATGGCTACTCTTCATCCACTGCTACCATCTCCCTCTTCCCCCTGGTATTAAACTCAAAAGCCTAACTATAAGAGGTGCAGGGTGCCAAACACTTTTGTATCGGAAAACTGGGTCTCGAATAGTAAACAACAAAAAAAAAAATTCACAAAATAAAGATTAAACTGTTTGAATGGTTGCAACTGTTATTTTCAATTTTTTGATCTTTTATCTCTTCTGGTGACGAATATTTTTTTTCCTTCTTTTCATCCACAGAGGTTAATACACAAATTTTTTGTAAGCATTATAAAACATCATTCCAGTTCAAAATTGCTTGTGATCATATCCACATATGAAGCACTAGACAAGTGTATATTATGTTCCAAAATGCTTTAAAATTCTTCACTGTAGTTTTCTACTGATGTTTCCCTTAAATTAAGGCTTCATCAAAGAGAAATTCATAGTATTATGAATTGATTTTTTTTCATTCCTGAATTAAGTGCAATCTTTCCAAAATCAAGTAGTCCTGGAGAAAATTTAAGACAACTTCCGTTAATCAGTGTCATGACTAAAATAGTATCTTACTGGAGGTCCAGGCAGATCTTCATCTCCATCCGTGTCTGGAGCAAATGACACAGTAAGATCCACATATTTCTTTTCAGTAGAAGGTTTCACAAGTTTATGCATTCTAAGAAAAATAATCAAGGACAAATAATTTGGTAAATTCTGTAAAATGAAAGAGTGATTTCCCATGTAATGTTGCCCAGAGAATCTGGACCTGTGTGTCTGGACTTCACATTTATTTTAAAGTCTAATAATTCATCTGCTTTCATATGTTACAATTTTTCTTTACTAAAAGCTCTAAACTCAAGACATTCATTTATGTAACAGTGAATCAGTCTGGACTACCGTTAATATTGATAAAGAAAACAGACCATTTGCTAAAAGACAACGCTCTCGCCCAAAACCAAAATGTAAGCAATGTATTTTAAAAGTCAATTATTCTCATATTTCCTATAAAGTGTGGAGGCATCATAAATTCTTTAAGCATTTCTATGTAAAGAGTAAAAAGCAAACTAGATTTAAATCTTCAAATGCAAGCTAATCACAATGAAAGACATAAGCTTTACCTTTACCTTATATCCCATGTATATCTTATTTACTAAAATAAACCTATTGTAGCGATTATCACTGATACTATCTTAAATTAAGTTATCATCTGTATTTCCTTTGATTACTGGATTAGTTTTGAGTCAGCTTTCTCCTACCTGCAATCTACTCTGCTGCCAGAACACTCTTAGGACGCAAATCTGATTTTACTCTCTTGCCTAATAATATTATGTATCATATGCCATGTACCTATCTCATATCAGGCTTTGAACTATGTAATCTATTTAAATGTCAATAATAGCTCTTGCCATTTTACAAAGATAGTTTGTCCCATTTATAACTTCTCATTCTTTCTACCGTTCATTCTCATCATCTCATCCTTAAGTTATTCCAAAATACTGATTTTCCAAATAGATCATGCATGCTCTTTATTACCTAAATGCTTTTGCATAAGCTATTGCTTTTGCCTAATACCCTTTTCAAAGGTAGCTCAAATGAAATCTACCCTAAAGTGAAGGATTGAGTTAGTAGTGCCTAAGGTATTCTGTAAAAATATTTATTATACTAATTATTCAATTACATTTTAATGATTAACATGTCTCTTTTTCATAATAGACTGTGAATTCCTTGAGGGCACAGGCTATTTAATAAAGATGTATATTAACAAAAGATTTACAGGGGTAACATTTATGGACTACCCCTTGGTTGCTATTATACTGCTAGTCTTTACTACTATTTTAATGATCAACAGCTATGGGGACAATCATTCCTAGTTGTGGACAGAAAACTAAGTTTCAAAAACATTCAGTAAGCTACTCAATGTGGCAAAACAAGTAGCTGGGCATGGATGTGAATTCAGGTCTTTCAGAAGCCAAGCTTCTCTAGCCACTTAATAGGTACTTAATGTTCTTAGTAAACATCTGGTAAATGAAGATATAATAAATAAAAAATATCATTCACAAAGTATATCATGCTGGAGATTCCAAATACTGGCCAACTTATAAAGCACTATTGGGCATTACTTACAACAAATTTTAAATTCTACTAATCAATATGCTTCAGGACCACACATTCTATTCTCATCTAGGTAGTATACAGGGAATACTATTAATATATCAAAAAGATACTCAGGGATCCTAATGACAAAATAATATAAAGCAAATTAATACCTTATCTATGTAACAGCAATTTTGCTGTTTCAAATATAGATCAATAAGCCTGGATTATAGTAATTAAAAAGTGATTACTCTCATTAATTGATAATCATAGTTAAAACTTACATATGTTAAACCACCCATTATGCAGAGATGCATAGGACAAATATTTTTATGCTAATTTTTATTTATTTAATACAAGTTAACATGTCATCTGACTTGCTCCTGGGTTAAAACACTGATGCTATCAACAATGATTCTGATTTTTAGGAGACAGTGATATTAACAAAATCTAGTTAAATTAGCAGAGGTAAATCTATTTGATTTTCCAGTGTGCATTCCCCTTATGTTTTAATTCTTGTGAATCCTCTGATGTGAGGTTCAATACTTACGTTAACTTTAATCTTTTTGCATGACCTGGCATTACAGGAACATAAAGCATTTTGACTCCCTGTACCACCATCGTTGGTTCAATTCCATACTTCTCCTAAAAGTAAATACCCAAAAGATGGCAGTCAAAGCCATGTCCAAATATAAAAGGCTGGGTGACAATATATTACAACCAGTAAAAAGACACTTGACAAACTTCTGAATATTTATGAAAACCTTCAACTAATGAACTAATAAGTAAATAAGTGTCTCACTTTGACTGCATTTATGAAATCCAAGAGGGTGAAGTCTTCTTTTCCATGTATTGTCCATCTGTCCCAAATTGTAAATGATATTCCATTTCTGTTGTAGAAAAATATTCAGAACAAAAAATTTTAATTTTTTCCCTTTAGTAATAATAAAAAGCCCCAGAAGTTCATAATTTGTTACTTAGCTACATAATAACATAAAGGAAAAAGAAAAATATAACTTATTTCCCTATCATACCATACAAGGTAGCCACTTTTATCAGTACCTTGTTGATCCTTCCAGTGTCTCATAATAAATCAGTATCTCTTAGGCAAGAGAGTTCTCTATTTAAACAGGTACATGGGTTTCTCTCTGTGGATGTTTCAGTCCCCTATTACTGAACAGCTGGGTTATTCCAATCTTTGGCTATGATAAACAATGCTACAATGAATATCTTATAAATATATCATCTGAGATGAGTGCAAATGTGTCTACAAATTTGAAATAATGCACTATATTTCTCTTATTATGGGTTATACTATTTTATACTCTTATCAGTAGTAATGTATGAGGAGAGTGGTTCCCACTCTTGCCAAGACCGATATTTTCAAATTTGTGGTTGTTGTCAATTTGAAAGTGAAAAATGAAAGTCCAGGGGGATTGTTTTGTTCTGTCACATAGTTTCTGGAACCAGATTCTAAATGTTATGATAGATCAGTAAGACACTATAATGCCTTCTAACTCATCTGAATTAAGAAAAAACGGATGAAACCATAACAAAGTACAATGCTAAGTAATGTAGTAGATTAACTGTTGTGAGTGTTCTATGGCAGTTTAGCCAGGAATGCTTCACATAAAGCAAAAGAATAAAATTGGACCACTATCTTACACCATATGAAAATTAACTCAAGGGGAGCCTGACTAGCTCAGCCAGAAGAGCATGTGACTCTTCATCTTGGGGTTAAGTTTGAGCCCCACTTTGGGTGTAGAGATTAATTAAAAATAAAATCTTAAAAAAGAAATTAACTGAAAATGAATGAAAGTCCTGCATGTAAGATCTGAAACCATAAAACTCCTAGAAGAAAACAAAAGTGGTAAGTAAGCTTCTTGACATCAGGCTTGGTGATAAGTTTTTTACATTTGATACCAAAAGCAAAAGTAGACAAATGGGACTACATCAAACTAAAAAGCTTCTACATAGCAAAGAAAACCATCAACAAAATGAAAAGGCAGACAAAATGAACAGTGGTTAATTGTTCAAATTAATAATCTTACATAAAAGAAATCTAGAAGTAAATAAACCAGGGATGTTCCATTGGTTCTGTAAAGTGACTAGTGATCCAGGCTTTCTATACTCATTACTGGGAGGCAATTTTTCACTCATGACATGTCTTATGATAGCTTTTATCTAGAAATATCCTTTCAGGGATGTTTTCAGAGGAAACAGCCTTGAATGATGAAATAGTGTCGCTCTTCAGGTCAGAGAACAGATCTGATTCCTGGACAAGGCAATAAAGATAATGCCTCTCTGCTGGGCATAAGTGTTCAGATTTGCCAGCAGTCTTTGCATAAAATTGGGGTATTCTTAAGCTCAGTGTTCCTTAGCTGTAACAGATCTATTGCATGTATAGTATCAACCTGGATGTTCTGCATTATCCGCATGGGACTTGGAGGGCAAGAGAAAACAATGCAAACATGAAGCTCATGTTACCTGCTATGCCAGAAGTAATAAATTGAATTAAAAAGAAAAGAAAAGGGGATCCCTGGGTGGCGCAGCGGTTTGGCGCCTGCCTTTGGCCCAGGGCGCGATCCTGGAGACCCGGGATCGAATCCCACATCAGGCTCCCGGTGCATGGAGCCTGCTTCTCCCTCTGCCTGTGTCTCTGCCTCTCTCTCTCTCTCTGTGACTATCATAAATAAAAAAAATAAAAAAAAATAAAAAAAAATAAAAAAAAATAAAAAAAAATAAATAAATAAATAAAAAAAAATAAAAAGAAAAGAAAATGCAACCTACTGAATGGAAATAAATACTTGCAAATCATGAATCTGATAAGGAGTGAGTAACCAAAATATATAAAGAACCTGAAGACATACAAACAGGTATGAAAAAGTGCTCAACATCACTAAACACCTGGGAAATGCAAATCAAAACCATAATGAGGTTATCACCTCACATCTATTAGAATGGCTAAAACTAAAGACAAGAAATACCAAGTGTTGGCAACAGTACGGAGGTTCCTTAAAATATTAAAACTAGAATTACCATATGATCCAGCAATTTCACTTCTGGGTATTTATCCAAAGAAAATGAGAGTAAGTAACTCCAAGACATATCAGTACCCCCAATAAAAGAAATCTTGTTATTTGGAACAACATTAGCATTATGCTAAGTGAAATAAGTCAGAAAAGACAATAATATCTATGATCTCACTCAGATGCGGAATCTTAAAAAAAAAGAAACCAATGTGAAACTGAGCTCAGAGATAGAGACAACAGATTAGTAGTTGCCAGAGGTGGGACTGGGGTATGAGCAAAATGGGTGAAAAGAGTCAAAAGGTGTGAGCTTCCAGCTTTAAGATAAATTAGTCATGGGCATATAATACACAGCATGGTGACTATAGCTAATAATACTATGCTGTATAGTTGAAAGTTGCTAAGAGAGCAGATCTTAAAATATCACAAGGGAAAGACTATGCTTAACTCTGTATGGTGATGTTGACTGGACTTATTATTCTGATCATTTCTTAATACATTTAGGTGTTGAATCATTGGGTTGCACACCTGAAACTAATCTAATGCATGTCAGTTATGTCTCAATTAAAAAAAAAAGAAATGCTTCATGAAGATGGGATTTTGACTTAGTCTTAGCAAGGATTACTATGTCCATAAGAAAAGGAGACGTGAAACTATGATATTTTCCTTTTAGAAGGTAAAAATTTTATTTCATTTTTTATTATTGAAGAGAAATAGACTTTCATGCATACCTGATTTCAGTTCTTTTTACTTCAGATGTCTCTGTAAACACTATAATTGGAATAGCTAAGTTAAGGAAACAATTTTTGTAAGCTTCAAATGGATAGTCACCAGCTACCTTGATCATCTCCAATGCAACCTAGATAAAAGAAGGTGATCTGATTATATAGAGCCCAAAACTATTTATGACTTTAAATGCATTTATTTAGGGATGCCTGGGTGGCTCAGCAGTTGAGTGTCTGCCTTTAGCTCAGGTTGTGATCCCAGGGTCCTGGGATCGAGCCCTACATCAGCTCCCTGTGGGAAACCTGCTTCTCTCTCTGCCTAGGTCTCTGCCTCTCTCTCTGTGTCTCTCATGAATAAATAAATAAATAAATAAAAATCTTTAAATAAACAAATGCATTTATTTAATTTTCCTAAATTCTTCTCAAGCATTTCTCTGTAAAGAGTAAAAGCAGCTACTAGATTGAAATAATAGGAATTTTTTATAAATCTGTCCACTTTTTGCATATCTTATACTTTCAAACTTTTCACCTGTTCTATATGGGTTGAACAAAGTTATTAAAATGACTAATTTAATCATTTAATCTTCCTATTGTGGAAGACATGAGAATTCAAGAAATATAATACTCTAAAATCCTTTAATACAGGAGCAGATAATTACATAGCTTTGAAGTATAACACTATAGTACAGCATAACAACTAGGGCGAGCCTAAAGATTCTGAATCATTAAGGAAAGATTAAACTGTAAGAAATCTGAATCACTAACAGGAATTACATTTTTTAAGGCAAAGAACTAAAATCTAATACAATCAAAGACCAACCATTAGAGCAGTTCACTTTATTCAAGAAAAATAGAGTGCTTTGTATGGAGAATACAAGAATGATTAAGAGTATTATTGCTTGTAATAATAATTATACTCTATCTTGACAGAGGTTAGTTATTATATTAAAATATCTATATATCTATAAAGCTTCAAAATGTGGATGACCTTATTTTCAGAAATACCTTGAAATTTAAAATTATAAGATCAATATGGATCCCTCCTTCTCTAAGATCTCTGAGTGACTGGCTAGTGTGGCATAGTAGGAAAAACAGGTAAGAGGCAATGAAAAAGAAGTATTTCCATTTAAAGAATAATACACTCACCAAGCCAGAAACTGCAGCAGTGGATGTTGCTATTGCAGGTATAATTTTACCAGCTATGCGCTTTGTCTTAAAACGGTCAGCTGGTTCAATGCTATACATTTTGGCACGAAGGTTTGATGCAGCTGTAATGAAATCTATGTGTCCATTATGTTCATCATCTT